>NW_003852417.1:8312249-8347295 GCF_000181295.1 Otolemur garnettii
TTTTTCAATTATGGCACAGATCCCAGGAAATTATTTTTTTTGTAAAGATAAAAATATTGACAACATTTTAAGGTAAACCTTTATTCTTTTCATTTGACCTCTCTCATCTTATAGTAAAAGATGAATTAAAAAATACAACTCAAATAAACACTTAGAAGGCATGAAAATATATGTGTATTCATAGAATATTTTTACTTCTTCCAACACTCTGAACCCAAAGTACACTCAGTGAACTGTGCTTATCAGTCCTTGGCAGCACAGACTAAAACTCTATCTCTTCTTCACAAGATAGAATATGCATCTCCCTTTGACTCCAGTGGGTACAAACATCCTCAGAGTCATTGTCAATATCATTGGCAAAGGCCCATTGCATTCTCAGAACTTCTCAGGAATTTAGAATTTCCAGAGACACAGTGTTGTTGATTTCTTCAAAAATTCTTGTCCAATATTTTCCATTCTGCAAAGGACTTTCCTCTTCATAGATTTCTTCCTCAACACCCTCTCCTCGCCTGCCACAGGGGAAATTAGCTCAGACTTTGAGTCAGACTGACTTGGGTTTGAGTCTAATCTCTATCACTATCTGATAGTAAATATTTGGGTGAATCACTTCTCTCTGTGCCTCAGTTTTCTTATCTGTCTAAGAGAGGTGACAGATTAGTCTGTGAGCTTCTAGTCAACTCTGAGTTTATAGATCCTGCTCTCAGTTCCCAAAGATGTGAGTGAAAAGAGGCCTGGAAGAGGGTGTGGGAGTACAGCATGTATGTGTGTGTCACAAATTGTCCCTGAAGTGGCCTCGTGTTATTCCAGCCTTGGCTTTCAGACAATACATTTTCCAAAATTCCTAGGGTCATGCATGCCCTTCACATCTGTTCGAAGGATTCAACAGACATGTAGGTCATCAGCTTAAAGAATTGCAAGAATAAGTTTTGCAGTACACATCATGGTAATTATCTAATAGAACAACCAATGATAGTACATGATATGAATGCTCTAAAACTTAGTAATCAGACAGTGATGAATGGTATCATTTGGACACTTACTTGGTGTATAAAGAGAATTTCTCACCAAAATGAGCATGTAGACAAGTGTGCACACACGGCTATGAAGTGTCTAATGAAGTCAGTCTATGGCTATGGGACTGATGGGACTATTCATAAAGCTGTCAGCCCACTTGTAACACAGTTGTGGGTTTGGGTGAGGCCTTCTCGACTGTCTCAACATAATCCCCAGACAGAGAGAAGTAATGCCTAGGGTAACTCAGTTCAATGAAAGCAATCTTCCCGGTTTGCTCATTAGCTTAACCTGGCCTCAGTCAAATAAATACAAGACTGATACTATCTCTCACCTACACACACACACACACACACACACACGCACAAACAGTGACTGTCATCCATGAAAGTCACAATTTTCTTCTCCAGGATATCGAAAGGTAAACATAGCCCATTTCTCACTTTAAAGACAGAAGGATTGTAAACTAAGGTCCAGGGAAATGCAAGCCCATGACTAAAGAGATCCCTGGAGGCCACCATGTCAAAAGAACAAGCAGCAAAGACCATAACCCAGAACACAGACGACAGAGTCCAGGTATGCAGAGAGGAAATGCAGGGCACTTGCTCAGTATCGAGGGTTCTCTGGCACTTGGGCTGACTAGTTCTTCAAAATAGCCAAGGAAGAATGTTCCATAGCAGCTTCCTACTCTTCTACGCAGGGGAAAACCTATGTTTTAAAATTGAAAGGAAACGTCAAAATATATTAATTTGTGTAGAAGAGTTGTTGTTTATCAGTAGTATATCTGTAAATTGAATTACATTTTCATCATAGTAAGAACCTGTAATATAGGAGGCTTTACATTTTCTAGTACAGATTCTTGGCAATAATGATGTGGTTTATATATACTTGTATATATGTACGTGGAATTCAGCATTTAGATGGCACTCCTAAAATGCAGAGGGCATTCTTAGTGCAAAAGACTGTGTGAGCAAAGAAATATACCTAAAATATGTGCTCCCAGGCATTTACCCTAATCATCTATGTCACACTGATTTTGTGAATAAAATAATAAACCAGTCCCTTAGATCTCTATTGTACTCTACCAAAAACAGAACAAAACACCTTCTTCAGTTCTCTTCACACCTGATCCTTGAACAGTTCTTGGAAATAAGCAGATTGAGGCAGTGATCTCATTGTACAGATGAGGAAGTTGAGCCTCAGAGACTTAGCTGAGTGGGGAATTGTCCCCACATTGGCTGGGCTCACCTTGAGCTGGTCCAATGCTTTGCTCCTGGGAGCCTTGCTTCTCCTGGGAGACCTGCATCATTACTGACCTGGACATGTATCTGTCCAAGGAGCAGGAGGACTGAATTCTCCTTTCTGCTCTGTGGCAAACCGATGGTGTGACACAGAGCAGACCTTTCTCCTCTAGGTCTCTGCACTCCCTTGGGGCTCATTGCCTCATAGGCACACTCGTAGCTTATGACAATGCATATTTCTCACCAGGCCCCCTTCAGAGCCCTTTTGTGTCACAGCTTTCAGAGTTGCCTTTCCATGACACAGACCTTTGTGGTTACTGCCATTCTAAAACACTTGGAAGGCTTTCCATCCCCTTAAGGATAAAAGCCACCCCACTAGCCAGTCCTCTGTGAGTGATCCCCGGCCTACCTCTCCAGCCTCATTCCTTGGGCTTCATCCTCCACACATGACACTACAGACCTGTCAATGTGCACCTTGCCCAGATGTTTCTTTTTTGCCTGTATCACCTTTTCCTGCTTTCACCCACTGAGTTTCTGCTCAAAGACCTATGTGGTGAAACTCTTTCCCTAAGAAACCATTACACACTCTCTTTCCTTAGCAGAGGGCGCCTTGAGTGTTTCCCCTCTGGGGTCCTGTAATATTCTGTGAATAACATCACTGCATTTTGACGTAAGAAGAAATAACTTCTCTTTAAAGTTGCTCCTCAGTTGTCTGAACGGTTTGATTTTGTTTTGTTTTTTATGATTATGTCTGAGTCATCTTTCAATCTCTAGCTTCTAGTATTGTTGCTGAATACATGAATGAATGAAAACAATTACAGTATCTCTCTGGGGCTTTCTACTTATAAAATTTCTAAACTCCGATCTTCGTGCATGCCCAGAACATCTTCCAGGACACATTTTCTTCCCCCCTTAAGGAGAGTTCATTGGCTTTCATAGTGAGCGCCAGTCCAACAAGCAACCGGAAGAACTGGGAGATGAACGCCTTGCACTCGAACCCACAGGAACACAGAGCGGGGCAAAAGCCACTGTGGCTGTGCTGCTGATCCTGGTGGACGGCTCTGCCTGCAGTGACAATGAGGCCACCCAGGCTGCCGATTGATGTGGCCAGACAAGGCTGGAGCATGGGTGGTCAGTCTCTCTGGCTGGCTGAGGTGTGGGTGTGCAGGAATCCGCTCCACGCCCACACAACCCAGGATGCCAGGCCTTGCCCGGGGCAGTCTGGGGAGCAGGCAAGCCCACTCCTCCTGGGAGCTGGGCAGCGCTGGGCCTTCCTGGGCTCTCAAAGGCTCAGCCAGAAGTTGGCTGGAGACCTGAAGTGGGCCTCCCCCACTCCATCTCCACATGCTGCTACTACCCAAAGCACTCCCTGTGACACTGCATCAGTGACTGGGCACCTACCTTGTGGCGTGTGACTCATAGTACCCATAAATTATGAGCCCAGATAGTGTAGAAGGGAAGGGCACAGATGATGAAGATAGACTGTCTGGGTGGTGCATTTCAACTAACTACGTGCTCTGTGGCCTTGGGAGAACTACGGAACCTGTTGGTGCCTCAATTTCCTAAAGTTTAAAATTAGCCACTAATAACACCCATCTCACAGGGTTGCTGTGTTAGCTATGGCTACCTTTAGATGGAAACCTACCACACACCAGGACCTTCACATCCATAGCCAGCTATCCCTAAAGAACATCCGATAAGCATGTGGTATTATAATGGCTCTTTTATATGCGAAGACAGTCACCCAGCCTGTAAGAGAGAGATCGTGTGCAGATTCCACCCCGGGGTTGCCTGAGCACAAATCTTGAGGTTTTTAGACATAGGTTGATGTCATATCTCAGTGTGGGTGTAAAGTTCTAATTAATGTCTATTGTGTAGGAGTAATTATTAATAGTGCTCCTTTCATTTTCAAAAGTGTCCTGGTTTGGACAATAAATTATATGATTGTCCTACTTATTTCACATCTGTCCTCTGAGAAGGAGATTCTGCCCTTGTATAAAAGAATAAAAGATATATTTGCTGAAAACTTGAACCGGAGAGTGGGAGAGTGATAGTGACCAGGCAAGCTACCCAGGTTTGATAATTAGATTGGGCAGCTTGACTTACTGACCTGCATCTAACAGAATTTTAGGTCAGTTAAGAAGAAAATACAGAAAGAAATACTTCTTTTTCTAGACTTTTGCAAATGTTTCCAAACTGCATCTATAATCATCGGGCCTTTTCACAGATTATTGTGGACCTTGGAGGAATGTTTTATGGTATTTATCTAGTCATCTACCCTTGAACTTGGATATTCTCTCTGTGATATTTTATAGCTCAGAACACACAGCCTCCGTAGACACAGAGTGCAGAAAACTTTTCTATGGACCTTTACTTGATTTATGTGTTCAAGAATAAATAACAATTAATAATAATTCTTCTCATTTATAAAAAATTGATAGTAGAGAAACAGACCAAAAAAAAATCACAACACAAACCAAAAAGCAAATGAAAACAAAAAAATAGAAACAAAATGCAAAGTCTATTGCATTTTAAAATCTACAATGGAAAATCATTCTTGAAGGAGAAAAAAATGTCCATTCAGAAGAGGCTCTGGGGAAGAGAGCTGGGATCACATGAAGAGCGACAATGTTGATGTCAAATTATTTGTCGTCTCCTAGACTTGCACTTGCTAGAATCCAAATAAGAGCAAGGTCTTATTCTCATTATTCTCTTATTCCTTGTCATCCCCACAGCACACTCCCTCACCAGATTCTCAGAGATCTCTAGCTCTTAATCTATGAATTGAATGGCCTCGGACAAAGAGACCTTGGACATAGAGATTCCCTATATCTTTGCCTAAGTATATTTGGGAAGTGATTTCGAACGGCCCTTCCCACTTAAAATCACTAAGACTTGAATCCATCTGCAGCCTACTACCTTTTATTTGGCCAAGATGTTATTCAATGTAATTGTGATGAGGAATCTACACAGATGAAGAGAAGATTAGGTCATTCTGCTTATTGTAGTCAAGCTTGGAATCCTCAATTGACACTTTCATATATCTTTCCTTTTTATATTCTTGGAACTCTTGGAGGTATTATGTTAATTTCACCACAGTGTCTCCAGTGCCTAGCACAAAAACATATTCAATAATTATTTGCTGAACACATGAATGGATGAAAACATTTTTACCACTTCATGGAACTATGAAGTCTTCCTCTATTGTGTAGGTAAAACAATAACTACTGCCTCAAGTCCTTTTGTAAAATTAGGTGAGCAAAGTAAAGAAGTATTTTCATAATGTATTAATTAATTATTATGCTTTATTTTATTAAGATTTATTTTCAGGAAAAAAATCTGAGTTGCTCAGATCTTCTACATCGGTGAGAGATTGGTTCCCAGGCTGCCCCAGTCCCACTCTCCAGACGTCCAAATCCATAGATCCTCAACACAGTTGGATCATTTTTCATGGTTGGTAGAATTCTCAAATATGGAACCCAAGGATATGGAGGGTCAATTGTATGCACTATGGTCTCATCTTAGTTAAGCTAAAATGCAAGGTTGGTGCTAAAAAGGAACCATATACAACACTCCTTCACCAATGATAGGCACTACTGTAAAAAACACAGTAGCTGAAAATCCTAGTTGGCAAGAAGAAAGTTGTTACTGAAAAGGAGGTGCTAGGGAAAAATTGAAATTGTTCTAAAGATAGATTCTAAAGCCCAGTAAATAAAACTTCTAGGAAAAAAATAATCACCGTCAAAACAAACTAGTTCTGTTCAAGTGAAAAGTTAAGTCTCAGAGGCAGTCCTCTTTTCCTTACTCAGGAGGAAAGTCTGCTGCTTCACGGTCTGTGGCCATGGGCTTTCAGTTTTTTGAATCTGAAAATCCAATCTGAAAAGTCTACATCCTGCAGGATTCCAGACCCTGTGTCATTTGACATTGTTTGAACCTACTGTTACCAAGTGGAATTGTACTCTCTCCTTTTTTAATTTTTGCATGTTTTCACAAAATGCAGCTGCAGTCACCTGGCCTTTTCACAGATTATTGTGGAATTTAGAGACCTGTTCTGTGGTGGTTATCGTGTTATCTGCCCTGAAACTGCAATCTTTTCTCTCTGCAGTTTTTCACAGGTCAGGCCACACAGCCTGGGCCAAGAGACAGAATAGTAAGGAGTCATTTTTATCATGTTCTCTTGCCTCGGGGGATGAAATAAAACCTCAAGGATTAAAAATAAAAGGTCACCAAATGCTGGTGAGGATGTGGAGCAATGGAGACTCTCATTCATTCTTGGTGAGAATGCAAAATGGGACGGCCACTGTGGATGACAGTTTGGCTGTTTCTCATAAAACTAAACAAACTCTTACCATACAATCTGGCAACGGTGGTCCTTGCTATTTACTCAAAGGAGTTGAAAACTTATATTAACAGAAAATCCATATGTGGCTATGTATAGCATCTTTATTTGTAATTGCCAAAGCCTGGAAGCAACCAAGATGCCCTTCAGGGGGTGAATGGATAAGTAAGTTGGGGTCCATCCAGATGATGGAGTCTTAGCAGCACTGCAAATGAATGAGCTCTCAAGCCCTGAAAAGACATGAAGGAAAGTTAAATGGATATTATGAAGGGAAAGGAGTGAATGTGGAAAAGGCTGTACTGTGTGTTTCTAGTTATATGACATTCTGGAAGAATGAAACGCTGAAAAAAAGTCAGAGGTTGCCAGGGGGTAGGTAGGAGAATAGGGATGAGTAGGCAAAAAGCAGTTCCAATCGATACTCTGTACAATACTGTAATGATGGGTACATGTCATTTTACACTTATCTAAACCCATAGGATGTATGCTACCAAGAGTGGGCCCTAATGTAAACTGTGGACTTTGGCTGATTATGACGTGTCTGTGTAGGGTCATTGATTGTAACGAAGTACCCCTTCAGTGGGGAGTGTTGATAATGGGGGAGGCTGTGCACATGTGGGGATGGAGGTGGATAGGAAATCTCCATACCTTCCTTTCTATTTTACTGTGAACCTAAAATTACTCTCAAAAATTAAGTCTTTAATAATTAAACAATGTCATAAGTTTGAAGATTTTAACATACAATTATAAATCAGTGTCAGCTCTAATTCATAAATTGGCGAGAGATTATTAGAGCTCCTGACTGCAGGGAATACCTGAATTAAGCAGACTGCTCCCTCCTCCACCTCCTTTTTTGCCACCTCCCCTCCACCACACACACACCCAACTCCCCAACACTCTCAGGGGAGGCCAGGAAAACCATGGTCTTGTGGGGTGGAAGCAAACAGGGGGAGCATCTCCTACCACAATTTTGGAAGGGAGGTATTTGGGGATGTGCAAGTTGAGATCTGTGGATAATTAA
Source organism: Otolemur garnettii (assembly GCF_000181295.1). Lineage (NCBI taxonomy): Eukaryota > Metazoa > Chordata > Mammalia > Primates > Galagidae > Otolemur > Otolemur garnettii. The sequence continues at coordinate 8,319,859 of NW_003852417.1, forward strand.
ACTGGAGAAAAGTGCAAATGGGTTGTCAAAACAAGGAGGGCCTGAGGCTGATGTGAAGAATCAGATAACAGAGGCAAGGTGTGGGAGAGACAGGGAGACTGAGGATAGAGACAGCCGGAAGAAAGGTGCGTAGGAGGTTCTCGGGGGAGTATCAGACACAGGGTGCAGATGAACATGGCTGGGCTTCTCCACGTCCTCTGTGATGGATTATTTGGTGGGTTGGAGCCATTCCCAGGGCTTGGGATGAAGCCAGCCTGTCATCCTCCTTCGGCTTCTCTGGAGTTGTAGCTCTCACTTCCTTGCTTCTGATGTATCCTCTCCCCACTGGGACTGGACCTGATTCAGGTGTTGTAGTGTGTGTGATATAGTTGGTGACATTACTGTGTGTGGTATTAGGCTGCTGTGTAGCACGTCCATGGGGTGCAGGTGGGGAGAGAGTGGAGGGGCCACCTGTAGCTTAGGCTCATTTCTAAAGGAGCTCTTCCCCCTGAATCCTCATGTTTCTAAATATTCCTGTTGGTGATGTTCTTCTAAGATGTAGTGTGCTGTAGAAGAAAGAGCCCTGGACTCCAGGCCTGGGTCTTCTGATTTCAAGTACAAATTCTCATATCTCTGTATTTGAAGTCTTGGCTGGGTACGAGTGCTGACACACTCACAGGCACTCTAGGAGGAATAGAGGTGAAGCATCCCTTATCTTAGGTAGAATACCATGTGGTACCAAGGAGGGCACTGATGCTCAATGCAATGAGAAAACAGCACAGAAATGATGTCAAACTGGCAAGGTGACTTATCTGGCCTATAAGTGCTAAGAAGTCCAAAAGGTCAGTGCAGGAGGATGCTGGCAGAGTTCATCTTTGGGATCACCAGCCAGACTCCAGGGGCCATTTGCACATTAAAATGATAACAGAGCCAATATTTTGACTGCATATTGTATGGTAGGATAGTGTACCAGATGCTTTATTTTCAACTATATTCCATTTATCCTCATTCAAATCTACAAGGTAGAAGTTAGCTATATTTTATGAAAGAGGACAATGTCACAGCTATAATAGATATGGTAGGACCCCAAATCCACTTGTTCCTGATACTGCCTGACATTTTTTTCCTTTATGCTATCATGCTTAGATCAATAATGGAATCTATAATAGTTAATTCTATGTGTCAACTTGACTGAGCTAGGGATGCCCAGGAAGCTGGTAAAGTATCATTTCTGGGTATGTCCGTGAGGGATTGTCCAGAAGAAATGAGGAAACTGAGAAAAGAAAATCACCCTCACCAAGGTGAGCGGCCATCACTCTATTCCTAGAGACCCTGGATTGAACAAAAATGCAGGGGAGGGAGAATTTGCTTCCAGCTGGAGCTGAGACAGCTGCTTTTCCTGCCTTCAGACATCAGCATTCTTGGACCTCAGGTTTGTGGAGTGAGATTAAGACCTATAGCACAGCCCTGAGTCGGGCCTTGTACTCAGACCGACTCACCACCACTGGCTGATTGTATCTCCAGCTTGTAGATGGCAGACTATGGGACTTTCCAGCCTCCATAATCATGTGAGCCAATTCCTGTAATAAATTTCTCTCTCTGTGTGTGCCCTATTATGAAAACTAATACTGAATCTTAGTCAAAACTCTTTTATAGAATAAAATGAAAGCTAGTCAGTCCCTTAACAGGGTAAATATTATGAATTTTAAGTGTTTCAACCATTGCTTCCTCAGTTAATTTATAAAGATGTGTGGTCACAAAGCATCCCACAAATAGGATCCTTAGCCAGAAAATAAACTGAAGACAGAAGACTCAGGAATTTCTTTGGGTGTCTTATTTCCCACTCCTTTATTGTGCTCAAAATAACCTATTAAACCATGTGATCAAAATAAATAGACAGAAATAGCTATTATGACAATTTCCCTTCAAAACCTTTTATCATTCTAACTGACCTATGTAGGAATCTAAGTTTAATTTCTAACAGGAATATTCATTGATTCCATTTGTTTTTATTTAATAATAATAATGAAAAAAAACCCTCTCCAGCTGGCCCAGTAACCTCACATGCTTGTGGTCGGCTGCCTTTGTTTTAGCTGCATTAGTCTGGTTGGTCCAGAGAGAATCTTGCCCGGCAGCAGAGGGGCTGCTGCTCTGAGCCCCCCTTTAAGGACTGACCCACCTGACCTCGTCCAGTTTGCTGTGACAAGAGAAGGCTGAGTTTTGTAATAGCATTTTTGAAGACAATATCATCAAACTGTGAAAACCTTGGGGACAATATGTACAATGTGCGTGTCTGAGGGGAGTGAAGAACGGCGTGTGAATGAGCGGAAACCACCGCTCCTGGAGCACCAGCTCTCTGCAAGGCGCTGGGCTGGGCACAACCTCTCATAACAATGACGTGTGGTACGTGGGTATGTGACAGCATCATCATACGAGAGAAGGAAACTAAAACTGAACATGAGGTTAAGATACTTCCCCAGGGTCACCGAGAAGTCCTGCTGGCTCCGGCTGGCCCAGCCCCTCTGCAGCTCTCCTAGATGTTTACTGAGAGCCTAACCCTGCACTAGTCGTCAGGAAGGGGGCAGGCCTGGGAGGTGAGGAGATGAAAGAGCATGAAGTAATTTTCTTTCATGGAACATCTGTACTGAGGCAAAGAGCCCAAACCTTCTGTCTTCCTGTTAGAGTTAAAGGCTTAGCTGAAGAAGATTCTGCTGACAGGACGTGTCTTTTATACTCTGAAGAGTCAAAGTGTGAGTGTACGAAATGTGAGGGGATGACCTTAGCAATTTTCACTCAGCATGTAGTGCTAAGAAACGTGACCGCACGGAAGTCCAGCTCACAGCCGTATAGAACCGGGCAGTGGAGAGATGATACCAGGCCTGCTGGAGAATGGGTGGTCTGACTCGGAAAACAAAAGCAAAAGAAAGTAAGGGTAGATCTAAGGCTCCTCCCATCATGATAATACACATCCAAATGGTACAAACAGGGCATGGAGAAAAGGTTGGTGGTTGGGTGTGTTCATATGTTTTTAAGAATATGAAAGACTGATGTTATATGGTAAAGATCTTTCTATCCAAAATGTGAATAAATGGTTATATAGGTAGTTATAGACATGAATATGATATACCTAAAATTCTAAGCTTCAAGTGAGAGGCACAAGGTGGAAGGGAAAAGTCACACATATTCTTGAATTCAGAAGACATGACTCGTGTCCAGCCTGCCCCATTTGTGGGCCATAAATTCCTGGCTGTGTTGATCTGTGCCATGTTTTCTTGTGCTAGACAATGGGAAAACCCATCTGAACCCCGATTTTCTGCAAGGAATATAGTGAGGCTCAAATAAGAGACTGGCCATACAGGTGCTTTATAAATTCTAAGAATTGTGGCCACCATCAGGGAAATCTTCCTCATTTCTGGGGGACCCCACGTGTGCTCTGCATTTGAGATGGAGCACACTGTGACTGGGGACCGTGTTGTGAACACCTTCCTCATGGTCATCTTCTCTGAGGACTGTTTCTGGGATCCTCTCGATTCCGGGCACGGGGAACCTGATCTTTAGGGTTTTACAAGCAACATGGCTGGGAACAGTCGGTGCACATGTTCTGGTATAAGTGCTTGCTTTCTTCAATGTGTATACTTAGGGATTTCATTCCCAATGGGTAGGATTTATACTTCTTTGGGCCTGGTAAAGTCAAATAGCTATTCTCCCAAAGATATGGGCTCTTTTGGATGCCTAGTGGAGTGACTACCATAATAGAATGAGGTTATCCTGTTCTTGTCACTTATAAACCCACTTCCCTTGAGTCTTCTTTAGGGAAGTTAAACATTCCCAGGAATAAAACCTCTTAAGATAGGAATTGAACTGGGCGGAGTAGGCCTTGGATGAAGAGCAACAGCTGTCTCCTGCTTCTGTTAGATGTCAACTCCTACAATTATATGCACCCAGACAAGGTGAGACAGTGGCTTGAAATCAGGGGTGGGACGCCTGACATCGGCTCTTTGTCACGAGCTTGTCTCAGACCGACCTCTTCCTCGAGCATGGTGTCTCCCCTGTCAGGCAGGGAAAGTTCAGGTGACTCTCATGCACGTCTTTGGCCCAAATTTTATCTCCACACAAGACACTCATTCATTTGCTTCTTCACTCCCGTACTTTAGCTTACGATAGTGTCTGGTCCTTCCACCCCTGCTAACTCTGTATCACCCGACTGACGATCCACAGTGAGAGAAGGCCTTCCTTAGTGAAGTCACATTTCCTTCCCCCACTGCTTGCAGAGTAACCAATTAAAGATTTTATCTTTCCTGTTAGACTTACAGAAGGTTGCAAGCCATAGTCAATACTTGTCTGAATTTTTATACTACTTCCTCTAAAACTACAGCTTTGGAGGTACATGATGGTCTCTCCAAGGTAAGTATGAGGTTAGTACCACTAAAGTTTTTCAAATGCAAAACCAGGAATCTCCAGTTTCCAGCCTTTTTTTTTTTTTTTTTTTTACTCACTTTAACAATTGAGCCCAATGCCTATGGTAAGGCATGCTATTTTAAAAATTCCCACAACCTGAGGCCTATTTCTATACCAGTTAGGATTCTTTAGGAGAATGAATCTCCTCCCTTCCTACCCCCGGCAAGCACAACACCTCTTTTTTATTTTAAGCAGTTTATAATATCCCTTTTACTATTCTATGATAGAATTCATAATTAATTTAACCCATTCATCATATAGATAAGAAAATATATCATGTCCTAACACCAGTACAGTGGAGAAATGAAAGGAAAGTAACATATAATAGAAAGATGTATACATTTTAATATGTAGATGATATCTCAAAATTACACTAGAACACACAATTAAGCAGTCAGAAGTTTTGACTGTGAGATAGAATCAACATGGGACAACAATAAAGGCAGTCTAATAGAAACATATTTTGTTGGCAATCCAAGCCCCATAAGTGGCATTGCCATCAGCAGCATGATTATCTGAAGAGGTGAACAAATCTTGGAAGAGTTTCAAAGAACAGTACAATATTCCCTTGATTCTAATAATGGAAAATTCAATGTGTATTAAGGATACACTCAAAGTAAGAACACTGTGTGTGTATGGAAAATAGAGGTAGACAAATTTAGGCTCATATAATAAATAGGTTTGTCACCTACCTTAAAGGCCAGTGCACCATTAAAAAATGGTGCAGGATGAGGGAAGATTCTTTGTCAGGCAAACGTATCCCACAGATTCCATGCAGCTTCCTTGGTGTCTATATATTAAATGTCGCTAGCTATCGCCACTGCCACCAATTATTTTGACAACAATAATATCCCTTTAATTTCCCAAAATGACACACATTGAAAAACAGCTTTGGGACAACTTAAACAGACTTAGATTTTGAAGGAGAGTTTTACATTTTTCTCTTAGCTCTTCTCTGTGCAATAGTTTCAACCTCCATCTAGCAAGATGGCTGCAGCAGCTCTGGGATCCCATCTGTACCTCAAACCTCTTCCAGAGAGAGAGAAGCACCATCTCCTCTGGTGGCTTTCTAGAGGGAAGAAAGTTCCCTGCAGAAGCATCAAGAAATATCTCTTAGGTCTCATTGGATTGAACTGTAGTCTTATAATCCTGAACCTATCGGTAGAATTATTTGAACTGATCAGACCCAATTGGATCAGCAAAATGGGGTCAGCTCTCTAGAAAGTGAATGAAGAATGGAAAAAGTCAGGGGTAAAGGGAGAAAGTGATTCTGGGTAGGCACGCAGGCACTCAAAACTGTCCCTCACATACTTGCAGGGTTGAGGGTTGACTTTATTCAGGAAGATTCCAGATTTGTTCATGCCTGCAAAGACCACCGGGGCTAGAAGTTGCACATATGTGGTATGTGATGGGTTCTCGAGGCATAGTCGGAGTAGCTGGGACGGGAGGTGGGAGCCCGGGAAAGGAGGAGGCGGGTGCTGCAAGTTCAGACGAGCTGCCTTGTAAAAGGATCAAAGCTCCGTGAGATCCCTCTGCCAAAGCTCTTGCAGCGTGTGACAGGAACCCAGGTGAAAAATGGGTGGGAGTGGAAATTGAAAGAGACCCCTTGATAATTTCCTGGGGAAACCCACCTGCTTGGCAGTGGCTTTGCTCTGCAAGTTTATCTCCTGCACCCACATGTCTTCATCAACTCCAAGCTCAAAGGAAAGTGAGATAGTTGTGAAATTGAAAAGCAACTCTTAGCATACGAACACAACTCGAGTTCAGAATGAGAGGCTCTGTAGTACCGTTTGGTCCCTGCATCTCCATTTTGGGCTCCTTCTCGCCCACCTTTTCCCTGTTCTCAGGTGTGTCTCTGGCCTCCATCCTGCCTGTACAATACTTCACAACCCATCTGATAATTTTCTCTGCTGCTGTCTGAGCATCTCCCCCATCCTTTCTCCCCAACATTGCCTTCAGCCCTTATGCTCCAATCCCTCCCACTTACGGTTAGATAGGTTTTCCTAAAACAAAGCTCTGACCCTGTCCTTCCTCTGCTTAAACACTGCCAGTGAGTGTCTGTTGCCTGCAGAATTAATTACTAATTCCAATCTTGACGGTCCATAGTCTGGCCAAACGCACTAGGCCTCTAAGTGCTGGTCAGCAGTTTGGCAAATCTGTATAGAGCTTCTGTTCTGTAGCAGGTTTCGGGCAAGGTGGTAGAACTACAGTACACGGTTTTTCATCACTCTCCTTTCTACAACTCATATTTCAAACCAAATCATTTCCACCTCTCGAAGCCCCTGGAGTATGTGCTCTCCTTGGAGAACCAGGCTGCATCTCTCCCACAACACCTGCACCGTGGCTGTGAGTGTTCCAGCCACTATGCCCACTCCTTAGACAGTGAGTCAGTCATAGCTGAATTCCCTCATCTCCCTCTGATGATCTAGTACCTGGTTCCATTTGTGGTAGAAAGCATATATTCACAGAGTATGTCCTGTGGTTCTGGAATTACTACAAAATTTCATACCCTGGCACTATTAAAAAGTGCCCCCCACCCCGATCTCTACCTTATTGGAAGCAAAAGACACTGATTGTCCTCATCATACACCCATTTTATTTTCAATAAGTCACTTTTCAACCTTGATGCTAATTTCCTTAATGGTTAACATTTCTTAAAGATAAAATCTCTGATGCCCTCCTACTATTCTTTTTTCCCCTTCAGTGTGGATGTGGAACTCGTAGGGTCACCCACCCCAGACAACAACTCCTAATATTTTGGTACATGCGCTTTGAGCTTTTTATCCCAACAATTCAGAAACTGCACAGAAGATACACATTTTTTTGCATTGCCTATGTATTTAACATTATGCCAGATTTTCCTGCCTGAGATAATATTCAGGAATATTTCACTTGCTGCCCTTTTTGTTGCCATAAGTAACACGTTTGTGCCCAGAGTCCTTCTTATATTTGTGACTGTTTTTTAAAGATGTAATTCCTGAATTAAAATTGCTCAGAGGAAAGAGCATATGGCCTTTACGACTCAAAATTCATACAGTGGTTTTGCTTTGAAATATGTGTCTAAAGGGAACGCCGTGAGTAACAGTGACTGGTCAGCACGGCTGGGAGGGGGACTCCACATCCTACTGTCTGGGTCTAATTCGCTTCATGATTATGTGAATGTTTCTTTTCCTTCTTCTCCATTTCAAGAAAAAATACGAAACCCTGCAAGTGGATTTGGAGCCAGCCTGTCCCTCTCACTTACAGTGTGTGCTCTTGATGGGAGAAAGTGAGAACTTTAAATCTGACAAAAAAAAGAAAAAACACCAAAAAATCACGCAATGAAATTGGAGATGGGAGGACCCCAGACCCAGAGGTATCTTCAAATGGATTTTTCAGTGCTTTGGGAGAATCAAAAACCTTAACAAATTAAAATCAAGATCAACTCTGGAAAGTTTATGTTCTTAGCCAAAAGAGCTCTGTTTCTCTATTACCAGGGTAAAAATATGCAGATGCAAAACCCAGACTGTCCTTGCTATGAGCTCGAAAACAGTGATTTCTATTGAAGGTCACTTTGCTTAGAGAGAGGAACAAGAAAGACTGATATTTGGCAGGGAGACAGGTGAGGTGCGTCTCTGCCAAGGCCCTTCGATATGGGTGGCCGTGGAGGGCTCCCACCCGGCCCTGGAGTGGATCGTGGCCCTGGAGCTAAGGGGGGAAGAAGACGGAGAAGAACAGTTGGGGTAAAATGAAAGAGAGAAGGTTATTCTCTGAACCCTCGGATTCTAAAATTAGAGCTCACTTACACAATTTTTAGAATGATAAAAAAGCAACTTGCCCCTTGAAATGGTGTTTCTTATTCTGTCCATACAATCCCCCCAAGAAGGCTGTCTTTACTCCCAATGTGGGATGTTTGAGGGGCAGCCATCAGCTCCACCCCAGACCCTGGGAGGAGCTGGGCAGGTTGGCAGCCTTCCTAGTTCTAGGCATCTTCAATCGAACTCAGTCAGGAAGAGGTGAGGTAGAGAAGAGCCCCCTTCTTCCCTCCTTGCACCACGAGCAGGCATTTCTGCAGGAAGTGAGAGTCTGCAAGGCAAGGATGATGCCTTTGTCCAATCAGGAGGCTCAAGGAAGGCCACGTGTACTACTCTGGAGTCAGACTCATGTCTCTTTATCCACCCACTTCTCCTATCAATGGTTCCATGTAAGTCACACATCCAGCATGCCCAGAGCTGACCTTTTCCCCAAGGATGGCTTTTCTGTCCACATTTTTTACTTCAGTTGATGGCTTTATGAAGCACATCTTGACCCAACCTAGAAACAGCCGGTGCCCCTCCTCTTCATGCCCTGCAGCTTCTCAGCTCTCTCTTCCCCACAGTCATTGTTGCTGACTTCTAGTCCCTGGGTTCAGGCTGCCTCATTTCTTTGCAAAATTTCCCTAACTGGTTCCTTACAGCAATATCTTCTGACCTCTCTGCCCCATTTTCTGTCCCACTGTCACCGTCCTGCCCTGTGCATTGCCCACAGGACAGCTAGAATGATGTTCCTGGAACACTCTCATCAGATTACCACTCAGGAGCTTCCCAGTGCTCCCGAGAAGAAGCTCCAGGCTCCCAGCACAGGAAGCAGAGCCCTGCCTTGATTCTTGCATCTTTTACATGCCACCTCAAATTTTGTGCTTTACACGTAATATTCACCAAATATGCCAGGCTCTTTGAAACCTCCATCCTTTGAAACAGGTCCTGCTGTTAGTCTACAGTCCCCTTCTCCCATACTTCATCTCCCAGCTGAGTCTTCTGCAAGACTTAACCAAACTGTCAGGGAAGAGCTGATGGCCAATGGCCTGTGTGTATTCCTGCATGAGCGTTTGTCAACTTGTGTTGTACCCACCAGTCTCTAAGCCTGTCTTCCCCACTTCAGTGTGAGCTCCTTGACCATAGGAATGGTTTCTTCCACCTCTGCATTTCCTAAGAGCCTTAAATGGTCCTAGGCATGCAGTATATATTTACCAAATTGAATAAAAGAATTTATTGTTCAGATAAACAGTAGAAGAGAATTCTGTGCTCTTGGCAGGCTCTTTGGCCGAACGGTATTGCTTGGGCCTTAAGTTCTCTCTATGAGAACACACTTCCCTATGTTTTCTAGGGATGTGGAAGCTGGGAATAGCATGTGTGTAGATGTGTACACGCATAAATGTACGTGTGCCTGTGTAACCACATGTCCTAGGTTTTCTGTTTGGGGTTTATTCTTATAATAGAGTGTTTAGAACAGAGAAATGAATGTTTCTTGACAAGCACACTTCTTATGAAAATGTGACATTTCCTATAAATAAGATCAAATTGAAATACAGTAGCTTCAGAATAAAGAATTTTGATTTGTAACCAGAGCCCACTGATGAATGTGATTCTGATGTGAAAAGTAGTATCAATTTGCAGTTTCTTGAGAATAGGTCTTGCCTGTTACATGAATTAATATTTAGGCTCATGGAATGACTTCTCCAATACTGTATATTTAACAATTCAATTAGTCATTCTCAAGTGAAGCATCCTAATTGATTATTTTTCAGTCTCGGTTGGTGATAAAGATAATGGATGTTTTTGTGGAGTAAATTGGCTTCCTTGCCTAATATCTGTTTCTTGATGTCATTGCCCAGCAAATAAATGGTGAAGTGCATGGCTATAAATAGCACGATGGTTGGCAGAGGAAAAAAAAATAACTGTGTTTCCTGACAGTGCAAATTTCACACTGTTTTAATTACCACAAACGCTCACTCCTATCTCAGAGAGCTGGGCAGGAAACAGGGAATAACTGAACATCCGTAGACACTGCCGCAATGGACAGCCTGGGCGGGAGAGACCCCACGGTGTCCGGGGTCTCTATGACATCTCTGGATGTTCCAAGTCTGGGCGGTATATCTGGGCCTTCTGAGAATCAGCCTGATGAAACTTGGAAGTGCGTCTTGCTATTTATGCTACTGCTGCTCTGCTGAAAAGGAGAGACACCTGTCTCTCCCCCCAAAAGTTTGAATTTAAAAAATAAAATATAAAATAAAAGCACAGAGGGTTGAGATTTTGTTATTTAGCCAACACCCACACATTTTCACAGTGCACAATTTAGTCTATGTTAGAAAAATAACAGGAGTGAGTTTACCTTCAGATTATTTTCGGAATGTTAGGCTTTCTGTCTTCCTCCACTGAGTCTTAAGACCTCATCTCTGTGGTGGCCAAAGTCTCTTTACATTTCCTCAACAATCACCCGACGACCCGTCCACCTTTCCTCATTATTCAGAACCACCTCTCCTCTTCCTGAACTCTGGAACCTTCCTGGCCCTCCTGAAGTCCCACTTCCTCATGAGAATGGTTGGCAACAAATTTGCTCCAGCGCTAGGGATTCTATTCTTGGGCCTTTGGCAGATTTCGAATTTGTGATAAGAAATTTGTAGCTCAAGCCCAGAAATTTGTACAATCCTTTGTAGTAATGGAAAAGGCATGCCCGGGCGCAAGCATGTAGAATTTGCTCCAACCTCTTAGACACTTTTTTCCCACGTGAGGATAAATCTCATTGGATTTGAAACAGATCTAATTGGAAAGGACAGTATCTTATGATTATTCAGAGAAGTTTCAAGGCTTAAATAGGTGGAAGAGAAGAGGAAATTTTCATTTCCCATAATAATGAAGATGTAATTTCTTAGGAAGGATAGGAAGTAGGCCTCCAAGGCTTAGAAAAGGCCCAGGAGGGGCTGAAGGACCCAGCCAGGGGGGCAGCTCTATAGAAGGAGAGGAAACAGCCTCTCTCACCTAGCAAAGAAAGGCCTTTATTTATTTAATTTCAATATTAATTGATTGAACAAATGAATGTCCAAACTAAACAAAAGCCACAAAGGAGCAGACCGAAGGTTAATTGAGAGTAAGTTTCTAAGCATCCCCTATGTGATATGGCAGCCAGAGTTCATATGACGGCACCGTGCTTTAGTACCAGAGCAAGGCTGCCCATACTGAGGAAATTGCTCTGTGTCCTCAGCTCTGTGCTCGTCCGTAAGTTTAAATATTACAAACTCTCCACGGTCCAAGAGGTCAACTCTAACACCACAGTGGTGGAAGTTGCAGTCGCACAGACATCCCCTTGATAGAAAGAATTCCATGTGGAAACCGATGAGTCACAGGGTGGAGGGTGCTGGTTATCAATTTAGTTCCAAATCTTCTCTTTTCACCTGCTCTTTGAAAATGGGGCTAAGCCCTTTAAATACTTTTCCTTTGTCAGATGACAAAGAAAATATATGTTACACTTTGTCATCAGAGAGCAGGGAAGAGGTGTTAAAGGAGCGAGCACAGTCTTGCTTCCTGGTCCCAGTGCCCTTGCCCAGCAGGCTCCTGCCCTGCGTGCAGCTTCCCCCAGTCACACTCCTGCCCTGTGCGCAGCTTCCATAGCAGCAGGTTTCTGCAGTCCCCGGAGGCCGGCAGCTCCCAGGGCGCATCCCCGGGCACTCCCAGCCTCAGATGGTTTTATAGCAAAGTCCCTCTTAGGAAACACCTCCCTTTGAACAGCTTCTCTGGCACCCAAGAGACCAGATTCCAGCAAATCTTCCAATGTGGCCCCACAGTCACTTCCCTTCTGTCTTGGGAGCCCTGGCCACGCCAAAATCATCTGGAACTCAGCTCCGGGGAACCTCTTGCTCAGGCACTCTATCCTAGTCCTAGGGACAATGACACCTCCTTCCAGTATTTGCTACTTACACATTTGTCAGTATTCTCTTCCTACCAGCTGATCCCTCCTTATAGTTAATCATTCCTTATACCAGATTTTCCCTCTTCAAATGGCTGTGTGGTTTCGTTCCACTGACTAGAGCTTGACTGATATACCTAGAAACCGTGTCTTGAGGAATGGATAGAATTTAGATAAGCAAAAAAGAAGGAGAATAGGACACTAAAGATAGAATGAAAGCACTAAGAGACATATTTTTCATGTTATATTACTTTGTAAGAATTGGAGGCTAACATCAAATACTCTTAATCTGATTATAAATTCTTTGGGGCTAAAACTATGTCTGATTCTTCCACAAGGCATATAATTATTGTAATGCTTGATAAAAAGACCAAAATCTTCTGGTCACTGGCTGGTCAATCAATTTAACCATCACTGAGATCTAAAGAGAAAGGCCAATCATCATCTTAGCACATTGGAAATAATAAATTCATAATAGGTTAATACTAATGTTAGAAAAAATATTAAGTAAATACTATGTTCCAGGATTTATATATATCTGAAAGCATAAGTAAAAACCTTAAGGTTCCTTTAAGGTAAATATTATGATTATATCTGAAGCACAGGAATGTCATGTAATTTGCCTAAGTTCACCCAACTATGGTAATTGGCCATGTCAGGCTTTAAACCAAAGCAGTATGCATCCAGAGAACTGTCTCTGGTCACTACATAATACAACTTTCTAACTACACTCCCAGTTGGGGTTGTATACTACAGCAATAAAAATCTTTCCTTTGACATTCTAGGAAAGCAGAAGATGGTGGTCTGTGGACATTAGCACAGGACCCTTTTTCTTTGTAAATAAAGATGCTTTCTATTGAGATTAAGACAGAAAGGATTTCAGAATTCTCCTCTTTGAAATATTGGGTACCGAAATGCTCTGTATATTAATTGATATACCTTCTCACGAGAGGTCGTATGTCCCAGGGCTCCTACCCTCCAGAAATTTTATCTGTTTATTCCAATTTTTCAGGGATTGTAGCTGTGCGTGTTTGGATTCCATTAAGAGATTCAGAGAGAAGTAGGCAGAGCCCTTCTTTGGAGCAAAGCTTCTTTCTGGCTCCTCTAAAATAGCACCTTCTCATTCCGTTCAATATCTGCCCTGAGTACCTTGTCACCAGATGAAGTCGCTATAAATCCAAGCTGGCTCACACCCAAGGTTACCATCCCAGTGTTGTGTGCTTTCATCCTGGGGAATTTGGAATCTAGGGCCCATCTTCTCCTACCTGGATAGGAGTGCTCCACAGGACCCTGCTTTGGCCACTAATACTTTTTAATTGTTTTGACTTAGAAAGCAATTGCTTTGACTTTAATTGCTTAGAAAATTCTGGATGTGGATCTTCCACCTGAAATATTTCTTTCCCCCTCTCCTTCTCATCTTACATTACCCTGCTTGAACAGGATGCCCTTTATGAGACCTTCCTCAGCCCTGCAGAAGAATTAGAGTTTTCTGCTGTGCACCCAGAACACTTGGCTCCCATCTGTGCAGACTCTAGACTAGCAGCTCTAGGAAGGCAGAAGATTTTCCCATATCCATATCTGTATTGCCATGCCTGGCTTTGGCATCGTGTTATGACTAAGACTGCATAGGTGCTTGAAAACTATTTATTACTTAAATAAATGAATGAATGGGCAAATCATGTCACTTTCTTTAACCTTTAAAGTCTTTAAAATGAATCAATGTAATCAGATGATGCCAAAGTTCCTTTCAGAGTGCCACCTGATACACATGAGATTCAACAACCACTTTTATGTGTCATCCTTGAGGGTTTCTTTTTTTTATGATTCCAAATATTATGTAAAACTCAACTCTAAAGATCTTAGGTAGAGGAGTTTTATTCATCTCTTCTTCAAAAGACCCATGGGTTCAAATGCTGATGACATTCTTCTGACGATGGGCAAAGGAGTCCACTGTACAATGCTGGCGAAAAGTCACACCAGCCACTTAAGCATCTTTTCAGGTATCCGACCTCATTAGCTACACAGCTCTGGAAGTTTTGACATCAACCTGTAAATCCAAGAGCAGGGGTGAAATTGGCTTACTGGCTACGGTTATAAACACCCACAACACGTCTTCTTCACTCTCACTGGGGAGTTTGGAGCAGAACCAGCTGCCCTCTTGCTGCCCTCACTTAAATGTTTAGTGTAGAAAGCTTTAAGCTACACAATCCAGCTAAATCCCTCTCTTTCTTGTCGCACCCTGAGCCAAAGAAAACAGAGAAGACCTTCTTAAGAGCTATAGGTTTGAGACATTTGCACACAGGTCCAAATTACAACCCTCTGAGGAAATACAGTTGGAAAGGAGGTTATATTTCCTGGGGTTTCTCTATGTTGTCGTGCTGAGAGTAAGCAGCCCAGATCCCCATAGGCCCTGGTACCTTGCGCACAATCAGAATTACATGTCTGGAGATTTTCTATCTGTGAGAAAAGAGTTCCATTTTGCTTCCTTCCATAATTCGAGACCACGTATTTGCATTATTTTAATGTTAACTTAATGAAAGCCTGAAATCATTCCTTTCTGGGAAGAAAATCTTTCTTTGTGTTTGATCAAGAAGTTAAATGTATAGTTCCTATTATAATCCTACTACCTAGGAGGGGATTCTCTGTTCTTGAATTAGAACCTGGGAAACAGCCTCTCTCCTCTCCTTGCAGATGCCAAGCATTGCAGGGCTACAAATTATTGGCCAGCCAATGCCAAGGGACACAACGCCCCCAACTGGCCACAGAAAAGAAGCAAGATGAAAACAATGATGAAGAAATTAATGTATTTATTGATAAAGAAACAGGCTCAGGGAGATTAACCAGCCATCTCAGAGTTACAAAACTAGTAAGCCGAAGCCGAATTCTAAGTGTACAGTTTTCCGTGTGTGTGTGTAGCACAGATTGCATTTGTAATTACAAATTGTCTGTTCATTTAATTCAAAGACGATGAAAATCGAGGTAGAATATAAAATGCTCCAAGTCACATATCATGAAGGAAGGATTAAAACCTAAGTCTTCTTAGCCTTGGCACATTGGTTTTGTAAAGTACCCCACCAGGGAAGCCTGGCTCACTTGGGGAAAGAGCACTTGGCAAGGTGCTGTCCAACCCCGGCTTTCGCACCTTTCGACCGTCTGATCAATGTATCACCTACATGTTTCCAATGAGGAAAATCAGGCTCCGAGGAGATAATAACCACGCAGCATTCATTGCGTGATGAGTGAGCCAGGAGGATGTAAGTATTGCCTCTGTGTCAGGACTCAATAAATGTTACTTTCGTCCTTCCTTGAATAGAGCCATTTAATATTTTAATATTATTGTTACCTTCACAAAACTAATTCATGCACATGGTAAAAAATACATAAGAGTGCAGAGAGTGAATGGAGGGAAAGGTAATTCTCTTCCCAGGGCCCTTCCCCAGTGGTAATAGTTTTTAACCTCTCCTGATGGCTATTGTTCTAGTAGTTCGTGCTGGAATTCTGAATGTTATGACTGTAATTCTGCTCATTTATTTATCTACTTAGTTACTTTAAACAATATACTTCATCTTCCACTTCTTAGTCCATCAAATTTTAGAGTCTTTTTGTACATAGCGTAGGATCAGAAAATTATCCCTCAGTATCCCTCCCATCACTTATCCATTTAACACTTTCCATAGTTAAATATGGCAGCTCTGTGATTACTTTTACATCGTCGAGGTTTACTGCATAGTTACACTCTATCTGCTGTTGTAATTAAACCTTTCATTTTTTTGTCCGTAGGTTTATTCTACACATGCAAACCAATAAGCATTATTTAAAATATTTGATTGTATCGATATTATTCCCTGTTAGACCAAATATTGTACCTGAACCAATAAGAAAAAAAATAGACTCCTTTGTCCCTAATATAGTATGTTTAAGAAAGAATGATCCAAGTTATATAGTCAGTGTGATTGCTTTATCCTGCGCTCTATTAAATACTTCACATTATTCCACATTATTCTTGCTTTATGTTTGATTCTTAAATTTCTAATATAGTTTTATGTTTCTCTTGGTGTTTCCTCTTGCTTTTTCCCTTGATTATTAAAAAAATTCCTTACTTACAATACCTAAAATATCCATATTTTAAATCAATCATGTTAATAATCTAATGGTCCCACTTGGACTGATTGCTTTCCTAACTGGTGCATTGCACTCTGACCAGGGTTATTATTATTATTTTTTTTAATTTACTCCTAGACTAGTTTTACTGTTTCTTGGACCTCATGTCTTCCTTTTGGATGTATGTGTTTATGGTTGTGCTGGAGTACACCCGCAAGTATTTTATCTCCAGAAATGATGAATGGAACGTGACTTTTTGAGTTTTTGCATAAATGAAAATGGCTTTATACCGTAATGTGTTAGTAGTTCTCCCTTTGTTTTTAATGCTGCTGATGCAAAGTCAGCTAATAAACTGATTATCAGCTTTTGGCTTAATCTTTTCCATTTCTTTTTGGTTTAATTTTTCTCCCTTCCTTCTCTCTTCCCATAAGAATCTAAGTATCTCTGACTGTGGGTGCCATCCTGAACTTTCCCAAGACTGCATACATCATAACATGGATCACGTTTCTTTCATTCTGCTTGACCTTCAGTGGTCCTTGCAAAACAAGGACTTTGGCTCTGGAAATATTTATTTACTCTATTATTTATTTAACCATTTTTTTCTTTTTTTCTGTAACATCTGTTCATAATATGGTGGACACCCTGAATTAGTCCTACCTTTTAATTTTTCTCTTTTATTTACCTCTTTTTGACTTTTGTTATACTTTCCACAAGAAATTACTAATTTTGCATTTCATATTCTTACATTGTTGGTCTACTCATGATTTTTTAAAATAAATTTCAATTTTTTTAATTATTCTACAAGTGTTTTTCCTGTAGTTACTCTCATTTTAAAATAATTTTAATGTTATCTAAAATTTCTCTAACAATAATCATTATACTTTTACATTCTCTTTTGTTCCCTGTATTAAGTTTATTTCTTCTTCGCGAGGTATTTTCCTTTCATGTCTTTCTTCCCCTGCCCTTCTAAATATAGAACAAATCTTAGGAGATGTTTATGAATGAGGAATTCGTTGATTAATACATACAGCTGCAATGGGTTTCTTCCAGGGTTGTGTTGGTTTGTTTGTTCAGCAAAACTTTCTCCTGAATGGGAGATGGATGGTGACCTATGTGAGAATGGGTGTATGCGTGTTGACCAGCAATATGCAGGTTGAATGTTGTGAGCAGACTGCCCCTGGGCTGTCAGGTAAGAAGAGCTTTACTCTGAGGACAGCTCTAACACTTGGCACCCAGGGCTTTCAGTTACTGCGAAATGGAGTATGGCACGTTCTCTGCCAAAGGGCAAGTCACTGCAGGTTGCTCTACATACATTGGGTAGTTTGGATGGTCCACAAAGACTCTTTTTGTTAAATAGCATAGGTACTACTCCTTTATCCTTGACCTTTTGCACTGACTGCCAGTTTTGAACCTGTCTAGGGCTCCATTATTTCAAACAACTCCTACCTTTCAAGTAGCTTCCTTCTCTGTTTGAGTCTTCTGCTCTCTCCACTGTGGGTTTGCTATTTACTTGAATTAATCTGCTTTTCATCTTTCAGAAATTTCCCAGTCTTCTGGAGTGTCTATTTTGATTCTCTGCATTATTATGATTTTAATGTCCTGATGTTTATTTTTATGTCATTCCAACAGAAATTGGGAAGAAAGAGGAGGTTAATACATACATTCCGGTCTCCATCATGAACCAGAAACTTCCAGTTATTAAAAAAAATTACTGTAAACTTTTGAAGGGCTTATATAAAGTCTTTGGCATTTTCTCATAGTTCTCTGTCTTCTCAGTCTACTCAGGCTGGCAGAATAAAAATCTCAAACATAAATAAATAAATGAAAATTAGTGGGGCCTCAAGGTACATGCCTGTAGTCTCAGCTACTTGGGAACCTGAGGAGTTCAAGGTTGCCGTGCGCTAGATTGACTCCTCAGCACTGTAGCCCACATGACAGAGTGAGACTCTGTCTCAAAAAACCCCCAAAGTTTAACAATCAAAAAATATTTTTATGCAGGACATAAACATTTCTGAGACATACTACCACCAGGCCCACTACCTATTGGTCAAAATCCTGAAGACTGAATGCCTTAAGCAATGTAAATTTGTTTCTCAAAGTATAGAGGCTGGAAAAGTCCAAGGTCAAGGTGCCAGACAATATGGTTTTTGGTGAACGTCCACTTTCTGGCTTTCAAACTGCTGCCTTCTCATTATTTCTTTCCATGATGATGAGGAAAGAAAGGGAGAGAGAGAAAAAGAGAATGAGAGAATCGCTTATAACTCCATAGTCTTAGAGGATAAGGCCCCCACCCTTATGTCTTCATTTAACCTTAATTTTTAGGGGACATAATTTAGTACATAGCAGACACTAATTAGTTTACTATGAGGAAGGAACACTTTAAAATATGAGGCATAGTATTTCATTTCAAAGTAGCACTAACTACATTTGGAAAAGACCTAAATTATAGTACCCCAAACTGTTCTGAGTATGAACTGCTGAGATCAATTAAAACCTGAGATTTTTAAAAATGGAAAATAGAATCTAGAAGACAAAGAATCCAGCACAAGAAAATATGGCTGGAGTCAGTTACACACACACACATACGCACACGTGCACACACTTATGTGTGTGTGCCACATACACACTCTCCTCCCAGGGATGACCAGGTCCTCTCCACCCCCACAGGCAACTTCAAACTCATTTCTTTGGTTGCACATGTTTGTAGTGAGATCTTATTAGGCCTTATCTTATTGGCAAAGGCACATAGCAATTAAAATGGCATTGACGATCTCCTGATCTGCCCTTATAGAATAGAAAATTCAGATTAATGAAAGATTATGCTAGTGGGGGAGATGATCTCAGAGCAGAAAGGGCTTTTTGAAGGCAGCTTGTTCAGTTCGCCAGCCGACACATACATGCTGTCTGTAATATCCTGCCTAATGGTCTCTTCTTGATCATCTCCAGTAATGAGAAACTCGTAACCTCCAGAGGCAGCATTTTTTCTTCAGACAGCACAGTTAAAAGGCCTTGCAGCGTAACCCCGATCTAGCTTCCTGTCCCTCCCAGTTGTGCATATTGGCCCCACTCCTTTCTAGGTAGAGTACAAGCTGAAACCACTGTCATATGGAGGAGGAGTGTGAAGTCTCATGTGTTTAATAGGACAGGTAAGAAAGAAATCTTTTCATATCAGAGACAGTTGTCACTTCCCTGCCTAAGGACGCTTGCGTTCCTCAAGCAGCTCTTTTACAAAATGCAAGCTTGTTAAGTGAAAGCTTTAAAAATAATTCCATTAGCCACCTTACAAAGACAGAGTGACAGCTTATCATTAGGAAAAGAAAGTCTTCACGGATGATGCACAACTTGCAAAGGTGCGATTGTACCTGTTATCAAAGGAGACGTTTGGTAACGTCCCACCGAGAGAGCTGTGCTTGCTGGCGGCCCCCAGCATTTTCAGAGTCCCTCTGACAGATCCGATTCACCACAGTATGCCTCCAACTGTTAAAGAAGGTCTATGGATGAAAGAGCTTTGGTGTCTTGAAATGCCACTTCTCTGACTATGTGTAAAGAGAGCTCTGGAAAGTTCAGGAGCACATCTAGCCTAGTACCAAAGCTCCCCCAAGGCTGTGTGTCCATTGAGTGTCCTCCTATCTGGCCTAGGGTCTGAAATGCATACATAAAGTCCACAGACCACAGGGCTGAGAGGTCCTTTGAACATCCCCTCCACCTTCCACCAGATACATAGGAAGTTAGATGCCCAGAACCATTCAGGAATTCAGTAGCAGAGAAAATATTAGAATCTGAGGCTTAGGGTCCCTGGTCCAGAGAGTTATTTTCTCTGTCTTTCACTCTCCTGTTACAGCCTGAAGTTCTTCCTGACCCAGTACCTACCCCTGACCCTGTCCAGAGACTCTTCCCTTGCTCCTTCTGGCCCCAGCTACGAGTGTGCCTTATGATTTTCAAAACACACCAAGAACCCTCCCAACTCAGGGCCTTTGCATGTGCCACGTGTCTGCCGAGAGTATTCTTCTCCTACACAGCTATGGGGACCCTGGACCTCTCCACCCGCTTCATTTAGTTCTCTGTCTAATTTCACCTCCTCAAGGAAGCCTTCTATGATTGTTTTATCTAAATGGAACTCCCTGCTGCACTATCATTTTCTATCTCCTTTTTCAGATTCATTTTTCTTCACAGCATTTAACAGTGGCCTGAAATTATAGTAGATATCAAAATATGTGTATACATATGTCCCCCAGAAATGTGAGCTCCATGAAGGCAGGGAGCTTGGGAGTTTGTCCCCTACTACAAGCATATCGCTAGCATCTAGTGAGTGCACGTAAAATGCTCTGAAGGCATGATTAAATGCCACCTTTGGAAGCATCTGCTACTGTTTGTGAAGGGAATCGAGCCAGAGTTCAGACGGCACAACACATCACACCACTGCTGGGAGCTCAGTTGGGAATCTCGTCTCACTGCGGACAGTGTGGCTTCCTTGCTCCTGATATCCTTTTCCAGTTCGTAGTTGAACTCAGATGTGCACGGAGCCCCACAATCCTGTGATGGTAACTGTGCAAGGTGCCAGGAAGTGAGAGTTGAAAGAGATCCATTCTTTACCTTTTAGCCCAAAGTCCAGTGTAAGAACAGATAACTACAAATCACTTCATAAACTCAGAGGCAGAAGATTAACCATGTACTTAAGGGGTCTGAAAACATTGAGGAGAGGAGCCTGATTTAGTCTAGGAACTGGCCCCTCTTGAAAGGGAAGGAAAAGTGAGCTAGGAGAGAGCACCCTAGGGTGGGGGATAATGGCATTAGACAATGCCAGAAGCAGCTGCAGAAACCAGACTCAGCAGTGGAGGAAACTCAACAGGTGATGGGGGGTCTGAGTCATCAGTGCAGAAGGTCATCGATACAGGCTTAGCGTGCAGGAGACACTTGGTATCACAGGAGTCAGGGCCAAGCACCTTCCATTATTCTGTATCATCAGAACTTACAGACAGGATTGAAGCCCTTTCACATCCTTCTCAAGGCCCCCTAGGCTCAATGAATGTTCACTGAATTGTGTAATGAATACAGTAACTGATTTAAAGACACATTTTAATAGTAGAATAAGCACAGGAGATCAGGCACCAGGAATCCTGGAATACTGCATCGGTTTAGGCATATCCCATTCTCAGTCTGCGTCTTCAGTTAACCACCAAATCATCAATAAAGAGAATAAGGCAAATCCCTTCCAAGAGCCCTTCCAACTCTGATGTCCTAGAAAAATATTCTCTTAGGCTACATTTTTGTCATTGGCTTGTGTTAATTGATTTTAGAGGCACTGTTGTATCTGCCGGCCTTAGGAAAATTGCCCTTTACCAGTGATGGCCAAAGTCCTTTCAAATAGCCAACCACATGCCAAACCACAATTAGACCCCATTTATCCACAGGTCCATTTCCCAGCAATCTGACTCATTCAGGACCTTTTGATCCTGAACTCATCAAAAGAGTCCCCTGGGCCCCCACATTGCTAAAGCCTGTGCGCATTGCTTCTCCTGCCTCTTCCCTGGCCTTGTACAATCCACATCCTTGTTTCCCATTAATCATGCAAGCGTGCCATTTCCTTGGCTGGAAATTGTCCTTCTGTCTGTTCTTCTAGACACACTCCTGCTTGCTCTTCAAGCTTACCTCAAATTTCTGTGGCTCCCAAGCTGTTCCTACACCCTTCTATTGCCCACAGAGGTCATCGTTCCGTCTTCTAGGTTGGCACCTCCCTTACACCCTTTGCCATTCTGTATTTTGGCTGTGCCTACGGAGAGTTCAACTTGCTGAAGTCAGTGTCAGCCTGGATTTACCCCACTCAACAGGACATTAAGTAGACATGCAGGGGGTGTGTTCTGGAGACTGTTGGTGATCAGGCTTCCTCGACCTTTGCAAAAGAAACACAGTACCCAGGAAGAGAATGATTGAAGAAGACATTCGGGACAGACCAATTGGAGAGCCCTAAGAAAATCCCAGGTTGTGAGATAACTGAAGGAAGACACAAAAGACCTAAAACCAGACACAGAACTGCACTACTGTTCAGGATGCTAATGGTTGTTTAGAATGACATCTCTGAGTGATTCTGAAATTACATCGTTCCGTATGGCAGATGGGAATTCAGAATTTCTGGAAATGTCAAATGCATTTCAGAAAGATGTCTATTAAAAAGAACTTACTATACTTGTTTGGTGTTTGACAAGCTCAACTTCAGTTATCTGGAAAAGGCCAAGATGCCAGATGAATGAGACATTATCTCAAATCATAAACTGACAAGATTTGATTAAATGCTGTCATGGGCCCAGCATTCTTCAGTTCTTACCATGATGAATCAAAGGCAGAACTCCGAAGGAAGCGAAGAGACAAAGATGGAGGCACCAAAACGGGCAGAGTGCAAGTTGGCACCCAGCAGACCGGTGCAGATCATGGCGGCTTCTTGGCCCTTAGCGGCAGGAAGAAGTCAGGCCAGTTCGAAAGAGACAAGGAAGGAAGATTCCCTGCAAGAGGTGGGACTCGGGCCAACCTTTGCAGACTGGGGAAGATCAAGATTAGTAAAGGGAACAAGAAAGCTTTTCTGATGACAGAGGCCTCTCAAGCAAAGGACATGGGGCTGGAATGGATAAGAGCACGTGAGACCAGCGGAGTTAGGCAGGTAGAATCGTGTCACACAGAGTCCCAGATTATGGGACTGCCGACGGCCAAGCAGAAGTACCCAGATGGAGCTGTAGCAGGCAAACAAACCATGGAGCTGACAGGTGAGGAAGGCAATTACCTGCTCTGGTCTCTGCTGTGTGCCAGGGGTGCTCTGTGTGAGGGTGACGGTGCCTGGTTTGGGATCCCCTACTGCTCTTTGCTTCCTTCTCCAATCGCATCCGAGAAGCAGGCAGCAGAGGGTACAGGCTGCGCTGGGCAGATTGACTGGCTCTAGTCAGAAAAGTCCATCTCATTTCATTTCACAGAGGTAGAAAGTAAGGCTTGGAGAAGCAGAGTGATGCAGCATGAGTGAAGGAGCTGAGACTAGATCCTGGATCCCGACCCCAACACCTGGTTTGGGGTCAATATTATCCTGTACATTTCCATTTCCCTCTGTGCTCGCTTATACACACTCCGCCTGCATCCAGCAGGCTGGGGAGAAATGCAATATTTACGGAAGTGCAAGAAGGATGTGGGGACTCAGGAGGGATGAAGCCTCCCAGGACCTCAGCATTGGAAAGGTGATGCCATCTGTGGGCCTGAAGGCACAAAGGTGGGGTGCTGGTGAGCGCTGCAATCTGAGAAAGGTGGCAGCAATGGCCACGGGGGTGGTGGCGCGGTGATAAAGACTGTCTCTTCCCCTCCTGCTGCTCACTAATTAACTGAAAAATCCAACTGGAAGCCTGCAGGCAAGAAAGTCAAATAGTATAGCAGTGTCCATCTAGATCACAGCCCAGGGTGCGGACAGGAAGGTACAGAATCGACTTGGAGGAACAAATGAGGTTGACGGGATGAGCGGTTCTGAGATAGTCCGACCAGCCTCACATCCACACTCCCTGATCCTGAGGCCAATTACAGTCCCTTCTTCCCTTCATCGTCTACGAGTGCATAAGGTTGGATGTAAGACAGGAAAGGTGGTGCCTCAGGATGTCTCCGTGTGGCCTGCAGGGAACTCCTAGAGACTTGCTGACCAAGAGCAAGGCCAGTGGGATACAGGCTCAGCATGCATAAATTTCTTCTAGTTCCAAGGATGCAGAAGCAGTGAAAGAACACAGGAGACTTCCTGGGTTAGGACGAGGTGTGTTAAAATGCCAGAAAAGGCATGAGTCGCTTATATTTCTTCCTTATTGAGTAAATAAATAAAGCCAAGGCAGTGACGAGAGTGACACATAAGGACCCAGAGTCCTGACACCCAACTCCAGGGGCTTCTGCACCGGGACAGAAGACTCATGTCCTTCTCTGCTGTCCCCACCTTCACAATCCATAGAACACCAAATTTCCAACTGTCCATGCTTTCAAAGCTGACCACTCCAAGGGCAGTATCTTCTTCCCCGCTGGGCTAGGGGACCCAAGGTGTTCAGTGTCCGTTTGAAAGAGCAGAAACTCATGCAAAATAACATCAGTGCCCCTTGATTGATTTTGTAATCCGGCCTGAAAATTTTTTGGCAGCCACCTCCAACGCCATTGCCAGATGGGGATAGGGCAAGAGTGGAGAGTTTGACCATCAGTTCACTCAGTTTGAATACGACGTGAACTCCTGGGGGCTCATACTCTTTCTTTCCTTTTCAAAACCTCCCTTCGGACATGCCACCTCCCTCTGACCTGCTGAATAAAGGGGAATCTCCTCTCAGAATCTGTCTTATTTTTATTTTTATTTTTGAGACAGAGTCTCAAGCCGTCATCCTGAGTAGAGTGCTATGGTGTTATAGCTCACAGCAAGCTCAAACTCTTAGGCTTAAGGAATTCTCTTGCCTTAGCCTCCCAAGGGGCTGGGACTACAGCCGCCCACCACAACGCCCAGCTATTTTTCTGTTGCAGTTGT
Source organism: Otolemur garnettii (assembly GCF_000181295.1). NCBI lineage: Eukaryota > Metazoa > Chordata > Mammalia > Primates > Galagidae > Otolemur > Otolemur garnettii. Next base: position 8,344,613 of record NW_003852417.1, read on the forward strand.
CATTGTTGTTTAGCAGGCCCCAGCTGGGTTTGAACCCACCAGCCTCAGTGTATGTGTCTGGCACCCTACCCCCTGAGCTATGGGTGCTGCCCATCCTTTCAGAATCCATTGAACGTTTGCCATTGGATCTCTGGTAAAGTCACTCAAATACCCCGAGTTTGAGGTTGGCAAAACTACTCCACAAGCAGCATGTGCCCATGTTCCTTATACTCAGGGCCCTGGTCTGCTGATTGCCGTAGAGCCTGAGGTTCAAGCATTGACCTCCCTTTCATAGGCTGAGTTCTTCCCTCCACTTGCATCTAAATAACAGGTGTTCTGCTTGTGTCAGCCAGCTTCAAGGTCAGGGACTGGAGCTTTCATGCCCACACTGAGCCTTGGCTTGGAATGTGTCAAGGGGCATTCCAAGTGGAAAGTGTTTATTGGGGCAAACTACAGGCCAAGTAGAGGCACCTTTGCCCATGTGAAGTGCTCTGCACCTCTCAGCATTTTCTACCACAAACACTCTCCCATGAGTGTCTCTTCAAAAAGCAGCTTCACACAAACCATGTCTCCAAATGCTGTGTTCTTACTAAGGCAAGAATTTTGAGCTGTCTAATTTCAACCTGGGAATCCTACTTTCTTCTTCTTTTCTCTGACACTCCATCAGCAGGTTATGTTGCTACCCTTCACCACCACCCTCGTAGCCATCATCATCTCATCTGGATTACAGCAACAGTCCACAAGTTGGTCTCCCTGTGTTCCCCTTGTCCTGATGCTACATGGAGACGGGCAATCATCTTTTTTGCAGTTTTTGGCTGGGGCTGGGTTTGAACCCGCCACCCCCAATATATGGGGCCTGCACCCTACTCCTTGAGCCACAGGCGTCCCCAGGCGATCATTTTAAAACTCCAGACACATCCTGTCCTTCCTGCCTCCAGTGGTCTCCCATCTTAGTCAGAGTCAAATACCATCTCACTGAGACCTACAGGATCCTGTAAGATCTGGTCCCTTCACCCTCCACTTGACCCTGCTTAGACCCTGGCCACTCTGTCCTTCACACAGCTGAACACCTGCCATTGCTCCTGCTTTTTCTTCTGCCTGGAATCCTTTTCTCTAAAATACCCACATAATTTGTTTTCTTTTCTCTTTCTAATTTTGCTTAAATGTCACCTCATCACCCAGAGCTTCTCTGATCATCCTGTGCAAAATAGGACCCCATGAGACTCTGCATTATTCTCTTTTGCTGATTCATTTTTATTTCTGACACTTATTACTAGGAATAAAAATATACATATATATATACACACATATTTGTTTGGTGTTTACTAATACTTTATATATTTATTTTTTTGCCTATTTACTGTTTACCACCAGCAGCAGCCTCCTGAATAGAATATCAGTTCTTTAAGTGCTGAAACTCTCATTTTACTACTATATATCCCCTGATTAATACAGTACCTGGAAAATAAAATAATTTGGTAAATATTTGTTGAATGAATGAATGAATGTATTGTGAACCTATAATAAATTTCAGGAGGCCATGAGATTATATTTAAATTAGGGTCGTATTTTTCTCAATGATTTCCAAAATTCTCAGTAAATCCTCCAAAGACTTTTTGACAATTTTAAAGAACTAGGACCCAAGTAGACATCAGGAGTCCTGGCATCTCATCTGGCTATGCAGTTGGTTTCACCTACCCGAGGCTCAGTTTCTATCACGTATTAAGTGGGCATTAAATGTACCTATTACATTTGCAAAGGCCAAAGTTTTGAAGCCTCTCCATGCCTATTACTGTGGTCAAGTAATGGTCACGATGTCTGTCCCTCCAATGTCAAGAAACTCATAGTTCAATGAACAATGCCTGGGGGGAGTGGTGGTAAAGTGTGTCAACTGTGAGATGTTAATGAGAGCCCATATAGTCATTTTTGCTCAAGGCCACTCAGGGACACAGAGTTTCCGTGAAGGAAACTTCCTGCCCATCCCTGCCTCACCTCTATAAATTCTAGTGGAAATTTTCAAGGCACCAGAAGCCGACTAAACCTGCATCCGCCACCATTGCCCAGCACTTACCTGAACCTCAGTGAAGAGCATTTACGTGCTGAGAACACATGTGACATCTTTCCTGACCGTAACTTACAGGGCTGCTATAATAACTAAATGAGATAGTGCGTGCGGAGGGCTTGGGCTTGGTATAGTACCAGAAATGCAGTTGTTACCGCTGGTGTAAACCTGCTAAACTCTTAGTATTGTTAAAAATGATCTTTAAGTGATAACAGAAAGGACTCAGAGGAACAGAATGAAAAGGAGAGGATAGAATAATTAAAAAAATATGTTTCGTTTGTTTCATCAACAAGTGATGTTGTGCATTTAAGCCAACAGTGTTGACCACACCTTTGGAAGTCACAGTGATGCTGTGTAAGACACAGCCCTGACCTACAGCTACACTTTGGGAAGAGTAATTCAGAGATGCATATAAAATAGATTAGAACAGAGATACAGGTGAAGGCAGAAACTCAGCATGCATTGACTGCATTAGTGCCAGTGAGAAACTGTCGGGGACTAAATGAGGATGGTTACCAGAGGGAAAGCAAAGAACGGAAAAAAGAATACCTTGAAGGAGAAAATGGCTGGGGGTTGGTGAAAAGTTTTTGTTACTTAATAACTTCATTTATTCAGATCCTTTCTCTGAGCTCTTTGTGCTGG
>NW_003852417.1:8347573-8366144 GCF_000181295.1 Otolemur garnettii
CCTGTCCATATCCACTGGAAATGAAAGGATATAAATATTAGGAGAAGCTGCGTTTGTTTTGTGGCTCCCAGGGACATCACGGTATTACGAAATGTATACATCATTGCGAGTAGTAATCAGAAGATCCCTGTAAGGAGGCGGCATGGTCATTCCCACTCAGAGTTAGGGAACCTGGAGTGCCAAGACATAGCCAGGAAACAGCCTGCTTATGCCAGACAGCTGGGCTGAGCCGGGGTTAAAAATCCCGGGTGTGGATTTTAAGCTGTGCTCTTTCTCTTGCATCAGAGTTGACCAAGATGTGGTTTATGTCACTGAAGGGGTCGGCGTCTAGTGAACTGAAGGTGGGGACAGCTGAGAATGGAAGATTGTAACAGTAGCACACCCAGAGCCCCTTAAAAGGAACAGAAAGAAAAGGAAATCTCAAGATGTTTAAATGGTTGACTCAGAAGAATTTTCTTGCCACCAACTTTGTGAAATGGCCTGGAGGCCATTGGGGAGGTGCTCTGAGGGTCTGTGTTTTCTCATCTGCCAAGAGTACTGACTAAGTGTTTCCCCAAGGTCCTTTCGCTCTCTAGTCCAGGGGTTACATGTGAGGACACTGAATTCCAGTGGACCCACTAACAATGAGAAGTAAATGGGGGCGATCTGGCTGGTCTTTTTGCTTTTCTTCATTACATGTTTCTTCCACGGTTTTCCTGTTCACCTCTAAAGTTCAAGACACAGAATCAAAAGGTTGAGATCAGGAAAAGAAGTTATTACAGCAAAAAGACACTTATACCCAAAGGTTTATCCCAGCACAATTGCAAAGATGGGGAATCAACTCAAGTGCCTACTAATTAACCAGTAGATAAAGACAATGTGATATACACATACGCACGGCCTAGAGTACTACTCGACTATAAAAAGGAAGGAAATCATGTCATGGGCAGCAACCTGGAGAATATTACACTAAGGGAAATATCTCAGCAATGGAAAACAAACACCACATGTTCTCACTAATAATAAGTGGGAGCTAAATGATTGGTTCACACGGCCATAAAGTAGAATGAAGGACAATGGAAGTGAGAAAGGAGTTGGGGGGATGGGGGCAGTGAGAGATGAAAACTGACCTGTCAGGTTCAGTGCACACTGTCCTGGTGACTGGCGCACGGAAAGCCCTGACTTCAGCATTCCACATTTCATCCACATGGCAAGGACACTTCCACTCCCTAATATTTTGAAGTAGGGTTGGGGTCTTAGGAGGATATCTCCAGGGAACTGAGCATCTAACAGGGGAACTGGGTGGGAAGCTTTAACGAGGCCTTTTCCCTGAGGCCCGTGATATCCCCCGCCCCATCTCCCTGGAGTGTGAGGGACGGAATACTTCCTCATCCGGACAGGGAGGCTCGGCTGGGGAAGGCAGAATGTGCATGTGTATCAGTCCATTCATGCTGCTCCCTGCAGAATAACAAAATCCCTGAGACTGAGTAATTTATACACAGTCTCACAGCGCGGGCGGCTGGAAGTTCAAGATTAGGGCTCCGGCAGGTGGCTGGAGAAGGCTCCTTTCTCATAGATGGCACCATCTAGGTGTCTTCATGTGGGAGAAGGGACAGAAAGGCAAAAAGGCCTAAGCTAGTTCCCCCAGCCTTTTATAAGGCATTAATCTCACTCGTGACAGTGGAGGTCTCACAGCCTAATCATCTCTTAAAGGACCCACCTCTTAATGCTACTGCAACGCGGATGCAGTTTCAGCGTGACATCTGGAGGGGACACTAACGTCCCAACCATATAGCACCATAGATAAAGGAATGGCAGCTTGAGCCTCTGCTCTCAGCACTGAGAATGGGGCATGGACGAGGCAGGCAATGGCAGTGGGGGACAGAGGGGGCGTGAGGAAGCGCAGACTGCTTCAGCTGCGTCTTGTGCCTTTGAGCCTGCCCTGCACACTGGTGAGTGGGAAAGCCGGGTACCCAGCCATGGCCAGAGGCTGAGCTATTATACACGTCTGGGCAAAGGCAAAATTGGGGCATACAGCGGACTTCTGTTGAGGCAGGACTTTCAAAGCGTTTGCTGCCTACACTGATGGTTTCTGTTGGCACAGATGAGGGCTGTTCGGTTGAAATTGAACCCGTCCATAAACTCCCTTTCTTCCTACCTGCTTTCTCTGACGCTCTCTTTCCTTATACGTTATTGAACAATGTCAAGAAATAGTATATTATTTACTCAGTTTCCAGTGAAAATAAATTAGATTCTCAGCAGTGGTGTGCTCACACCAGCTCATAAGATGACTACATTTTCAGAAACTTTGTGAGCTGGTTACTAACCACAGTCATTAAAAACTAGATTATATAACTTACAATTCAAAAATAGTGAAATAAACAGTCATAAATACTTAAAATCATCACTTCCTAGTTATTTTATTACAGTTCACGATTATCCTATGCTCTTGAAGTTACTTACATCACTGTATTTGGATGGTGAAAATACTATGCAGTGCTGTGCATACACTTGTTCAGTTTTTGGCCGGGGCTGGGTTTGAACCCACAACCTCTGGCATATGGGGCCGGCTCCCTACTCCTCTGAGCCACTGGAGCCACCCCACTTGTTCAGTTTTTTATAACAAGTGCATACACTTGCTCAGTGACATTCCCTTGGTGGCCTTAAGTTGGTTGGAAGTATGTATACCAAGAAAATATGCACATATTACAAATCAGAGCTTGCTTTTTTGATTTGTTAATTGTTTGTATGGAGGAGAATGATGGCTAAAATGTTGAGAAAGGCAAATCAACTTTTAAAGTGTGCCTGGTCTATAGAAGTTGTATTGTCAATAACACATACACACATAGGCACAATTTAAGGAAATATTATTTTACTATGCCAAAACAATTATCTGAGTCAGCAAAGGCATTGCTCATGCCTCTGACTAACAAATGAGATTCTAATACACATCTTTATGATTTCACTTTCATCTCATTCATTAACTGAAATGAGAATATCAACTAATTTTCATGTCTACACTGCATGCATTGTTTATCAATAGCGATCATAGGTTGACAACAAACCCAAGAGTTTGGTACAAATCAATGAAAGTGGGTCACTTCCCTGTGAATTTTCTCCCTCTCCTATACCCCAAATGTCCCTGTGTCCTTATAGCCCCTGCAACCAGACATGATCCGATTTTCAGTTTTGCCTGTTCTAGAACATTGTATAGACTTAATCCCACAGTGTGCACTTTCATTTCTGGCTTCTTCAACCACCAAGGTGTCCTGAGATTCACCCACACTGCTGCCTGTATCAATAGTTTGTTTCTTTGTACTGGTGAGTAGTATTCTGTCTTGTGTGTTCATCTGTGAGTAGACACTTGGGCTAGTGTCACTTTTTAATTATTACCAATAAAGATGCAAAGAGTAATCGAAGGGAGGGATTCTGTAAGCATCAATTGGCTAAATGGAATTTATAATAAGGATGTTATTTTTAAATATTTGTACATTGTGTACTACGCATGCTTTGTATTAGTAAAATTCATGCTCAATTTACTTATCTATCATTTATCTATATGCAAATTATAAATAGATACAGATGTTTTTCTGGAAATGTGGTTGGTAAATATTTACTAGCACACTACCGGCTCCTGGGACCCTCATTTGCCTGTTAGGAATATGGACGCTTTTATATAATGTCACTGCTTGTGACACAGGGCCCCCAGAGTAGATGAGTGATTTGAAGACTATATCAAAATTCCATGATATAATTAAATTATATTAAAGAACTCATCATCTTCATTACCAATGCCTTTTATTTTTCCCTTCCTAGCATAAATTTTACTCCTTGTCTTCTAATAAAAATACCTGACAGTAAACTCTGACCTCGAGGGCTCCTAGCTGAGTAGAAGCAGGGTACATGGTAGGAGCCAGGGAGCAGAGTTCAGAAAGGATGGAGCAGGCCAGGAGAAGTGTCTTCGAAGCTCAGCTCTCACTTTCTGCCTTGAAAGCGTGCGTGTCCCAGGCATGAGATTACATGCCAGCACAAGCAGGTGGACATTTTTAAAGGCTGGACTCTTGGAAGCCCCCTTGCTCAACCTATTTTTCCTCTATGTGGTACACATGAAGTGCTCTATAAATACAGAGTCAACAATGACTCAACACAAGACTGAGTGATCAAAAGTAGCTACTATTTATGAAGAGCACACACTCTAGCTTACTCCAGCGGTTCTCAACCTGTGGGTCATGACCCCTTTTTAATAATGAAAATACATTGCAGCATTAGGAAGATTGAGAACCACTGGCTTACTCGGTACTTGAGGCTTCGTATGCAATATCTTTCACCTTCCATAGCTCTCTGCAGCCATGGTTATCATCTGACTGCATCTTACAGATAAGTAAAGTGGAGAGCAAAGGTGTAAAGTAACTTAATAACCAACCAGCATTTGTCAGAACCAGTTGTTAGCTGCCCTCCATTTATCTCCGATTCTCACACCTGTCTTCTTGCCCCTGTGCCACCATGAGGGAGGTAGCAAGAGGGGAATGGTACCTGAGGAAGGTGGGCAGACTCTAGGGTCTTTATGAGACCATAAGGGTGAAGACAAAGTCCGCACAGCTAGAGGTTCCTCTCGAGCATCAGAAGGACACGAAGGACCTCTGGAAGAACCTGGTTTTCAATAAGTATCCCTGTCAGTACAGAAATAAAAGATCTTAGAGAGAAACTCAACATGGTACTGTCCATGATGTGCCTGAATTTGCACAAGGTACAAGGGGCAGTGTCTCGAAACTTCCTAAACAATCCAGTACAACCTTGGCTGGAATTCTAGGTGAGCTTCCCAGTCTGTATCTTCAGTGAACTCATAAGGGTTAAGATTAGCAACGTAACAATAACAGCAAATATTGAGGTTGTGTAGAGCAAGCGCTATTCTAAGCACTTTCCAAGTGTTAAATTAGTAACATTATCTGTAAAACAAGGGTAGAACATAGGTCATTGTGACGGAGGCTGCTGGCTGGTTTCCATAATCCATCCTCCTCTTCCCTGGCACCCAGCTGAGACTCTACTTTCCAGCCTCCCCCTGGTTGGGTGTGTCATGGGACTTGGTGCTGGGCAGGGGGATGGGAGTGGAAAGTACATGAGCCCGCTCCACGGAGCCACACACCATGGAGTGCCCACGTTCCCTTTCACATCTGCTCCCTCAGAGGGTCTCTGGAAATCAAGTGTCACAGCTGATGGAATGACTATCAGCCTGAGTCCCCTGATAACTGGAAGAGAATCTCCAGCTCATCAGAAACTACCTTGGCCTGTTTTATGAGTAAGAAACAAATTTCTTCTGCCTTGAGGTAATGCATGCTTGAACTTGTTTGTTACCACCACTTAGCCTGTCTACACAAATTTTGCTCAATAGCTGAACAGGGTGTCTCCAAAGTCACCCCTACAGTTGCCATATTTGGGGGTGAATTGGGGGGCACCCTGTATTATTATTACCAAACTGTAGATGAGCAAATTGAGGCACATGTGACATCCCCAAGGTTGCATACCTAGAGAAGGGCGTGAGTGAAATTTAGACCCAGTCTTGCCCCAGAGTATATGCCTGTAACCATTATACTCTATGTGCCCTTATGGAGCAGAAAAGTGGTTGGTTAAGAACACAGACTGTCAGTGTGGGGTGGAGGGACATTGGCCACCACGTCTCTCATGGCCATTGTACATCTAGCTTGTGTCAGTGAGAAAATCCAATTGCTAAGGACAAGAGGCTTCCTCTAGGTTGATCAGCTGGGTGATCAAATAGGTCAGACTAGGATCCATGTTTTCTGATCCCCAAGTCTTTCTGCTGTATCTTTTAGCTACTGAGCATAATATAATAACACGTATCACTACAAACCTGCCTGGTATGCTAACAACATAGCATTTTTACAGCTTGGGGAACTGAGTCAGAGGGAGGTGAATTAACCTGCCCAAGGTCACCTAGTTAGCAAGTGGGGTAATCCAGGCTGCCGGGGGCTGTTCTTTTAACCAGCACCCAACACTACTTCATCAGAAAGAATCAGTGTGCAGTGAGAACACAGAATACCAATCCTATTAACTCAAAGTGGAAGAAGGTGAGTTGTGAAGGGGGCTTTACAATCAAGCACACTTGCCCTCATTTGGGGCAGTAATAATGTTCACGGTGGCCACGCGGTTTTCGGGGCATTTCACAAGTGTTATCGCCCCTGGTCCTGGAGCGTCGCTTCTTGCAGTCCACTCTCCGTACGTGCCTTTGAAGCTTCTGTCTCCTGGCGGGTCCATTGATTCTCTTCTAGGGCCAGGGCAGGGCCTCATTCACCAGAGATGTCCCAGAGCCCAGGGTGCTGTGAGCAGGAGGGGGAAAGGGAGAGTGCAGAGGCGAACAAGAGGGGCAGGCATCTCCATCCCCACTGTACAGGTAGAGAGACTGATCCTTATGGTGGTGATGGGACCGTACGACTGGCCATAGCTTCCTCCCTGAGTATGTGCCTTGAACCATTACACTCTATGTGCCCTTATGGAGCAGAAAAGTGGTCGGTTAAGACACAGACTGTGGGAGTGCGGTGGAGGGACACTGGCCCAACGGGATTCCTCCAATTTGCCAACACAGGCATGTGGGGACGATGAGTCAGTGTATCACCCGGGTCTGGCGGAGTGGCTGGTTCCTTAATCCATCCCCCTGTTCCCTGGAACCCAGCTGAGACTCTATTTTCTGGTCCCCTGGTTGGGTGTGTCATGGGACTTGGTGCTGGGCAAGGGGATGGGGGTGGAAGGTACATGAGCCCTCTCCATGGAGGACTTTATTTTTACTTTTTATTTCAAAAAAATAAGAAATAAAAGTTAAAAAGAGGGTAAAGGCAGGAGAAACCTGGGTTGGCCACTGGCACGAAGGGGCTTTCCAAGACCCTGCCACCTCCAGGGCCCGGCAAGAAAGAGGGTGGCACTCCAGGTCCGCAGAGACTCAAGGAGCGCTGGGCCCACATGCTGCTCCGCAGAGGTGATGGCAGGGCTGGTGGCAGGGCAGGGTCTCCCGCCCGCGCCGAGCCCTGCTGGCCCTGGCAGCTGCCTCCGCGAGGAAGCGCGGCACCGCATTGCAATGTCCCATCGGGGTCGCCCGGGCGCCGTGCCCCCGCCGCTCTTCCCTTTGTCCCGGCCCCGCAGTCGGCGTCCAGGCAGCTGGGGCCCGAGCAGGCGCCGGCGGGCGGGAGCGGCGCTGTCCGGAGCAGCAGCACCACCTAGAGGCCGGCCGGCCGGCGGGGCCGCCTGGGAGCGCTCCCGGGGACCCCTGGGCGGCCCTGGCCTGGCGCGAGTAGCTGCCCGCCCAAGCTAGGCTTCCCAGATTAGCCCAGAGGTGATAACCATGTCCACCCCAGTCAGCTGTCCTTGCTCATCATGCTGTCCTAATCTCGTAGTCAACTTTGATTATATGTCAGGGGCTGACAGGCAAGGCGGGAGACTGAGGCTCTGAGGGGGAGAAGAAACTCTTCCTAAGGAAGATAACAGGTGGGGGTTGGGGGCGAACTAAGAATAGGGTGACCAGACGTCCCGCTTTTGAACAATTTGTTCCATGTCCCGTGACTTTTTTAAAAAGTCCCGATTTTTGGAAAGAATGCACGAACGGGCAGGAGAACAGGAAGGGAATATATGGTTTTCGGCTGTGATGTGGCTATTTCACCAGAATATGAGTTTTATATTATTTTTGTTAATTTTATAATGTTAAACCGTAATAATAACAAATAATTGTTGAGAACTGATTATGAAAGTTTGCATTGTTGTCAGGCCCTGCCCTGCCCGGTCCCCTGCCCCGACCCCTGCCCCGACCCCGCTCCAACCCCGCCCTGACACCTCCTCCCCACCCCCCCACTGCACCTCCCCCATGTTGTCCTGCTTTTCAAATCTTAAAATCTGGTCACCCTAACTAAGAACCCAAACCAAGTGCATTTGAGCCCCAGATCTGCACTTAGCCCCTTTGCTGCACTTGCTGGTGATGGAGGGGGGATAGGGCAGTTTCTCCCGACACAGGAATATGGCTTCAGGACATATTCTTTCTCCTCCTCCTCTGCTACCTGCTTTCTCTATGACCTTGACCAAGTCATGTGATCCCTTTCAGACTCCACTGTGCCACTGAACCTTAGGGGGTCATCCTAAGGCCTTCCTTTGTCTCTGCTCACAGGGAAGCGTGTGCCAACCGTGGGAAGGTTTCTAAATCAAACTTCAGTCCAAGCAGTTAAATCAGATGATGTGAGTCATAGTAACGATCAAGAAGAAAGGACCTCTGGAAACAGAGCTAGCTCCGTAAACGTACCAAATTATCCTTCCCACAAATGCAGCTCCGAAAGCCTCCAGGCAGAAGCAAACTTCCTTTAGACCTTGGCTTTGAGGCCCGTAGCCTGTGTCATTATCTCCATTTTACAGCTGAGAAAATTGAGGCCCAAAGAAACTTGGATAAACATTTTCTCAGAGTTTCAGTCCTAGGTGAACAAGACCCACAGTGTTGCACCATTGCCCAGTGCTGCTGTGATCAGGGACCCTTAGCTGGGCAGGGATGCTCTCCAGGGGATTCTGAGCCAGCACCACACCCCTGAACCCCAGTGAAGGTGGCCACTCTGGGTAAGAAGGAGGTAGGAGGATTTGTTCTGGAAAAGAGAAGACCCAAGGAACAGGAAGCCTGTCTCTAAATACAAGGCTGGCACGTGCCTGAATAAGCAGGAGAATGGGGCAAAGGGAGGATACATAGGAGCGAGCAAAGGGGTTAGGTCTTAGCAAAGAGCAGTGGAAGCTGAGACAGATGAAGTATCCTGTGTGGGAAGCTCCTCCCACAGCTGTCCCAAGTCCAGCCTGTCTCCCCAGGCCAGGTGCTTTGCAGTCCCTGAGCCCCTTTGGCAGCCCTGCTCACACAGTTCTCAAAGATGTCCTGAGAGCAAATCCGTGGCTGCTAAGACCTGTGAAAATATCTTGCCTCCCTCTCTCGCGAGGCCAGGTTTGCTTTGAGGTCCCCTGCAGCCCCAGGCTCCTCGGGAGGCCAGTTGTTGGTCCAGGCTTCTGCAACTCACCAGCTCTGAGACACCCCAAACACCTGCATGTCCAGTGTCCTTTCTCAAAACCTCATCTCAGGGATGAGAATTGTCCCCAGACACCGTAAACCTCTCGAGATCCCAGTTTTACGTTCTGCCCTGCTCCTACCCCAATACAATGCTAGAAATTAGAGAGTTTTCTGGAAACATTGCTTAAGGGATAGTACTGTTCTCATTGGGCTTTAACTCCTTCCTTCCATGTCTAAACACTCCAGGGGCTTAAAGCCACAAACACTGGGTAAGAACATACTATGTGCCAGCCACTCCGCCAGACCCAGGTGAAACACTGACACGTCGTCCCCACAGGCCTGTGTTGGCAAATTGGAGGACTCCCATTGGACAAGCGATTGGTAGAAACTGCTTCCCCAGCTTGAGAACATATGCAAATTTGTCTGATTTTTCCAGTTAATTTTTCACCTCCCTCAGCCCATCGTAGCAGGAGGTGCTTTATCTCTCTTTCAAAGCCAACTGGTGCTCCATCTCCACTTGTCCAATAACTTCTCAAAAAACCTTTTTCCTCTGGCCAAAGGGGTCAGTTCTGCTTCAAATGCCAGAAGAAGAGGGAGCTGGGTCTGGTCAACTGCAGAGTAGACTTCCTTGGAAAACTGGCCTGGGTAGACACATGTACCATTTCTGTGATGTCCTTATTGGCCTGAGCCTGCCTGGCTCAGTGCTCCCAAGCTCACGGCTCTTGTAGTATCTACTCATGCTCAGGCATTATAACTAAATTCCATCTCCTGGGCCACCATAGCTGAGCTGAAGGGGTTCCATCCATCCTCAGTCACATGTCCTATAGGATCCCATCTTTCCTTCAAAACATAACTAGCAATGAGCCTGGACCACCAAGATCCACCTACCCTCCTGACAGTGGACTGCAGTAGGGGCTGTCTCATTTTCCAGAGAAGATCCAGTAAGAGCCTTTTTTTTTTTTTGCAGTTTTGGCAGGGGCTGGGCTTGAACCAGTATGTGGGGCCAGTGCCCTACTCCTTGAGCCACAGGTGCTGCCCCAGGAGTCATTCTTTAAAAAGGAGTTAGAATCCCAGTCTCTTTCTTTTCAGATGGTTCCTTGGCCCTTGTGAAAATGTGTCCACTGCTTTTTCATTAGTCAACTTTACTAACCAAGGTCCAGCTTTGTTAGGCCAGAAAAAGTCCCTAGACTCCCTTTTCCCAGTACAACTGAGGATAAATTACCTAGTTTGTACCTGACCAAAGGAAGCTGTTTGGCTAACTGAGATAGAGAAGACGCCTGAGCCATCTAGATAGAGAAGACCTGTTTTTTCTTCACCAAAATAAATAAACCAACAATGAGCTTTGCTTTGCAGATGCCTGGTCACAGCAGGTAGAAAAGCTGGAAGTCCTGCTCAAGTCCACACAGCTGGTATGCGGGAGCCCAGGGACTCCAGTCCAGCTCTGCCTAGCCCTCCAATCTGTGTTTCTTTGATTATTCTTCTTTCCAGTGGGGGAACATTATTATCTCAAGAATGACTCACACTTTCAGCCCATTGGCAATCTGGTGTTTTTAGTTCTAGGATATTTAAATGATATTTCCCTGCCCCACTCCATCCACCCAAACTCCGGAGCCAATGGATCTGATTTTGCTCCCTGACCTCCAAGCAAAATCTGTGGCCTTTGGTGGGCATTGCATCACACCAGCCAGTCAGATGCACCAAACTGGCTGTCCAGAGAAACCAAGGAGACCCTCACCCTCTCTCCTCTGCACTGACAGTTCCAATGGGAGAACTTATCCAAACTTCTCTGAAAGGTATTCACGTTAATACAGAGTGAATGGGCAGAATATGGTAGGGCTTGCCAAAGAAACAGGACCCATCAGAGGCCAAAGGTCATGCACCCTTAGAACTAGACAATCCCAAAAAGGCAGTCAAATCACTTTCTCCATTATATGGGGTCTGATAATTAAGTTCATGAATTCATCCTAGAAAAAAATACTACACACCTTATTGCTGAATATCACGTGATCACCTTTAAAACACTCCCCTTGGGAAGTTATACACCAATGCGAGTGTCTAGTCCACCCTCAAAGCAATTTTGGAGCTCTTTATCTGGAATGGCCATCAGAGCACTGGTTGTATGATGTCTGACAATTACATTTGAGAACTCATTCTAGAAAAAGCACTTTGAAGGAAGGACGAGGTGCTGGCTTTTCCCAAGGAAAGTACATAGAAGGGGAGCGTAGTGATACTCGCCAAGGGGATAAGTAGCACTTCTTCTAGGATGAGTTTGTGAATTTACTTGTTCAACCTCATACAGTTAAGAAGACTGGAGTTCACGGAAAAAGGGTGATTTTCCTGTGGCCAATCAGACATTTTGATAAAACCGGGTTAGAAAAACAAAATGTTATGTATCATAGAACCTCGTTGACTCCATCCCTCCCTCTCCAGGTATTGTCTTTTAAGTACATTATCTCTGAGAAGGATGGAGGACACATTAGTATCACTAATTTGTAAGTACAGAGAGTGGGATGAGGTGGTTTACGTGTCTTATTTAGGGTCAGTTGGTTGATGGTGGAGCCAGCATTAGGATCCATATGTCTTAACAGATGTTATTTGTTCCTGCTGTTTCTCCTGGTCAAGAGTGAAGTGCTGAGAAGGTTTTCAGCCTTGCAGGTGAGGCTGCCTCCTGACTCTCTCAAGAGTGATGATCATGAGTTTTCATGTGACTTCAAAGGAGTTTAGACCTCTGGGCACTGGTTCAGCAAGAGCCAAGTTTGCACCACAACTCAGTACCACTTTCCTTTTGATTATAGATTGTGACAAAGGAGAAAGAATGCAGGTTTGGTGTCATAAAGACTTCAGTTCAAACCCTGACTTCCTATCTGACCATTCACACGATCGTAGCCACATTTCTTGAAACCAGAGTGTTGTTTCCAGTTCCCAGAGGCTAATCTTTGATTCTTGGCTTTGCTGCTTAACCTCAGTTGCATGTCCTCATGCAGTGGGATTTTACTGTCTATATTTAGGCCTTCAGCTTGATACGAACTCCAAGGTGCCTTCCTCTGGGTACCATGCTTTTGGCCCAGTAGGCACAGAGCCCAGATTGGCATTGTTCCTGATTGTCACTGGGTATAAGGATCTCTTCAGCCTGGCTGCCAAGGAATGGATCAAGCCCACATTAATTTAGATCTAAAAAGGCACATTAATTGTTCTCAGTCGGATAATTCCATTGGTCCAAACATAAGATGATTGCTCAGCTATGAAGGCTACCACCTTGCCCCTGGCTGTAGCTAATGCCTTTGATCTCTGGGGCCTTTTAGACTGTGAGCTACCTGGATGCTATGCCTAGGTGGGGTTGAAGGCACCCACAGGACACTCTCTCAGTACTAGGTCATCTGTTACTCATGAGCTTTCTTTTTATTAAAACATATTTTTCAGACCTACATCAATGGAAGGGTTATGCTGTGTCCAGGAGTTCCAGGAAGACCACACTGCCAAACAAGTTAAATTTAAACAGGAGTCTTTTTATTGAAGAGCCAGCCGGTGACTGCCTCAGTGTCCCAACATGGGGTTTCTGAGAGCAGTCCTGAGTGTTTAAGGGGTTGTATTTTTAAGGCTTGGTCTGGATCCTGGTGGCACGCAGGCTGTCCAGGTACATCTGGGTAGGGTAGCAAGCAAGCATTGTACAGAAGCAGAATTTTGCAGTTAGTTAGTCATATATCATACATCTTTGTTTTAACATTTCTCCCCTATACATCGTAGTTTTAGTACTTTCCTCCCCTACATCTTAGTTTCAGTATTTTCCCCACTTGGTATTATTTAAAAGTTAGTCTGGGAACAGTTGGTACCTCCCGGTCTGTTTCCCAGGGAGTTAGCTAAGCAAGAAACTTGAAGTGAACTACAAGCAAGAAATTAATTAGTACTTTCCCATCTATCTTGGGAGTGAACTAGACTTATTTCACCTTTTTGAAAGCTTGCAGTCCAGAAATTTGCCAGGAGTTAACTGGTATTTTCCCATTATAGATAGACCTGACACTTTTCTGTCTTAGCCTAGGCCCACTAGGCTGAACAGTTAGTCTATGCATAAAGGGAAAAAGAGTTCAGAGAACTACTTCAATGGGGTTTTCAGGCTGGGCACAAAGGCAAGGGAATCTCTGTCCTTTTGACCCTATGCCCAATATAACTGGTTCTACTACTTCCTGCTGCCTGTGAGACATGGACAACCCCTACTTTCTTGCTGCATCAATCCGTTCATCTGTGCACCTGAACTTGAGGATGTCACACCTAAGCACACCCATTGAGTTGAAGCAGTGAAGTCTCTTCATTCTAGCTCACTTGCCTAAGACAGCTTAGTGAAGGTTTGCAGCCAGATGCCCTGACTCCTGATTAGCATCTTTTCACCAAAGCACTCTGCAGGGGAGGAATGAAGAGGTTTTCACCAGCCCCACTGGCAAAAGTAGAATATTGACCAGAATCAAGAAGAGAAGCCTGAACTAAGTAGTAAAGTGACGACATGGTCACTCTGTGATGCTATGGAGACCTGGTCCCTCTCTAGTCAGGGGCTTCAGTGTATACCTGTCACCTTCTGCCATTGACTCCTTGGCTTCCTGCTCATGAAGCATTACAAGCCAGAGGGAAAGAGAACAGATATGAGTAATTGTACCCACAGAATCATGGATAATATAACTTGTCGATGTTCTTCCTGCTTTTGGTTTGTGAATGGAGAGTTAGAAAAGGCCGAAAGAGAAGATATGATATCACCCTTCCTCTCCCTGCACACATGGCTTGCTTCTGTTACCCTGAGGTGGGAGGACGGGAGTTAGGGAGACAAAGCCAAGGACCCTTTTAAAACTCAAATAAGGAAAAGATACTGTTTGGTAGCTACTGACTACTGAGGAAAGCAGGTGACAGGCCTGGCAGCGTCAGTGGGCTTTTTAATTCAGGACATTCCATCCACAATGACATCAAAAAGGAGTAATATAAAAAGAGAAAAACTTTAACAAAAGGAGTGCAAAACATGTACATTGAAAATTACAAAATTTTGATAGTGGACATCACAGATTTAAGTACATGGGCAGACATGCTCTGTTTATAGGCTGAAAAACCCAACACTGTTAAGATAACAAAACTTCCCAAACTGACCTCCCTCGCTCCAATACAATTCTCACCAAAGTTCCAGTAGACATTTTTGCAGAACCTAAAGTGTATATGAAAATGCACATGTAATAGATAAACAATTTTAAAAAAGAAAAGAACAAAGTGGGAGGACTTTCACTTCCAACTCCAAAACTTGAACAAAGCTGCAGTAATGGACATGGTGTGGTACTCGTAAAAAACGTCCACAGATCTAGATCAGTGGAATAAAAGTGAGCGAACAGAAAAAAGCATTGTGTTTTCAGCTAGCTGTTTTTTTGATAAATTTGACAGCTGGTAGTTGGCAAGACAATTCCTGGGGAAAAGATAGTCTGTTTAAGAAATGATGAAGGGACAATTGTATATTCACTTAAAAGATGAACTTAGACCTTCACCTCAAACCATATGCAAAAATTAAACTCTAAACGGATCGTATACTTACAGGCAAGAGCTAAAATAATAGAAATTTTTAGAAGAAAACACAAGAGAAAAGCACATGAAGACATGCTCTGTGCTAACCATCATTGGAGGGGCCTAAATTAAATCCACAGTGAGATAAAACTGCGCCCACTAGAATGCTATAATAAATAAGACAGGCAATAAGAAGGTCAAAGGCAAGTCAGAAGGAAGAATGATACGTTAGCTTGGAGAAGAAAAACCAGAGAGGACAAACCAGTAATTAATGATAAAGGAACTACATGGTACTTTTTTTTTTTTTAATGTTATATAGTTTTTAAAAAGTCACTCCATACATGAGAGGCATTACAAATGTTATGTCTAGATATTTAAAAATATCCTCCTTTTCTATGGAAAGATAAGTATAAATTATTTCATTCTGATTTAATCTTAAATTAAAACATGAGCCTTGAAATTTATAAAGTATATCAGCCAATGAAGGTAGGGGGATACTTCTCTGTATTGAGCTTGCAAAGATAAGCACCTAAGTTAATTACAAAAGTGCCATTAATGTGTTTATTAAACACATTCAAATATGATTTTTTTTAAAGAGGATGGAAGGCAGGCTGCATTATATATGAAATATACTAGGCAAGGCTGGTCCCATTCTAACATATAGGAATCAGAGAAGAATAATTAGCAAAGTCATTTGTTGAGACTTTATGCTCCTTTGGGGAAAGGTCATCCTTTCTTAATTCAAATAGAACTTTTAATATCCTGATCCTGGGTGTCAGTACAAGAAAGTCTTAGCTGAGCCTTGGTCCCTCTTGAGCAAGGCAGGATGCGTGACTTCAAACGCACATGCGCCCTGTCATCTCCGTCTCTTTATTGATTGTCCAGAAGTGAGTTTAATGAAGATGGAATGTCTCCTGTAAACAAATCATTATCCCTGATCAAGGAAGTGTAAACAGAACCTGGCCTGGGAAACAGGCTTTTTGTCTCTCCCTACCACAGACATGTGAAACGCCTGGACTCTGGGGATTTACCAGAATCTGGAGTCAATAATGAAACTTCCTGGAGGGCAGAGGAAAGACCCCAAAACCAGAGCCTCTGAAGGCTGCCCGGTATCTTCAACATCAGATCTTATTGCAAAATTGAAAAGATGGAATTAAAACAGATGGCATTAAACTTTGTTTAAAAAAATATTATAAATTCCTCTTAATTATATCACAAAACATTTACTACCTCAATATTTTAAATTATAAGACCTCAAGGTTACAGAGTAGGATTCAATTTACATACCAAACAACAACAACAAAAAAGAATCCACATTTTACTTTCTCCTTGTCTTTAGACAACAATGAAGGACCTTTTAATTCTTCCCTTATAATACAGTCTCTATTTTCTAAGATTTGCTTCATTCTTTTTTTGAAGATAAAACTGCTTAACCAATTATTAAAGTGCTGGATAAAGATGAAATTCCCAGCACGTAGTAGGTCCCCAGCAGATTAATGCTCTTAGCACTGTTACTGAAATGATCATGATTATCATTTCCTCACCATTTGATCACTTCTGTGTGAAGTGAAGGAGAAAAGTATGCTCTAATTAATGATGGTAATAGCAAGGATGTGCCTCCTTGCTGAAAGGGGCATCAGCCTAGAGAAGTCTCTTGGAAAGCTCATCATGTTCCTTTCTGGTTCATCACCCTCATCATCCTGATCATTGTCACTCTCACGTGCACAGACCCTAGCAGTGTCTACTGTAGGTTAGGGGGTGCCAGCCATTCCTGACAGCTTTACAGGGAAGCCCCTTCCCACCCCAGACCTGTCCACCAAGCCCTGTGCCTGCGTGCTCTCCTGGCAGTTGTAAACAGTCAAGACCAGGGGTGCCATGCCACTGACATGTTTGCTGTGTGCCCTGTACTTTCTACCCAAACTCAGGGAGTGGCAGAGTGCTCTTTAGATATGCTTGAACACCTCCAAAAACAAGGAGCTCACCACACATTCCAAGGAAGCCCATTCCATGATTGAACAGTTCTGGCTATTTGGAAGTTGGATATAGACATTCTTATTTAAAAAAAAAAAAAGTTAAAATAACACAAATGGGGGCAATCTTTTTGGAGAACAAGTCATTAATATACATCAAGAGCTTTAGAATTGTTCATACTCTTTAATCAGCTAATTTTGCTAATTCAGTAAGTTAATTCTGTTCTTGGAAATTCATGCTCCCCAAAGAATCCAAAATAGTCAGGAAATCTGTTACATTTTTGGATGTTAAAATTGCAACAGTATCTATAATAGCTTACATATTAATGAATATATGCATAATTAAGAATCCCAGTTGTCCTAACTCCGGCATAGACACTAAAAGGAGATGTTGGAGTGATGTTTTTTCACCTTAATTCTGCACTGCAATGCTCAGAGCAATGAAAGGGAAGACTCCTGGGATAAACCTGGGCATCGGTATTTGCTCAAACTGCCCAGGTATTTCATGTGCAGCCAAGTTAGCAGCTCTTGTTCTAGAAGGAGTATTACAGCTCTCAGAACAGCTCCTTGAAATGGATCTAGCTTGTATCTCTAGAAAGTCAGGCAAGAGAAAAAGCACACCAGCTGCTTTTACCAGGACTGGGGTGGCAAGGAATGACTATGGGTCACTGCTTTCCCTTTGGACATGAAGGTGGGTGCTCACACCAACCTCCAAATTCCCCTCATTAGCCTTGAAGCCAGAAAAACCGCTTGTCCTGCAGGGAGGCCCAGATCATCTTGAAGAGAGCAGGCTTTGGAGTACCAGCAGGCTGGGTGTCCTTAACTTGCTGGGTGATTATTCCTGTGTGCCTACTAACTTAGGCCTCCGTTTCTTTTGTAAAATGAAGAATCTAACTCCTGCCTCACTGGGGTGCTTTAGGTTGGAAGCAGAGGGTGGATGGAGCCACTGTGTGCTCTGTACAGAATATGCTGCTCCTGACAACTGCACTTGGCTGGGGGAGGGGAAGAGAACCTGACATGGCATCGGACTTGGGAGGCTTGAACCTCCTGGAAGAGCCCAGGACACGTAGGCACGTTGGGATGGGGGGGGCGCATCTGGATGTGCTTTGGAGATCAGATCCTCAGTCCCCCGACCCATGAGAACCCCAACCTGTGGGATCCCACTGCCTTGTGGTTTCCTCCGGATGCTGCCCTCTCTGGTGGTTTCTGTCCCAATCAGTCCTTTGTCCCTCACTGCCACCTGAATTTCCTATGCTTATTGGCCTCCCTCTGAAATTATATTCATATTCAGATGATAAAAATTCCCGCTTGTATCCTGGTTATGTCTCCTGCACAAACTGAAAAAAGCATCAACAAATGACTTCTACTTGCTGGCCTTTTTTCTTTTTTTCAAGGACAGCCCTTCTCTCTCGCCATAGCTACGGGCAGACTTCACGGTTCTATTCCTTCAGCATCTGTGCCCGTCCAAGTGGCAGGGGTGGCCGAAGTGAGATTAACTGGGAGGAGGCCTCTGAGAGCCCGCATCTGGGTCCTTCCAGAACTAGGGCATCTGTCTGCATGCTCATTATTGAGGGTATAAAATGTTGCTGCCCTACTGTGAGATTTCAGGCATGCAACAGCATTTCTGCACGGGCCCTTGTCTGGAGTCTGACCACGAGCGGGAAGTGGAAGGCAGAATTCATCCGGAATCTATCCATCTCTCACTGTTCCTGCCACGACTGCTTCAGTCCAAGCCACCACCACCTCTTACTGGATGGCGGTGGTGCCCTCCTAAGTCTGCTTGCCATTTTCCTGCCTTTGCCCTGCCCCGCCTCGCAGGCGAGGCTCAGAGATGTCAGAGTGTTCTTCTGAAAATGTAATTTATACTGAGTGAGTGATTTTTAGGTCTGCTCAAAACTCACATTTCACTCAGAGTAGAAGTCCCAGTTCCTACTATGACCAGTAAGGCACAGGCAGGCGGCTCGGCCCTGACCCAGACCTTGCTCCTTGCTCTCCCACCTCCTGTCTCATGTCCATGTTCACGGCCCACACCTCCTTCTTCTCCCTCCAACACGACGAGCGATCT
>NW_003852417.1:8366164-8423026 GCF_000181295.1 Otolemur garnettii
GGCCTCTGTTCTCCCTCCCTTTCCCTCCTTTCTTACGAGTCCAATCCAGGGCACTTTTTTTTTTTTTTTTTTTTTGCGGTTTTTGGCCAGGGCTGGGTTTGAAATTCAAACCTGCCACCTTAGGTGTACGTGGCTCCCTCCTTTCTTACGAGTCCAATCCAGGGCACTTTTTTTTTTTTTTTTTTTGCCTGTTGAAGAATGTTGAGTTAGCTGCAGCCTCAGTACAGGAGACAAGAGGGCGGCCTGGAGGTTAGACATGGTAAGAAACACTAGTCTGTTCATTAAGGATTTCCTCGTCTGCTTCTACCTGAAGCCAAACATCTGGACGGAATATGCGAAAGCCAGCCACATATTTGGGTGTTCTTCACATGGCGCTGTTTGCCAGAAGAATGCAGACCATCTGGTGACTGTTGCAGTTTTCACTTTTTAGCCTTGGGTTAGGGCTCAGTTACTTTAAATTCAACAAATGTTTGTTTACACCAACATTTTACTAGACCCCTGTGTTGGTGTCAGGGGATGTAGAGATTAATGATTCCCACCATGGAGGAACTACCAAGGTCACAGGTAATTACAGGGCACAAGGTGCCAGGTATCGGCTCTAGATCCAGGCTTACCTCACAGAGGGGTTCCTGACAGCCCAGTCACCGGCTGCCAGGGAGCTGGAACCAGGGGAGTTGAAGTCATACAAGGCGCCAAGCTCAGTTGTCTAATCTGTAGAATGTGGAGAAGCAGTCCTGGGTTACCCAAGGCTAGCGTGGATGGTGAGGATCAGAATTTGAAGTCCACGTGTAGGGATGATTCTGTATGTGTGTTTTTCAGCTAATGAGAGTATGTGCATGTAGTTGGAAAAAAATAGTTTCACCCATAGACTAATCAAATATAAGACTTTTACTGCTTCTGGAAATAGATCCTTTCACGTCTCTCTCTGGTGGGTAAACATCTACTCACTGCTCAAAACACAGCTTAACTTCTCCTACTCTCCTAGAGAAGTCTTTCCTGATGATGAGCCCCTGTCCACAGCCACCTCTCAGTAGCTGAGCTCTGCCATGGTTTACGTTACCCGGGCTCTGATGGTCTGTGCCTAGGACCGCACCAGACGAGATGGAAGGGAATGCACACCTCTCCCCTCCCCGATGCCTCAGAGCCCACCACCCTTCACACTCCAATATGGCATGTCCCCAGATACTCTCTAGGGAGCAAGTCCTGGAGGGACAATTGGGGAAGGGTTGCAGAGACCCCGAGGGCTGAGGTGGGATAAGAGGAGACAGGGGAACTGCCTGGGGCTAACAGTGCCAAGCCCTTTGGCCTTCTTTCAACAGGGGATACAGGGAACTCAAGAGCAACATCTGGCATGCAACGTTCTTCCATGGGGCTGCCACAGCTGGATTTCAGGGTCCTTGGGAGAGCTCTCTCCTGTTGCTCTCCTATTAACTCCATATTGATTTTTTTTTTATCTTGCCTCTTCCTCCTTTATTCCTCATTGCTTCAACCCTGCTTTTCTTTTTCTTTTCCTTTCTATCTACTTTTCTGACTTTTTCCATCTTAGGAAGGCCTGGACTCCTACAGTTAAAGAGAAGGAAGACAAGCAGCATTGCTGAGCTTGCTGAGGGCGTAGCTCTGCACTACATCAATTCCACACATTGATTTAATGCTCATCACTGCTCTGTCGGGCGGATTCCTTTGTTCCTACTTTGCAGGTGAGCACTATGGGGATGGAGAGGTCCAAGGATGTTTCCAAAATCACAAGCCTGGTGAGGGGTCTTCAGGTCATTCTTTGAGAACCAATTGCACACTTGGTCCTGTGCGAGCCTTGGAGATGGGAAGGTAAATATGATGTTTGCCACGGAAGTCTCCTAATCCAGAAGCAGAGCCTCCTCTGATTCTGCTGAGATCTGTTGTCACGTGTTGCCTGGCACCATCAACTCGCAATTTGGGGAAACAAACATAGCAAGTAAAAGTGGGTAGGGAGTTAGAGATGAAGCTGAAATGGAAAAATAGTGATGGGTACCTGGAGGAGTCTCACTGTCCTACTTTCTTTATGCAGTTAGCATTTGAAAAGCTCCATGTCATGGGGCTTATAATTGTGACTTTCCAGAAATAGACGCTCTCAAGTTCAAAGTGGAGCATCCCTTCTTGAAAATTAAGAGCTCTAAGACAGGTGTGTCTTCATCAACTCTGTTCTTGCTGTCTGGTTTACAGGGGGTCCTGTGGGTAAACACGGCCCTGGAAATGGGAGACCACATGCCATGAGCAAGACACACCCTGTCTGCCTGTGGACACAGAACAGAGAGCCAAGGAATAAAAGGCTGTGTCCAATGGGGACACAATGAGGTACTCCATCCTGCTTTTCCAGCCTCTGTGATATATGCAATATTTATGATGCTTATTTTAGAAGACACTAGAAAAAAATTATGATTTTGCCAGACACACGAACCATTGTTCTTATGGGAAACTATTTTCCCTAATATCAGAGTCTCCATTTTGGAGACGACACTAGAACAATTAATTTCCTACCAGGTTGCTTTGTGCAAGAAAAAGGGCTTGATTGAAAAGCAAAACAGATTCTATCTCCCATCTGTTCTGAATAGGATTTTCTCCTGGTCTTTTGAGCCCTTTGCCTGTGATGGCTGGCTGGTAGCATGGGTCCATCTCTACACTGGCAATGGCAACAGGCAGGGTCCCTTGCTGGTGCCAGATCTCTTTCCACCCCAAATGCTCCCATGTGACAATCTGAGACAGCTGGGGTCTGTCTCTATATAGAGTATGGTCTTAGCTGTTGCCGTGGTGCTTGTGCTGCCTGAGTTTGGCCATTCTCTGCTCTGTTGGTGGTCAGTTCTGTCTAGCCACAGGGGCCATGGACAGTGGTGCCAGTCTAACCATGCATGTTGTACACACTGAGGACTGTGCTGGGTGCCAGGGGAGAGGGTGGGCAAAGAGGAGCACGATTCCATCCATCCATGTGAGAGAAATAACATAGCCCAAGCTGAACATGTCCTCACGTGTTTTTCCCACAGCTCAGTCCCCCTTCCACGAGTGGTCTTGCCCACCACACAGACACTCAGACCAGCATTGGCATCTGCCCTGGCTGCTCTGTCCCTTTCTGTCTCCTGTGTCGTCCGTCACTAAGTCCCCTAGATTATTCTCCTGCCCACCCTGTCAGCCTGCTGCCCAGTGCCCTCTCTCCTGACTGCCCCCAAGGTCTCCCATGCTGTCCCTTTCCACTCTGAGACCATGATGGCTCATGGCCCTTTCCTTTTCAAGGCTTGTCATTAAATCTCCATGTTCCCTCAGGTCAAGCCTG
Source organism: Otolemur garnettii (assembly GCF_000181295.1). NCBI lineage: Eukaryota > Metazoa > Chordata > Mammalia > Primates > Galagidae > Otolemur > Otolemur garnettii. Next base: position 8,369,466 of record NW_003852417.1, read on the forward strand.
TCTAGTCATCTAAAAGTCAGCTGCTCTGCACACTGGAAGCTCAGGAGATATTTCCTACTTCGCCTTCAGGAGTCGAAGCAGGCTCTTCACTCCTTGAAGCAGTCAGGCCTCATTTTCCTGAAGCCTCCTCTTTCTTCCTAACTTTCATTCTGTCTAGAGTGTATCTGCCTTGGTCCAAATACTTTGTCACATTGCTCAGATGACACCTCCTACATGAAACCTTCCCTGATCTGCCATCTAAAGGATCTTTCTCTTCTGTAAATCCTTTTAAGACTTCTATTTGTAGAAGCATTGAAATTAGAGGGGAAGCTCTATATAAAACAGACTGGGCCTTGAAATTTAATTAAGCCACTATATACCCATGTGCTCATAAGGAGTTATCATCCAGAGCCTCAGTGTTTCTGTCTGTGAAATGGAGACTGGCCACACCATGTACTTGGCTGTGAAGATCAGAGCTGACGTTTGAAAGCACTTCCACCAGGTGCTCGCTAAAGAGCAGCCAGTGCTGTTTATGCATCATGTAGTGTCTTTGGATTGGCTGGGTGTTGGCCAAGCATCCTACATCTCACACCTGAGTCCACCCCACAGGATGGCCTCAGGGCCTGCGACCCTGGGGGACAAGGACCATTCCGTCTTCTACTGGGGAGAAGGGAGTCTGATCTGGATAACTGAGGACATAAGGCAGTCACAGAGAGCAGCAGCCCAAGACCAACAGTGTCACAGGCCTGAGGCCCCGCAAGGACTGACTTGTTGCATTAAAACAAAGGGAAGAGTTTCCTTGAAAATTCCTCTCTCTCCTCCCCCCAGATTTCCCTCTCAGCTACTTCTGTGGCCACACATGTTTCCGATGAATCCACATACAAATGAATTTCGGCCGACAAATAACTCGATACAGCTTTTTGGTGGGAGAGAATTCCATGAGGATGAGGTCATGGTTTGGCAACAGTAAAATTAAAAATAACCCAGAACCCCCCACCACCCAGCCTGGCATCAGCCCAGGACGGTGCATTTGGGAACCATTATCGGCTTTATCAGGGTAACGTATCACAGAAAACCTGCTTCTGTTTATAGACCATTTTATTATTCCGTTTTGACATTTCCCTTTCTTCTTTAACCTTTTTTCCCCTTAAGCAAATATCTATTAGACTGAGTTGAAATGTGATCCAACCAAATACACTCTTTTTCAACTTCAGGCTAAAGCGGGTCTGACTCGAAGCAGAAATGCCTAAGTGAAAAGTTATGATTTACTTTCTTTCTAAAGGGAAACAGTGTCAGAAGGAGAATTTTATGTGACAAGGTAACTTACAGGCACACAGAGCAGGGGCTGGCAGATCTTCCCTGGGAAAGTGCTGGCACTTAGCAGGCAGCTGGGCCTTGTCCCCACCGAGAGTCCCCAAGGCAATCTCGGGAGATCACAGCAACAGAACCAGAATTAGTGTGAAAATGACCAGAATGGATTGTAAGCATGTGGACAGAAGGACAGGAAGAGACTGTAGAGGTGATGTCATCCTCTCCCCTTACCTTACTGTTGGGTAAACAGAGCCCCCCAGGCTGAAGCATCTTGCCCCAGGCCATCATGCCAGGGCGTGGTGTTAGGGAGCATGATCCTGAGAATGGGAAGACCTGAATTTGAGAACCAGCTCTGCCACACCCTGTCAGGCAAGAGACATTCATTGTCTTGTGCCTAAAGTACACCATCATAGAATAGAATAATAGAAAGTTCTAGTGTTCCATAGCATAGGGCGACTATAGTTGACAATAATCTATGATATAGATTCAAATAGCTAGAAGGAGGATAGTGATTGTTCCGAACACAAAGTGATGATAAAGTAAATGTTTGAGATGATGGATGTATTCATTACCCTGGTCTGAACCTCACCTGTAGGTTATCTTCCAGTCCTGCCATCCACGTGAACCTCAGAAATATGTACAGTTATTCTATGTTAACTGAAACCTAAAATGAGTTTTTCACATGCCTGCAGTTATCATATCATATCATATCATATCATGCAGTTACAGAGGGGCTCTGTGTGCTACGCACAGGCTTTCCCACAGCCAGCGCACACTCTCAGTTGTCCTGCCGGCTGGGTACAATAATGATCCCATCCTCAGGATGGGGACGTGAGAGAACAGAAGTGAAAGATGCAGCTGGAAGAGAAGAGACATGAACGCGAAGCGCCCCATTCCAGAGCCTATGCTCTTCACCGTGACATTATCCTGTTTTCCGTGACCAATTAAATCAGGAGAACCCAGGTGCAAAGGTGAAAGGTGAGATCCGGGGGGCGTCAGAGCAGAGACCCCGGTCTCCTGTCTGCTGCTTCTGGGTCTTTCTGCTCCAGGACCAAGGAGTACAGGGGGAAGTCATCAGCTGCTTTCCGGCACTTTCTGACAGGCCTGAGCAACAGATTAAATTATGAAAGGCAAAGATGGTTTGAATTCTCTTTGAATGCATCAAAGTACAGATCTAAAGGAATGTTTGCTGGTGAGGGTTGGGGGCAAGAGAGGCAAGGCCTCCCCTGAAGGTTGACATGCATAACAGCATTTCATGGCACAGCTGGGAGGTTGCGAGGTCCCTGCCATGGATTCAGACGTCTGCCCGTGCACTTGCTGTCCTCTTCTCTTCCACCTTCCCTGGCACTCTGGTTGCGCCCAGGCACAGCGTCCTCCAGGCTGTTCTCCTCCAGGCTGGTCTCTTCACCAGACCCTGCCTGATCTGGCCCACCTCCCTCATTAGATCCGTATCTTTTTCCTTTTTGCTGCACACACCATGCTTCCCCCGTGTGTGCGTGTGTGTGTGTGTGTGTGTGTGTGTGTGAGAGAGAGAGAGAGAGAGAGAGATTATCCTTGTTGTCTCCTTGTGGTGGCTGATGCTATAATCCACCTCCATGAATGCACCACATTTTGCTCCCCTGAGAACTGTGGCCTCTGCCCAGAATGCTCCATCCTCAGCTATTTGTCCAGCGAACACCTCCCTCTTCGGGTCTGGGTTACAACGTCCTTCCTCAATCATAATGAATGTCTTCTGGTTCTCAGTCTTAATTAACCTCTCCCCCCAGAAATGTTTCTTTTTGTCTGAGCCCTCCTGGCATTTTGCACTCACCTGTGTATTTATTTTTTATTTATCTCCTTGTCTAGACCAGGGATCAAGAAACTATTCATTACTGCAACAAACTGTTATTACAGCCAACACTGCTGAACAGTTAAGAATGATTCCCACATTTCAAATCCTTACCTTTCAAATGTATATCTAAGCATAATATCCTCAGTTTTTCTTGTTGGCCCCGCAATGCCTCAAATATTAATATTAATATTTATCTTTTAAGATGAAATTTGCTGACACTGCTCTACATGATGGCAGAGACCACGTCTCTTTTATCTTCTCTGAAGATTCAGTACCTGACTCAGTGCCTGCCACATAGTCAGTGTTCATAAATGCTGGTCTAATGAAATAATCAATGAATCGTCCATTTCTTCTAGCCCCCCCAGGGGAAGCCAGCGAGTTCAGTAGGAAGAATTCATGTTGCATCCAAAAAATATCCTTCGAATGCTGACTCTCTTTACTAGCTGTGGGACTCCGAATTAATCAACTCCTTTGAACCTCAATTTCCTCCCCCTTTAAATAAAGTTAATAATTGAGAGGACTAGATAAAGACTCTGTGAAACATTAATTATTACCATGATAATGGATGCTACCATGCCAAATAGCACTCCATTGGCCCTTGGCTCCGGGTCCACTTTTCTTTCCTTGCTCTGTGGTAATAGAGTAGGACCCTGAAAATATCTCCTTTGCCAGTTGCTGAAATGTTTAGTACTCTCAGTAGAGGGCTCTACAGGGACACACCCCAGGAGGAAAGGCGTCTTGTCTTGATGCTGATGTGCTGTTTTTTGCTTCTACAATTCAGCTGCAGCATCTCATTTAAGGGGCAGCCACTGATGGCTCACCACTTCCATCAAGTTTTGGTGGCTCCCCTGTGAACAAGGTCCCGTTGGCTGTCCATGGCACCCCTGTGGTGGGTTCTCAGCGATTCTCACAGGCACTCAGGGAGCAGACTTCCCAGCCCTGCCTGCACCATGGAGGGTGCCCAGCTTGCCAGTCACTGTCCAGTGCCTGCCAGCTTTGGCCCACACTCGCCCTAGAAGTGCATTTCTTGCTTTCCGGTTCCAACTGTGGGCCTCTACCCACTGTCTCAGCCCACCTGCCCTGGGAGGGGTGTTGCTTTTTGCCATTTTCCCTCAACCTGGTGTCTGTGGACCAACTTTGACCTGGGCAACCCAGGGAACCTCCATGCAGCTGACAGAATGCAAAGCCCTCCTTCAAAGAGGTGGATCCATCCTGGGAGGGGGCCCTGTGCCCCTCAAATTTGCTTCTTTTTCATTTAGGTGGTCTCCATCAATTTAGGGAATTTTCTGCAGTACTCTGTTTACTCTTTCATGGATTCACTATAACTGTTGTTATAGCTAATAATTTCTTAGATTAATTCTTCTCTGTTCAAATAACTGTATGGTTTCAATTTCCTAATTGAACCCAGATTGATACATAATTGTTATTAGAAGTAGTCTCAGGAGGCAGAGACAGGAAGATGGAATTTGGGAATTGGTTTGATTATACTTTTAACTTTGAGTGTAGTGATATCTTTTTTAAAAAATGTATTCTTTTTTGCCAATTATTCTTTTTTAAAAGAAATTTATTCTTTTTTTGCTAGTAAGATGTTATCAATAGTAATTTGTGCCATGCCATGCCACCTTGATTAATTGAGCTATCACCTGTGATTGAACATGATGAAATATGCACCAAGGAGACTCCTCTGGAACTCAAGTGGCTGCTGTATTGACCACTATGGCAGTCATGGTGGCTACGTGGACAGTGGTCTGGAATGGAGTCTCCTGAGTGAACTTGAGCAATTACAGGGGGAAAAAAGAATGACCAGTTCTAGTTCTTTAACTATCAGTTGAAGTCACAGATTGAGAATCAGACAGCTTTCAAGACCACCTTGAAATATGCTTTTATGTCTTGGTAACCACAAGGATGATATTGCTAAAAAAATCAACCAAAAATTCTTTGTGTAAGTTACTGAATTACCATGACAGTTGAATTCAGTGGAAATGTTAGGATCCTAAACAGTGTAATGAGAACATCTTCGTGGATCCTGATAAAACTGGCCATGTTAAACTTCCAAGTTTCTCTGGATTTCCCTTGCCAATAAAATTAGTTTGGCCCACTTTGTCTTAGAAGACTCTCCTTATTTTCCTTGAAAAGACTTCTTATGAGCTTACCAGGGGTAAATGCCTTCATAGTGGATTATTCATCTCTTCAAATCCCACCTTAAGCATTTCCTGTTGCCCCTAGGCCCACAGATGGGACCATATCTCTATGGGCTCCAGAGAATCAGGTGCACACTAAGGCCCAGGTAGGAATAGCTTGCACCAAAAAGGATTCAAATTGTGGTAATAAATATTGGCAGAAACCTGGGGAACATGAATGGGAGTGGATTATATGAGTGTTAGACCAAGGAGACTGTTTAACCATGGACTGGGCCAAATTCTTTATTACTAGCCATTCCACTAGTGTGTTTGCTGATGCATCTAGAGGTGGCTCTGGTAGTTCACTTGATTTGTCGACTCAAAAAGGACTACGTTAGGGGTTGGTAAACTCTAGTTTGTGGGCCAGCTGCCTGCTTTTATGTGTAAAATTTTATTGGAACACAGACACACATAATCATTTGAGTATTGTCTTTGGCTGTTCTCACCTACAACAGGAGTTAAGTAATCATAACAGACACCATATGGCCTTACTAGGTGACCCTTCAGAAATGGTCTGTTGACCCCTGGGCTACCTTTAATGAGCCCCACAGTTGATTGCACACAGAGCAATCTAATAACGAGTGAAGAGCGCATATAATAGAAAGCCTGGGCAGGTCTAGAAGGTAAAAACAGGTGCAACCAGGTAACACAGATTCTTTCAAAACAGACCCTGTTGCAGCATCTTCTCACTGTCGGTCCGTGACTATGGGCTCCTGGGGGGTTTCTTCTGGTAAGTTGACCAAGGTAGAGAAGTCTGCTTAGTCTGCAAGTCTTCTGTCCAGATGTGTCTGCACGTTATGCTGAAGCACCACAGCCTTCACTGACCTTGAAGGACAGTGGGGAGGGAAACCTCCAGCAGGGAGGACATAGCATAGACTGTTTGGCTATCCACAGTGCCAGAAGTGAGAATTCTACACTGAGTCATAAACAGGTGCCAACCGCTTAGCTACAAAGAAGATTGAAATGGGTGACAAGAAAGTTGGAAAAAGGGTTATGTGAACGGGCCACTCAGAATCAATACAGGCTGCAAAGTTGTCCCCAAAGGAATGTCCATGATAGGGCACCCACAGGAAGGGAGATTTTAATATCTGAGTGGAAGGAACAGGAGACTATAGGAAAAGCAATGTGGGCTGCAGTCTCCAAAGACCCCACTGCCCACCCAAGATAATCAAGAGTACCATTGTAAGGTTGGGACAGTGGGCCAGTGATGGGGCAATTTTTTCCCATTCCTGCAGGCCAGGGGCTTGAGTCTTTAATGTGCCAGTTGGTGCATCTGTGTTATAAAGCACCTGCCCCGGACAGGGCCTCAGCCCTGCAGCTGTGAGTTGGCAGGAAAGGAGAGGTCTGCACAGCAAGGAGATACCGGCAATTTGAGGCTCCTCTTCTGCCCCCTCCCCAGGAGACTATAACATTGATAGGAAGCAAGACATAGAAATCCATGTGGAAAGGGAATTCAAACGTAACATAACAAACAAACAAACAAACACCGGAGGAAGGCAGCGGCACTGGAGCAGCAAGAAAACCAGAGCATAGCGGCTGGAACTGGCACTCAGGGGAGGAACGGTGTGAGGCTGCAGGGGTGAGCGCATTCCTGGAAGGAATGGGAGGGCTGTGGCTGGAGCTGGAGGGGTGCCCAGTGCAATGCAGTGAGGGTGAATGCCAGGGAGTTAGCTCAGCTGCACAGGCCAGGCCACAGGTCAGGGATCACGAGCTCTGTGGAGTTTGACAAATGCCCCACCGAGGCCTAGGGCAGCTCTGGGTCCCAGCAGGGCACCGACTAGCTGCACAAAGTGTACAAAGTATGAATGAGTTGTCTTCAGCCTGTGCCCAGTGTCTGGGTTTAGCAAAATTAAGCCACAAACACTAGGAATCACCATAGCTGCAAGTTAACCTCCCTCTGGTCAGTTCTAGTTTCTCATCTGAGGACCTCATGCAGGGAACACCAGGCTAGTGGGAACACCTGCTTCTTTCAGGAGAGAAGCTCCTCCCACCATACGGGGGCTTTCAACACTCACAGCAACAGCTGGAACTCCATTTTGGTATGGTACAAAAATACCAGAGATTCTAGTCAAGCCCTGGGCTCAGTTGTTGGGCGGTCATTTCCCCTCAGTGAGCCTGCTTCCTGCCTGCAGGTGAATGGCATTCACTGGGCAACCTGCAGGTGCCCTCGTAGTTCTGACAGTTTAGGATTCCAGCTCCTGTGTCATTTAGCCCTCAGTCCATGCAAGATGCCTTCCTGGGAAGTCTGAAAAATGGTGAGATAGGGAGGGGGTGCCATGATCTCTCTGAAGAGGTTACTCATGTGAAATTTGCATGGAAAAAAACCAAGAAACTCTGTTTGATCTTTTTATTTATTTATTTATTTTACCTTTAGACCCTGGCACGCTGGCAGTCACAGCAGGGCCTCACTTCTGAGCATTTGAATGACTTGGTGAGTCCAAATGCTGCAGTGCTCATGGGACACCGTTCCCAGAAAGATGAGGACGTGTGTTCTGTCTGCATCCTGACTGGGGGACATTAAATGGAGGCTGTCTGACTCTGGCTCCATCCTCTGGGACCCGAGCTGCTGTCCAGGTGGAGGAAGTCGAATCAGCACTGTGGAGAGCGGTTCAGTGGGACAGATTGCTGAAGACGCCAGCCAACCTTCTCCACAAGGAGGTTCCCTCTCATTCCAGCCTCAGATGATGTGATTTATACTTTTGTACTGAAGAAAGCTCCTTATAGAGGTATGTTGTTTTGGACACAGCAGAAAACAGGCAAAGATCTGGCTTTCAGCTGTGGATGGGTCATGGTCACAAATGGAAGGAGCAAGACCAGGATGGGAATGGAGCTGGATAACACACCCTGGGGGGGAGAACTGAAGAAAGAGACATGAAGACTGGTTTAATCACCATTCTGGGACCTCTGTGCATAGAGAGTGAGCTGCTTTGCTTGGCCCTGGTTTCCGTCCATTCCAGGGCTTAGAATGTAATACACAGCAAATCAATGTTGGGATGAATGAGTGTGTCTCAAAGGCAGGTCTAGAATCAAACAAATATAAGGTAAGAAGAAGAGGTATTTGGGGTGAACATAAACTTATTAAAAATCAATGTCAAACAGTTAATTAACCACTGTTCCTTGAGAGGTATAGGCCCCTCACCACTGGGGTGTGCAGACATCAGCAGAATGACCTCCTAAGAATGTCATAAAAGGGAACACACGCCAACCTGTCACTATCTGGATTTATGCTGATTAAGCTGCGAGATATACATGCGTGGCGGTCACTTGGGGCGACGTTACCCACATATCAAAGCAGGGAAAGGAGCACTTCCTCTGTGGGCCCATCTCTGCCTTTCCTGAATGCAATTGTTCTGTTGGTAACCAGGCTCCTTCCTGAGCACAGCACAGATGTGTGAACAGAAATTAGAGAAGACACAGAACGCCTGGGTGACGGCCCCAAGGCTAAATTGGATATGTCATGAATGATAAAATAAAGATGAAATATCCCTTATTATTTGCAAATTTCAACTAAATCTATTAGAAATATTTAATCACAGCTATAAAAGTTGTCATCAAAATGGCCTGCCTTAATATGAACATAAAAAAGAGAAGACACATGAAATCTTCATTAGTTAATTAAATTTCTCAATTTAAGGAAGTGTCATTCTGATCGATTAAGTTAAACAAATATGATATGCCCTGTAGTTTACAAATGAAACACCCCAAATAAGAAATAGCTTAAAAGAATAGCCGTGTTTCTTTGCTTTGTTCTTCATTCAATGGTCTCACTTTAGTTTAATACAACATGATTGCTATTGAATGTCAGAGCTGGAAGGATCCAGAACAAAGGATGGAATTCAATAAACATCATTGCATGCACTGATGATCTTCTACTCAAGTGTTCAACTGCGGCACAACCATGGCACACCCAGAGGAAAAAACGCTTTGTGCCAAATCACTTGAATTTTACTGAGGATAAAAGACCTGATCCACAAAGCTATTGCTCTAATGGCGGCATTATAGACGTCATCTGACATATTTGGATAAGGTGCTCAGTGTTGCTTCCAACAACTCTGTGTTAAGCTGAGCCTAGGGTGTAAGAATGAGGATGGGGGAGCCTGCCTCCCCCATCACTGTGTGGCAATAATCCCTGAAAGATTGCAAAGCAAGTTTAGAAACATTACTTCATTAACCAGTAGAAGTTCCAGCCCAGGGCTTTCTGGAAATTAATGCAATATGTTGACTTCTCCTGGAAGGTGGCCAACCTCAGGAACACAGCAAGCAGCAGGGTGGTATGGCCTGCTCCTCAGTCAGTATGTTCAGATGTAAAGGAGTCTCTTTTCTTCTCCCGTGCTAAGCTGCACTGTGACGGAGGTGATAGTTGTCAACACCACCTCAGCGGAAATATCACCTGGATCCAATCTTCAAACATCAAACATTAACTGAAGTCACCATTTCCCAACCTCTCACCAACTTGTGAAGTTGTGTCTTCACAACTTTGACTAATCAGTCTCCAGCCTGTGGGTAGCCCACACCCCAAGAAGTTACGTAGGGCCATAGCAGCTGCCAAAAACTGGCCCGCTGAGAAGAACACCAGGACATGTGTGATGAGAACCCTGCAGAATTGGAGACTTAGAGAGGACCAGTGCGACCTAATCCCTCACTTCTCAACAATCCTAGGAGGAGCTGGCACTGAGCCTGGCTTGCTGTGGGACACAGCTACCTTTAATGCTTGGCGTATATTAGTTGTTCTATCACCTGTGTTTAAAATACGAGCCATGTTTCCTAGTCTAGTTTGTGGTGGATCCTGGGGTCTAGGGCGATGGCACTGATAATTACATCTTCCCATCATCAATTTTTCTGGTCTTTAGGGAGGTGGAGTCTCAGAGTTTCTGGGAAGTTCCCATAACCTCTAGGATCAATAGTTTTCAAAATGTGAAGTTCGATGTCTTAGCTCTCTAGTGTTTCACGGAGATTGGGCAGTTGGTTTGGAACCCAGGCTTTTCATCCCCACCACTTTAACCTGTTCCATTTTTCATTGTTTTTCCTTCTGGAATTCAAGGTAAGATTTTATTTGAACAAAGGAGTTTTTGGACAAAAATATTTGAAATCAAAGATCAAGGCTGGTATTTCTTAAAAGAAATCAGATACATAAATATTAAAAATGCAAAGTTCCTTGTTCTCTGCAAAGAAATTCTGATCAGCAGGTCTAGAATAGGATGCAGAAATCTGCTTTGTAGAAAGATGTTCAGGGCATCTGAACACAGACATTGCAAGGGGCATGTTGCAAGGCTCTTCAGTAGAACTTTCTGCTGTGGGGGGAGTAATCTCTGTCTGCATAGTCCACTAGAGTAGCTATGACTTGTGGCTATTGAGCATTTGGCTGGTATGACTGAGCAATTGAAAATTTCACCTAATTTAAATCAAATTAGTCATATGTACATCGTGGCTCCTTTCTTGGATGGCACAGGCCCCACATTTTCTCTGTGGGTTTGCCCTGTAGCATCTGTAACAGGCAGATACACTTTCTTTTCTTGTTCAGAGACCTCCCCGGCTGTGTTGGACCATTCCCAGGTTGAGAAGCATTAATTAATGTACTTATCTCACATTTATTTTGTGTCTTGGAATATACAGATGAACACATCAGAGTCCCTTTCTTTAAAAAGCTCAGAACTGAGTGAGGAAGATTCTAGTCATGGAAAAGAGTAAGTCCAGCCACATCAGAGGAAGTTAAGAGATTCTGATCATGACATACTTATTTCCATTCATTCCAGATCCTTCCATTTCTCTCTCTTTGATGGTTTTCTATCAAGTAAGTTTCAGCTTGAGTAATTAGACCCACGGTGCAGTCATAGGAGTTGCTTCTTAATGAAGGGTATTTCAGTGCAATTGAAAGCACCGTTTCAAGAATGAGACAGCATGAGTCCAAATCTTCATTCTGGATTCATGCTGAACTCCCTTGGGAAATGTATTCACACCCTCTGTGCCTCAATTTCCTCATCTGTAAAATGAGATAATATGATCACCTACCTGCTGTCCTTGTGAGGAGTAACTGGGATAATATATACCAAGTGGTAATACACTGTCTGCACAGAGTGAGTGCCCATCAAAATCCAAGTTTATACAGCTCAGTGACTAAAATCACACACTCTGGAGCTCAGCTGCCTGCTTTAGAATCCCAGATCTGCCACCTACAGCTCTGAGAACGTGGAGAATTTACTTAACCACCTTTGTGATAGAAAGAAAAATCATATTAATGATGCTTGTTGAGGATGGTAAGGCTGATTTTATTCATGGGGGAGAACTACTGCAGGAGGCATTAGAAAAGGAGATGGGGCTCAGCTCTGAATGCAGCGCAGACACCTGGGGATTTGTAGTCGAGGAGCAGGGTGGGTGTCAGTAGATAGAAAATTATCAGGGGGAATTCTGGCCAAACCTAACAGGAGTCTTGCTGAAGGCAGGCCAGCGTGACCAGACATCACCTGGGGGATGGTAGAGGATAAAGAATCTGATTAGCTATCAAAGGTGATCAGAAATCAAAGGTGGGGTTTCTGGTGAAACTGACTTAGCAGAACTCTTGCTGGAATCAGGCACTGTAGAGGCAATCACAGAAGTTCGCAGTTAGAATTAGATGAACAGAGAGTTCAGCAGGAGCCCAAGGAGGATTTGGTCAAGCAAAGAATCTTTAGCAATATCTCAATTTCCTCTTCTGTAGAAATGAGATTTAGTAGATAGTACAGATCACACGGAGAGGTTAATATTAATAATTTACACCCTGGTTCTAACTCGTGGTAGGTGCTCTATAACCATTTACACTTAACTCTTCTCTTCTTACTGACGGCTGGTTTCCTCTCTTCAAGTCATATTTTCCAACCCAGCAGGTAGAATAATCACCGGGAAGTATACATTTGACCATGTCACTTTTCAATTTAACATTTTTTTGGTATCTTCTTGTCACCCTTGTATATCTTTTACCAGATCATCCAGCCTCACCTGTCACCAGGTTCCCACCATTTATCCTCTTCCAATGCAGCCCCCCCCCCTGCCCCCGCCAATAAAACAAAGTAAACTATATGCTCCAGCCACATAGAGTCCCTGGGCACTGTTTTTGCACCTGCTGCTTCTTGTCAGAAACAGTCACCTCCCATTCTTCCCTCTTTGGATTTTCCCCACCATTCTTCAAAGCCTAGTTCAGCTGCCACAGCGTAAGTGAATTTTTAGACCCCCTTTCCCCAGCCTGACCTGGGAAAGGTGAAGTTTCCCATATTCTTCCTAAGGCACAATTTGTGTTTATTTCTAGTATAATCATTATCAAACTGAGCCATCCTTTTTGGCTGCCCCCAACTAGCATGCAAATCTTCTTTCATAACCATATCCTTGGCAATTAGCACATGACCTTATACTGTGTATCAGTAACTCAGTGACTGTACAATAAATGCACGAGTGACTGAAGTCAGAAGAAGAAATGAAGGCTATTTCCACTGAGAACATCATTTTATCCTGGGTCAGTGATCTCCACCTACAACTGCAGAAATTCAGAGACGCTAATTTCACAACCTGCTACAGAGAAAGTGGTGCAGAGATTACAATACTTCCACACAATCACGTTATTTTGAGGCTACAAAATGAGTTAATAACAGGTAGTTTAAGTCAACATGACACGTGTGGCTGCTTCTCAAACAACCTAACTCTGTCTAAGGTTGGAATGGGACATTTATTAAAAACACTAGCAAAATCTGTCCAAGTGAGACCTTTCATATCCATAATTCCTACCATCTGTAACATCTTATGTTACATAAGATCCCCCATTACCAGTAGCAGTGTTAATCCATCATCTGTCTTAAATATTTTTAGATGTTCTATATATACTCTACTTAGCTCCCTCTCTGTTTTTGTAAGTGTATGTTTTTTACTTGCCACAATTAATTTTATTCTGGCTTTATCATATTAAGAGACTATCCATAATCTTTTGGGAATGACTTTTCAGAAGTGGAACAGGCTGTAATGATAATTTATACTGAAACCAAAGAACACAACTATATGTCTGTTAATTAAGGAGAGGCAATCAAGTTTTCTCCACTCACCATATAATATTACAAATATAATTCTCTTATGGGCTATTAATTCTTTCTAGATAAGAAGTTGCTCTCTCAGGTCAGTGTAATTATTTGTAATAAGAGCAAAGAAGACAATACATTTTCAGGAAATTACTAATGCTAATGATTTCGAGGCACTTCTGTACTATTGATTCTTATTTAATGTTAAGGGGTTATTTACTCTTTGCAGTCCAGTTTTATGCAAAGAAACTCTTAGTCAAATAAATGTGAACAATTACTTTCTATTTACTAAATAAGAAGAGAGTATAGAACTATACTTATATTTCTTATAAAATGACAATACTATTCTATATGCTTTCGAATTGTCCTTGGGCAAAATTAAGCTTCTCCTTTGTAAAGATTAAGAGCAAAGATCCTTTAAAAAAATAAAATAAAACATTGGGTGGGCATGGTGACTCACGCTAGTAATCCTAGCACTCTGGGAGGCCCAGACCAGTGGATTGCTTGAGTGCAGGAGTTGGACCTGCCTGAGCAAGAGAAAGACCTCCTCTCTAAAAATAGAGTTTGAGGTTGCTGTGAACAAGAACACCATGGCATTCTACACAGGGCAACAGAGTGAGACTCCATCTCAAAAACAATTAAATAAACAAATAAAACATTACCATCGACAAACTTTAAAAACTTATGGTGATTTTATGTTCCCACCCCAGATCCCTTGGGGCACCTCGGACATCAACTGCAGCTGTGGGGAACAGTTCTGTGATGTGTCAGTGGCCTTTTGCTATAGACTGTGCACCTCCCCTCAAAGCCCCCCTCCTCCACCAAAAGTCCTTAAGTTGAAATAAGGAGTTGTGGCCTTTGGGGAGTGATTAGGTTATGAGGGTGGGGCCCTCAGTGATGGAATTAGCGCCCTCACTGGAGAGGCCTGGGGGACTGAGCCCTTTACCTCTTCCTGGTGTTTCCATGTGGTTTTGAGCAGGAAGTCACTGACTGCAGCCCAGAAAGCAGCCTTCACCAGACACGGAATATGCCAGCGCTTTCATCTTGCACTTAACTTTCAGAAGTGTAAGAAATAAAGTTCGGTGTTTTTAATTCACCTACTCTGCCGTATTTTGTTACAGCAGCCCGTATGGTTGACAAGACCTACTTAGGCACTGGACTATTTCTCTCCACTGTGCTGTTTCCCAGCTTTCTCTGAAGTCAAGGATTCTTCCTCTGCTCACACACAATTGAATCTCAGAAGGACAGGGTACATATATCTCTCAGGGAAAAAATAGGGGCCAGGGAAACAGTGGATTAAAACCTCGAATCAGTCTTTCAGTGACAGTACTTAGGAGTTTTCTACTTCATTGCTCAGAGGGTTTTGAGAGGACTAAGCCCTAGTTGCTTACAGAAGTAACTTGCTCAACAATGCACCTGTCAGGCATTCCTCATTCTCTGTCTCCTTCTCTCTGTTCCTTTGGCCCTGGTTCCTGGGTTCATCTCCTAAATAAATCATTTGTGCCTAAGTTCTGGGGGGCATTTCAAATTGTTAGGTTGCAAAGAAAACCATGGTGAATTTCAAAATGGTAGGAGTGGAGTAGGTCACACATTCTGATTGTGATGCAATCATACTAACATTAATGATAAAATTACAATCCAAAACCCAATTAAATCCTCAACTACTTGGATATTTAAAATTACTCTTAAACAATATCAAATGAGTAAGAATCATACACAGAGCATAAAACAGACAACTTAGTAAAAAGGCTAATGAAGTGTAACTAGAGGAATTGCTGCAGGGAGATGCATTTCTTGAGATTTTCCAACAATAAAAAAAATCCACATAAGGAGTTACAAAAATAAGAAATAAGAGGCTCAGCACCTGTAGCTCAATGGTTAGGATGCCAGCCACATGCATTGGAGCTGGCAGGTTCAAATCCAGCCTCGGCCTGCCAAACAACAGTGACAACTACAACAACAAAAAAATAGCTGGGTGTTTGTGGCAGGTGCCTGTAGTTCCAGCTACTTGGGAGGCTGAGGCAAGAGAATAGCTTAAACCCAACAGTTTAAGCTCACACTATGAGCTGTGATGCCATGGCACTCTACCCGGGGTGACACAGTGAGACTCTGTCTCAAAAAAAAAAAAAGAAGAAAATTAATAAATAAAAATAAAGTTTAAGAAAGTAAGAAATAAAAATAAAAATTACTACAGTAGACAAGTTAATAATGACAGCTAATAATTATTGATTTGTTAGTATTTGGAAGACTTTTGTTACATTTTAATAATTTACATTTTACAGGTGATTACATTAAGGTGCAAGTAAGATTCCTCATTTAATAAGTCATGAGACTTGAATGCAAATCCAGTTTTCAGCCCCTCCCTCTTTTAAACTACTTACTGCTATTCAAAAGCTACATCTTGTAATACACACAGAGCCATGGATGCATATATACATACATACAAATAGACAAATACTTATTTGTATAATCAAGACAAAAAAAGAAGAAACACAAATTTGAAAAAAGTTCCAAAGACAATATAATCTGAGATAAAGAGAAAAATAACAAAAAGTAAAAAGAAAAAGTTTGTGAAAGTTTTTACTAAATATTTAAAAATATAGATAAATTATATTTTTTGTAAAAATATAAACCAGTAAACATCAAAATAAATATGAAGACTGTATGAACAATTCTCATAATTACGAAAGAATTTGAAAATATTCACTGATAATGCCTCCTACAAAAAATGAGGTTGAAAAGATTCCTCATTTCAGATGTTCAAACTACCTATACTCTCTAGTTGTTTTTCTAATGAGAGAATTAATAGAAAAAAATAAACCAATTTGATCCTTTTAAAGAAACTAGAATCAACTCTAACAAATATCATGAACCTACACATATGAGCAACAGACTAGTCTCTGTTAATATAGAAAGAAGTGCTAAATGAAACTAAACCAAAGAGGAGCTAGTAGTACACCAACAATTATATAGTATGCTATATTAGAGTTCATCTCAGGATATGGTAGTGGTGCAATATTAAGAAATTTTCCAATGATATTTTTCATAACATTTTATTTCACAGGAAAAAAGTATGATCTTCTCATTACAAACTCAAAAGGATATTTGGTTAAAATATTATTAATTTGACTAACAAAGAAGCTTTCCAGGCTTCCTATGGGCTAGGTGTTATTAAATGATGGCAATAGTGAAGTCAGCAATACAGAGAATGACCCTGACTTTGTGAAGTTTATAGTCCAGCAGAAAAAGTTGATAATACTAACACAATTATACATAGGATGTGTGTCAATGCAAGGAAAATTAGAGTTGCTCATAGCAACATATGCCTAGTGAGGATATAAAACCCCAGGGATTCAAGATGGGGCTTCCCACAAAAGTGATGTTTAAGCTAATATAA
The DNA here is from genome assembly GCF_000181295.1 of Otolemur garnettii. Classification (NCBI taxonomy): domain Eukaryota; kingdom Metazoa; phylum Chordata; class Mammalia; order Primates; family Galagidae; genus Otolemur; species Otolemur garnettii. Next base: position 8,386,200 of record NW_003852417.1, read on the forward strand.
GAAGATAGAAAAGGAGTTGGATAGTTCAAGGACTTTTGTGAAAGGCAAATTTTATTCAAGCTCTTCTAGAAAATTGAAGAGGAGGAAGAACTTCGTAGCTTATTTAATGAGGTCAGCATTATTCTGATACAAAAACCAGAGAACGGTATTACAGGAAAGACAATTACAGGTCAATATCTCTCGTAAACATAGATGTAAGATGTATTGGAAATTTTTAAGAAAATCAGTTATAAAAATGTATAAAAATAACAGATTATGACTGCGCGAGTTTTACCTCAGTAATGCAAGTTTGGTTTAGCATTCAAAAATCAATCAATATAATTTACCATGTTAGTACACTAAAAAAGGAAAAAAAAGATATGATTCTGTTAACAAATTCATAAAAAGTATTTGACACAATCCAACATGAATTCCTGATAAAAACTCTCAGCAAAATAAAAAAGGGATTTCTCAATCTGGAAAAAGTGTCCAAATAAAATCTACAGATAATATCACTCTTGATGATGAAAGACTAAGCGTGTCCCCCAAAATCAGGAACTAGAGAGGAATGTTCTCTCTCACCACGTCCATTCAACATCATGCTAGAAGTTTAGTTAGTGTTATAGGTTGAAAATAAATAAAAGGGATGCAGATTTAGAAAGAAAAAGTGCAAATGTCTTTATTTATAGACTATATATAATCTTTAAGAACATCTTAAAAATTAAAGAAAACTTAAACAACTGGAGGAATTTACTGTCTTTATGGGTTAGAAGAGTCACGATTGTGACTATTCAATACACAAAAATAACTCTCAAAGCTCAACTGTAAAAAAAAAAAATCAATATGTTTAAAATGATATAGTCCCTTTGGAAAACAGTTTGTTAGTTCCTTAAAAAGTTAAAATATTTTTGCCATGGTATCCAGCAATGGTACTCCCAGGTAAGTGGAGCGTATGTTCATACTGAGACTTATAAATGGATGTTCATAACTGTTTTATTTGTGATAGCTGAACAATTCAAATGCTTGATGAATGGCTAAACTGTGTTATATGCATGCTGTAGAATACTAGCCAACAATAAAAAGAAATATCCTATTGGTACATGCAACAACATAGATGAATTCTGAAAGGTCCAGGATTGGTATACAGCCAGAAAAAAATGCATATTGTGTTATTCTAATTATAAAAATTCCAGGAAATAAAACTTAATCTATGATGACAGCAAACAGATCAGTGGTTACTTAAGGATGGCCAGGCTTTAAAGGTGGATTAATTCTGGTTCTCTGAGGACCATGGTGTGTCCCACACAGCTTTCAGCATTTAAAGCTGCTTACCCTTGCCTCTAACCTTGAATTTGCATAGTACCAAGTAGATCAGTGAGAAACAGTTGTGATTAAGACGCATTATTCTCTTGTCTAAATGTGTGTCGTGGAATAACAATCTGTATCTGTGACCTGCTTTAGTTTGAATGCCTTGGGGAAATGTTTCTACTGGAATATCCTATTTATGTCTCATTCGCAGATCCTGGGGAGTCTTATTTAGGTGAGAGTCACAGAATTAAGGGGAACCAAACACAGTGGCAGGAGTAACAAGGATCCAATGGCCCTTGGATGCCTGGTGCACGCTGTCAGGGCTCCTGCTTCCTAATGTGAAAGCACAAACAAGTGCATCTTTATTCCCGGCTATCACAGTGGTTCTGAGTCCTTGGCAAAATTGAAAATGCCACCTGAGGGAGAACAGCAGGCAGAACCACATTTGTGCAAAAGCACATGAGGTCATCCTGTTTCGAGTGACAGGATGGCCTGGGCTTCAGCTCTGGGCAAGAGGAGGGAATTCGTTTAAATACGCTCTGAGCACATGTTGAGTATCATGTATCCCATTAGGTGATGTGAATAGAGATTAGGGAGAGAAACTCAATAAAGTGACTGCCTTTAAGGAATCCGTTGTCCAGTGAGAAAATGCCAAATAAACACCTAAGTGAAAAATACTATGTGATGGACATCCATATTTTTATATAAGAGATTAAATATTCTATTTTAATATATAGACTGTTATATTAATATGAAATGCTTAAAATATAATATTAAATATCATACAAATGGGATGTTTATCATAATGTCTTACATCTATATGCTTATTTCTTTATGTGTTTAATTCTCCAGTATCATTCACCTTTAATATAATATTAAAATACTATTTATTATACATATGTATGGAGAGACACACAGGACAGAGTAACCAACTTTCTTTGGGCTGGATATAAAAAGATTTAAAAGAGAAGAAGCATTTTGGCAATGTCTTAAAGGATGAATAGAATTTTACATGGCAAATAAGGGGAAGTAAAATTTCAGGCAAAAAAGGCAACATTAGTTGGCCTATAAATATGAAAACTAGGGAATATATTAGAAAACTGAACTGTTTCATAGTATGAGAAAATGGGATGCATGTTTGATGGAAGGTGAGTGAGACGTGAGAACCATGGACAGGTTATCTCATGGATGGCCTTGCATCTCAAGCCACTAGGTTTGACTTAGTATTATGGAATGCTAATGTCCATAAGATGTTCTGTGAAATACAAAAGAGTCCTTAGACAAATACATTTCAGACTTTATGTATATATCATATGATCCACCTTTCCACGTAGACTTACAATGTATGAAAAGTATGGTAGTAAAAGAAAAAGTAGTTTCAATGCCTGTAGCTCAAGAGGCTAGGGCGCCAGCCATATACACCAGAGCTGGCAGGTTCAAATCCAGCCTGGGCCCTCCAAATTACAATGACAACTACAACCAAAAAATAGCCAGGCATTGTTGTGGGTGCCTGTAATCCCAGCTACTTGGGAGGCTGAGACAAGAGAATCACTTAAGCCCAAGAGTTTGAGGTTACTGTGACACCACGGCACTCTACCCAGGGTGACAGCTTGAGACTCTGTCTCAAAAAAAAGAAGAAGTAAACTTTTCTTAAGTCATATATACATAGATCATGAGTACATTTGTGCCTTTGTGGGATTCAATGTGTTGATTATTTGTACAAATTGGAGTGCTTACATCCTACTAATTAACATAGCTTTCACCTTGTTTACTTAATCCCCGTGTTAAGACATTTGTGTTTTATACTTGATAGATTTGACTTGTACCCTTGCAATATGCTCCATAGGTGTGGTCCCACCATTAACCCTCCCTCTATCGAATCACCTCCTTCCCTTCCCATCCCCCACCTCTTCCCTCCTTCATCCTGGGCTATAGGAAAAAGTAAACCCTTTAACCTTGTTTCACAAACACTTGAACACAAATATCTTGTCTTTCTACCCCACCTTCATGGGATACAAATTAATACCTCTGAGACTATATTTCAGAAAACTTGCCCAAGGCACTGATAGGTTCTGACATATGTTATGGAAAGGTTAAATGTGTGAAGAATGGATAGGAGGAACAGTAAAAGCTGGATGATCTTTTAGAGAAGAGATGAAGGTTGGAGGTAATAAAACAGACTGGAATAAGTAGATACATTTTGAGAACTCTTTAGAAAGATATATGTTAGGAGTGAAGGTGTGGGGCTAAAGGGGAATGAAGTCATTCCTCTGAGTCTGCTTAGATTCATCTAAAAACACCGAGAATATGAAAACTCAAGATGATTCTTGGGCATTTCCAGAACTACTTTCTACCCATCTTATGCAATATTAAGAAGTCCCAAGAAGAGGAAAAATACTTTTCCACCTACCTACTAACTTTATTTTTAGAAGGAAGGTTATCTTTGATAACCAGAGTTGTAAAGACAAAGTTGCATCAACCAATCGGGCTTACAGATTCCAGGATAGATGGCTGTGCACTGTTAGGACAAGATGCCTAGATAGCTATCCAAGGTGCTGAATCGATTTGTCTCGTTAACCTGAAACTGCTTCGGGTGCTCTTCTGCTTCTGAGTGTGTCAAGCTCAGCTCTCTGTCAGAGTAGCAGCCTTGTCCCCACCAACATCCCAAGATGTCATTTGACTAGCATGTTTGGCTGCCCTCCCTTGCCAGGACTAGCTGACTCTGCCTTTTGATCAAGCCTGATTTCTCATCTGGACACCTGGCAGCTCAGCTACAAGCTGCACGCTTTTTGTGTCCACAGAGGTTAAAATCATCCTGACAGGTAGGTAAATATTTCCTCCAGGAGTAAAATTGACCAGCCAAGGAGCAGATAATTTATTATTGTGGTTTCCAGCAAGCTGTGGGATTTAATTCTCAGAGTTTCATATCAGCACACCAGGTTTCAGGACCCTGAAGTTTCCCTTTTTGGGGCAGCTCCTGTTTGCCACTGACCTATACAGTCAGCTCATGCATCATCGGAAGGACTCAAAATATGGTGGAAAAAACAGACACGCATTTCAATGATAATTAATATAAAGTGACCTATGTTTAGTGTTAAATAAATGAGCTGCATTAGGGACCCAGAACAGAGAGGATTAGCATGTGCTGGGATAGTTAGGGAAGCTTCATGAAGGGGATTGAGAAGGACCCGAATGGAATTCAGATAGACTGAGAAGAAGAGGCTGTGCCTTAATGGCAGCCCCCTGGGAGTGGAAATGCATTTGGGAGATGGTAAACACTCTCCTGGTTCAGCCCATAGCTCTCTTTCCTTTCTGTACCCAGTCTAGTCTAGCTCACCCTCCCCACCTGCATTCACATATAACACCATCACGCCTGGACCCTTCCCCACAGGGATTATGTTTTTTTTTTTTTCTCTCAGATGCAAGGAAGAAATATATCCTTTTCAAATCTATTGACATTTGGAAGAAGATAATTTGATAGCCAAATACTTCTGACATTTTCTAGAGCTGTGTCCTTTAACGTGTAAGGTGCCTCTTACAACTTCTGGTTTTCAAATAACAGCCCTGGCAAATTTAGCTCTTAGATGTCTTCAGAATAGTTTATAAAATATAGTTCTCAATTTGAAATGAACCCCTCAGGGTGCAAACAAGGAAAATTTTTAAATAAACACAAATGCAGGCAGAGAGGAGGAAGAGTCTGAAAGTGTGAGATTTGATGGGAGAAACTGGAGATTTCATAGAGAATTTTTTTTAAGTGAGTGTACAGATATTGTCTCCTAAAAACACTCTTCTAAAATGAAGTTCTATCTAAAATCTTACAGGGCACAATTTCAAACAGCATTCCGATGGAGGTTATTTTTTATTTTATTTATTTAATTAATTTATTTTTTGAGACAGAGCCTCAAGCTGTCCCCCTGGGTAGAGTGCTGTGGCATCACAGCTCACAGCAACCTCCAACTCCTGGGCTCAAGTGAGTCTCCTGTCTCCACCTCCCAAGTAGCTGGGACCACAGGTGCCCGCCACAACACCCAGCTATTTTTTGGTTGCAACCATCATTGTTGTTTGGCAGGCCCAGGCTAGATTTGAACCTGCCACCTTAGGTGTATGTGGCTGGCACCTTAGCCACTTGAGCCACAGGCGCCAAGCATGATGGAGGTTATTTTGCACAATGTATGTTCAGGACATCCATTTCCAATGGTTCTGGGTTTTTCAGAGACTTTCATGTAAGAGAAATAGGCAAGAAAAGAGTGATAGCACCAAGAAGCTTGATGAGATCAGGCAGAACAATTTTCTTCTTTGGAGTTTTCTTGTGGAGCTGAAGCAGACAGAATGGCTAAGACCTCTCTTAACTCTGCAAGAGGTACTGCACAGGTGAGATAGCGCCGTCCTAGTCTCCATTAGCATTTAAGTACTGAACAGATTAATGAAGGTAACGAATTTGAACAGTGTATAGAAATCAGTTTATAAATGACTATTATTTCATCAGTCAGTTAAGTTGTGATGGCCAGATATAACATAGACCTTTCAAATAGGAAACACTTAGAAATTCTACTTACTCATTTGTAAGCCAAAGTGTAAAATCGGGTGTGAATACAATCGGGTGATCACAAATTCTCACCAGGGTTCGTGAGTGTGGCCAGCTAAGCTCCTCATCCCCTGCTTTCAAGAGAACCCTAAACAATAGCCAGGTTTCTGGCTAGTATAAAGGGTATTCTGAATCCTTACTGGCTGGATTCCTCTGGCTAATGACACGTATACTCCCCTCTTCAATTTTTGGGTCTTTTGACTCTCAGTAGTCATCGAATTAGGGACACACGCACACACTTCAGAGGCCCCTTTCCTTCTCTAACCTTCTGGGTTTCATCCAGTTAAATTTGTCAATTGGACAATTTATAGAAAATGTCCCATTTCTGTTCATTTCCCTTTGCACTCCAAATAATCTTAATGACTGTGCCTTTGGCACAAGGTCTCTTGGGGATTTTCTCCCGTTGTGAGCATGCACTATTAGGTGATCAGCTTCACAACTGCGGGGATTAAATGTGATTGTCTAGAAAAGCTTCAGTGATGAATAGTTAAAAGATTTGCTTTGGTGTTTACATTGTCTGACAAAGGTACTCATGTGGAATTGGTTATTTGCTGGCCTCGCCAAATCCACAAAGTGCTACTGCACTCAGAAGAAAATAAAAGGACACTTACTAGGGTTTCTCAGCATCCCTGGACAAGTAGGTCTCATGCGTATCCAGATATCAATCACGTCTCTGTTTATTTTCTGCCTTTTTTACGATGAATGATCCTTGCTGAAATGAGTTAAGAGACAGCTGGTACCAAAAGTAGCACATGTTGAGTATTTTATGTTCTATTTGAAGAAACTGAGGTGCAGAGAGGTAAAGGGCAGCTGGTGGGATTTCCTCAGAGCAGGTATTTAGCAAATATCTGTATAGATTAAACATCAGGGGTTTGTCGCTCACTCAACTTTGAACGTCATACAACGTAGAGATGTATTTTTAAATATATGTACCAAACTTTAATTTTCATTTCACACTCAAAACTTCTGTACAAAAAGAGGCAAAGCAGGCAAAAAAAGAAATTACAATGACTTGAGCAAACAACATATAACAACTTTAAAATAGCTTCGGGTATGCAACAGCCTTTATAGACATAGTGAGAAAATTGGGTTCCGTGATTTTGGACTCTTTTTTTCACATTACTATGGGGGTACAAATAGTTACATAGTTTGCTTTTGTTGGGTTCAGGTCTGAGTTGTAGGTGTGCCTGTTCTTCCCTTGGGAAGTGTATAATATACTCGTGCATTATACCTGTTGGGTGGGAATTTACTCACTCCATTTTCCCTCCCCCTACTTGAGTTTTTTTTCTTTCATGTGACTATGTAGGTGTTAATCTACTAGTTCTAATTTAGTACTGAGCACAAATGCTGTTCTGTTTTTCCATTCTTGTGAATGGATTAATAAATTGTGGTATACATGTAACGTGCAATATTATACAGCCATAAAAAGATGGAGATTTCTCATCTTTTATAACAACTTCATTTTGGAGCCTTGAAGATAAAAATTCCAATGTTTATTATTAACATTTAAAAAAACTGATGGCTGTCCAGGATATGAGATTGAATGAGAAGTTCCTGAATTCTATTGCACAATTAGATCCCAAGATTGAGGAGGCATTTCTTTTGGAAAAGCAGGAAATTATTTTTCCTTAAATGTGATGATGCATCCAAAACCTCAGGTTCCCATTAATCATCTGATGTAATGGTGATGAGTAGGAGAAAATGTTGATGAAGCATGATGTTAACTAACGGTTAAGAGATAATATGCAAACCTTTCTTTCCAGTTGTTAACACTCCAGTGTTACAGGGTTAGCACAACTTAAAATATCCATTTCCACTTGTTTTTTACTACTAGTTCCTAGCGGTACATGAAAGGTTTCTGAGAATAGAGTTATAAAGCCAAAGGAGTAGCAAGGTATCTGAGAAACATAATTTCACTTTGTTGCTTGCCCCCAAATAAATATCTGAATCATGGAAAACACTGTTTATTTAAAAACTATGAGACCTCAAATAAGAAATATAGTTAACACTGACATTGACACTGTCGCTAGCACTTTCCCCTAAACCACCCATAAGTCTTGGACACATGGTGCATGCAGCACAAGAAAAAACAACCCGTGATTGTTTAAGGACTCCTGGTGCCTGGCGGACAATGTGTTAAAAGAATTTGTCTCCCACCATAGTTCTGGAGTGGACCCAAGGTCCATCACCTGTTAGTGATCACAGACATTCAGTTAACTTGTCCTCTCAATAATCAGAGGCAACAATTTCAACCTTGGGCTTTTCAGAATCCATGTACTGCTAAGTCTTGGCCTTGAGACAAGGTGGCCTGATGACACTGAGGTAGGCCAGCGGGCCCTCCTGTATGTTTGGTCCTATTGGATAGAGTGTCTAATTTAAAATTATAAATGTGCTTAACTATTTGCTCTGAGATAAATGTTAATATAATCTGACCGATAATCCCTAACATTTTCTCGCTTAGTCAGCTGAGAGGCAGCTACGGTACAGACACAAGACGTGAGCCTTAAGAGCCCTGTGCTGTTGACAAGCCCTTCCTCTCTTCAAGCCTTCATGTGCTCACTGCTAAGGAGGAAAATGAAACCAATGATGACAAACATCGTGTGCTTCTCCATTTCTTGTCTTGACAATCATTGTTCAAGCAAAACATGTAGCTGCCAAATACACACAGACCATTTCTTAAGCTGAATGTTTGATAACCGCTCACCTGGCACTACCACCTCTTCTAGGTTCTTCTAGGGTTGCGGTTCTCAACCTGCGGGTCACGACCCCTTTGTAACAATGAAAATGCATCCTGCATATCAGGTATTTACATTATGATTCATAACAGTAGCAAAATTACAGTTATGAAGTAACAACGAAAATAATTTCATGGTTGGGGGTCACCACAACGTGAGGAACTGTATTAAAGGGTCACAGCATTAGGAGGCATTAGGTAGGTTGAGAACCACTGCTCTCGAGTGTTAGAATCCCCGGGTTTGCAGACGTTCTGAAGGACACCTAGCATAATCCTGTTCTGATGAGAACCTCCATCCAAGCAGCTCTGCTTGTTGAGCTAGAAAATCTCCAAGGAAAAGTTCCTTTCTCCTCTTTGTTGACTGATGCTTGGACATAGGGCATCTTTCCTGCTACTTGAATACATTTCTTTGTTTTAATAAACCCCAACTCTTTGTTTTCTTGAAAGACCACAGGGAATTGATAGTGGCCACTGAAGTCTAGAAAACAACGGTATCTTAAAGCTCATGCTTCGGGATGGTGCAAATGATGTTCCTGGTTCCAACTTCCAGGATTATCATATACTAATTGTCTGTGTGATGCTTTCCTTCTAGTGAAAACAGGCAGGTAATAACGTAGGCCAACTACAGATTCATGTACGGGGATCAAGTCCCATCCCACAGCAGGTGTTCGCAGGCCACGTGGTAAAGAGTGTGGGGTTAAGGGTGAAACCTCCCGGGTTCTAGTCCCACAGGGAGCTGTCCTATGTGACCACATCCTCTGAGTCTCAGTTTTCCACAGGAGGTCAGAATAGAAAATTTTCAAGATTCTATTCTAAGCTCTGATTTACACTCAGAATTACTGCACATCTTGTTTTACTGTTAATCAACAAGACAGGGTGGGGGGGTGATGCTTACTGGACTATACAGGGTGTCCATAAAGTTCATGTGCAATTTACCATGTTACACTGTTATAAATTGCACGCAAACTTTATGTCCACCCTGTATTTACTAAGGAAGAAGGGTGGAGTCAGTTGCTTCATTGGCTGCTAGCCTACTGGATTGTTGGAAGATTGTCTGTTTTACTTGCCTGTTTTATAGACAAGGAAGCTGAGACTCAGAGAGTACTAAATTGAAGAATTCAAACCAAAGCTTTTACAGTGCAACAATCTAGTAGTGGAGTCAGGGAAGAGCTGCCTTTTAAATACAGGGAACCAGAAAACATGGATTTTCCTTCCTGATCACCCCCATTTGTTATAATTAATGAGGTGCCCTAAACCCATTGAATGGATTCCAGAGAGTGGGGCTCCTGGTAGGAGAGGCCATGCATGCACCGCTCTGCAGGGTCCGGGAAAGTTGGTGAACTTACCCATGATTTCAAAGCCAGAGCTCAATTTCCCTGTCCTTTAAGCAGAGGACTGAAGCAGAGAGACACGGCTGTGCTGTTTCCTGGTTGTACCTACGCCCATTTATCCCCCACCTCCAAGGCAACCACCTTCATCAGCCTGGCTGCAATAGCACACCTATCTACTCCTGCTGCCCCTCCATGAACTGATTGAAATAAAGGTAATTTTCCTCTTGCAAATTTAAAAAGGAATTTAGAGAGGTATAAATCCAGATGGAAAAGGAATATGCTGATTAATCAAACACGTGCACACAGATAAGCTGCACGTGCGGTTTGCAGTCTGCGGACAGAGAGGGTGTGTGCTGAATTCAAAACACTTGGGTTTGCCTCTCTACATGCATTTTTCTGTTCCTGGATTCCTTTCTCCCTCTGTCAGGATAACAGTTGTGTTTCTTGTAGCTGAGCCAACACAGGAAATCAAATATTTTGTGTTTCTATAAACTATACTTCCCAGAGAGATAACACATCTAGAATTAAAACACTACCACAAACTATTAGGAATTTCTGATTGTTATAGGTGTCATTAAAGGACTCCAGTAGCAAAGATCAAAGTCTCCAATTTTGCCTTTGGAGAAGAGGGTTTCCTTTCAGACATCAAAGGTAAGGCTCTCAAGTCAATTTATGCTCTGCTGGGTTGAGTCAGTCAGGATACAGATTAAGGTCCATATATTTCAGTGACAAGAAGGAAACAGTTATGTAAATACGCAAGTATTAACATCAATCTGTATTAAATTATGTAAACATATACATCTTCTGAGGTCAGCACATAGATCCTCCTCTGTGAGCAGAGCTCTACTGAAGCATTGCTCGAATCTGTTTGGAAGTCGATTCATCATTCAAGTGCTTTGTAGTGAACCTGGATGGAGAGAGAATGAGAGCGGTGAGTTGCAAATGCCGCTCTGGGAAAATTTTAATAAACATTTGCTGGCCCATATTTACCTTGGAAAACAATTGATATTTTAAATCAAACTGGGGCTCAATTCTTTAGACAAAGAGACACATTTCAATGCTCATAGCATTCTCAGACAGATTGTATATTTGATTCTTCCTTCCAAAGGAATTTTGTATTAGGGTTAATAAACCAAGTAGTTTTTTTTTTTTTTTAAACCTAATCGAATAATTACACAGAGGAGATAAAACGATGTCCTTTTCTAAAGAGCTAGACTTCACATGACCAAGTGTAGAATCTGGACCACTGAAGCAACCCTGCTGAGTCACAAATTTCAAAATAGGGGTTTGCAAAGCAACATCCTCCCCAAACTGGGATATTTATTGCTCTACTTTCACTGCAACACTTAACTTCCACCACAAGGGGGCACAAATGCAGGTAAACACACCAACCAAAGTCCTGCAATCCGCAGCCTCCCCTTAACCTGGTAGAGAAATCACTTAAGAAAAGGAAGGAAAGGAAATTAACATATAATAAAACCTTAACCATGTCCTAGGTATTGTATGTACATTTCTATCTATCATGCTTATTATCTCTTTGCAGGCAAGGTTATAGCCTTCATTTTACAGATGAGAAAACTGAGATTCAGGAAGGTTAAATGACCCATTCCAGATCACAAAGATAACATTTCAAGATTAGGTTGAACAACTGGCGACTTCTGATTCAAATCTTGATCTGGCTACCTTGGAAGCTTGTGCTCTTCTCACATCATCACAGCGTCTTCAGGAGACACAAATACCAACCACTCTGGGGAGACCCATAACATAACAAAGTGCTTTGGTTGACTGAATTAAGCTGGAATGTTCCCAAAACTTTAGAAATTGAAGTCTTTTTATTGTATGTAGAAAGGCAGCCTGGTATGATATGGATGCCGGTGGTTTACCCCCTGAATATTCACATAAGGGTCTTATGTTAATAATGTATCTGTTTTGAAGGATGATGACTTAGCTGCTCAGCAAAATGGCATCAGCCTCAGTCTCCTTTGTTCATTTCATGTGTGTCTCATTTTCTTCGTTTATCAAATGGAGATGATAGATGAGCCTTGCCTCTCTGAGTGGTGACAGTTGAGACAATGCAATTATACGTGGAGTATCAGACCTGAGTGTTGCACACAGGCAGAGGATTAGTGATCTGTTCCATACACGGCATTGAGGGGAACTGAGGGAAAGCAAACCATGAACGTTCTGCACTACGATCCAGTATTGGAATGATTCACAGAGTGGTATGATTCAACCTATTCTTGTAGATGCGTGATAGTCGAAAAATCAGATTCCCCTTTCTGAAGTGAATTAAACACATGCATCTTGGGGAAGGGAGCAGGTGTGAGGGGATATCTTGTTAGCTGTGACAGGCTGAAACATGCCATAGCTGGCCAAACAGTGGCTTCTCAGTTCTGGATAATGCACATGTGAATCACCTGGGGAACTTTCGTACAAATAAACACACACAAGGAGGCTTCCTGGGCCCCACACTCAGAGATCCTGATTCATTTATCTGGGTCAGAATGTTTTCAGAATCTGCCCATGTAACCTTCATGTGCATTGGGGTTTGAGAACCACTGGTGAAGGGGGTAGGAAGTCACTGATGCCTCTTGTTCTGAGGTATCTCTAGTAACCACAAAAAAAAAAAAACAAACTAATATTTCTGTAGTGCTACAGAGAATTAGGTCCATGACATGCAGGGTCACCCAGCTTGGCTATTTATTGTATGACTTCTGACAAGTTATTTGACTTCTCTAAATCTCCGTTTTATCCTTCTGTAGAAAAAGGGTGATAAAAATGGGGCTGACCTCAACAGGTGATGAGGTCATATGCGTTATGAGGTTAAAATACACAAAAGATAAAGCCTGGTTTCCCCCCTTGATCCCCAATGTATGCACATTCGCAATAGCCCTGTGGGGTTGACTGCCCCATGCTCATGTCTACTGCAAAGCTGAAGCTCACCTGAGGGCATTCAGCAGCCCCTCCACACTGTCTGGGGCCTGTTCCTTCAAAACCTTTATGCAGCCTTTCATCTAGAGGAAGAAAGCACATGTTCTATTAATACCTTAGTAATATTGTACATACTAATATCTCTCTGTAATGACACCCGTCTGTAATGACAGCACATTATTTCTGCCCATAGAAGTCAAACACAGAAATGATCAACTGGTTTTCCTCCCCTCTTAGGAGAATGGAGACTGAAGACCCTATTCTTGGCAAGGGAAAGCAACCCCAGATAAAGAGAAAAATTAAAAAGTAAGCTGAGTGAGTCAGAACAAAGCAAAGTCAGCTAGTTTACATTTAAGCTGGCCATTGCTAGCAAGCTTCCTGCCTTTTCTGAAATTCTATCCTGTTGGGGAGATAGCTTACAAACACCCTGCTGGCTCTGTGAGCACTCTGAGGAAAATAATGGCCATAGAAGAGACTGTGGCAATTCCTAGAAAAAGATACCTCTTCTAGGGTGTTTCCTGCCCCTTAAGCAGGCAAAGCAGATGATACCCATTGTGGAGATTGGCATTTGCTTGGAACAGAGATCAAGGGAGTAGCTCGAGCCCTGAGACACGGGCAGAAGAGCTTATATCCCTTCGCAGAGGAAGATCCTCTGTGGTGGTGATGGAAGGAAATGCCTCCCTCCCACCAATTCCTCAGAGGAAGTTAAGACTGGTGGTGGTGGCTTTTCATTCCACAGAGAAGTAGTGGAGTTTAACACTTCCCAAGAAATCTGTGTGTGTGATCTCAAGTAGAAGGCTATCCCAATACAAGGCTCAGATTTCAGATTCCCCTAAGGTTAATAACAATAATGGGAGCCGGTATGCTTAATCAGAGAATCTGCTGGCATCTTTGTTTCCTCCCTTATCTTAAACTCTGGCCAAATAAATAAACTCCAGACTTCAATAAAATCAGAGTGGAGCAAACACTCTGGGCCATTGCTAGAATCCCCAACGGGCAATGGACTCCTGAGCTCCCACTTTCAATTCTACTCTGTCTCAAGTCTCTTTCTTTACCTTTGCTTCTAACTCTATATTTTTTCAGTCAATTGCCACCAGTTTCCACAGGTCGTAGAGGACCCTGCTCCTGGGTGAGACCCCGAAACTACCCTTCAAGTTGGTAAGTTGCTCCTTTGGGCTTCTAGAGGGTATGGTCACAAGCATAATACTTTCCATACTGTGCTGCAATTGTATATTTTACTTGCTAAGCATTTAAGGACAATGACTCAAGGCTTTATTCTTGTCTTGTTCTCCAGAGTCAAGAACAGAACTTTCCCACTACTCAGTGCCCAGTGGAGATTTACTGAATGTATTACGAAACCACTGTGATCTTTCTGCCCAGAATGCATTTGGTCCTTCACCTGTTTGACTGAAAAACTATTTATTTTAGGAATTAGCTGAAGATCGGCAACTTTAGAAAGCCCTTTCTGACCTCACATCTCTCTCTAGGTAGAAGTAACAAATACCTCTGTGTTCTTAATACTACTCCAGAATTTATCAGAGAACCTTGGGGAGGTGAGTGCCCCAGTTGATTTGTCTACCTCCCTAGACCAGGAGCTCTAGAGGTTTAGGTTCATGTCATAACCATTTTGGAGAGGACCGGTAAAGAGCAATTATAAAGAATGTGAACCTCGACTTGGTGCCTGTAGCTCAGCAGCTAGGGTGCCAGATACATACAGTAGAACTGGTGGGTTGGAATGTAGCCTGGGTCTGACAAAAAATAATGACAACTATAACCAAAAAACAGCCAGGCATTGTGGTGGGTGCTTGTAGTCCCAGCTACTTGGGAGGCCGAGACAAAAGAATTGCTTAAGCTCAAGAGTTTGAGGTTGCTGTGAGCTGTGATGGCATGGTACTCTATCCAGGGTGACATAGTGAGACTCTGTCTCAAACAAAAAAAAAAAAAAAAAGAATGTGAACCTCATGGAGGCTAAATGCCAGGGTTTCATCCATGCTTGCTTGTTTAGTATCTGCATGAACCTAGTCAAGTTTTTAACTTTTTGTGCCCTTGGAATACAACTTACTCATAGTTTGGGAATGTCTGAAAACTGAATGTATAGAGATCATATTATATTATGCATATCTTGTAGTTTTGGGCAAGGCAAGAAACTTTCTGCAAAGAAGACAATCATTCATTTCAAATTCAGATTTTCACATACCATATGTACTAGGTCTGGTTATATTAAGTGCCTCTCTTATAATTATCACTTAGAAACAATTTCTGTGTATACTTCTACTGTGTCAAAAGTTTTATCCAAAATGCCCAAGAGATACATTGATGGAGGCAGTGAGGGCATAGGGTTGAGAATCATTTGGGGGTCACATACAGGCTAGTCAAGAAAGGATGTCAAGGCCAATGAGAAATGTCATCATAGGAACTGGATTGGGAGAGGCCACAGTGTCCCAGATACACGCCACCCCAGGCATAGGATGCAGAGATTTTTGTCCCTCTCTCACAGTTCATTATCACAATGTAAAAAGTGTTCTTATAAATCTGGTTAAGGGCAGTGAGAACACAGATGTGGATTGGGGTGGAAGAGCGAGCAATAGGTACAGTTTAGGAATTTCTAGTTCCACTCCGGGATGATTAAAGCCATAGGCATGAATAAGGAGATGCAGTCAGGGATGCTGTCAGGGCTAGACTCAGCGTGGGTTTAACTCAGTGGGTGGAACAGCATGTCAGAGGTCAGAAAACTCACTTGGTAGCTGTCAAACAATCTAGTGACCTGGCTCATAAAAAGGGCCCAGAAGGAAGCAAGAACAGAGAGGAAGACGAGTGAAAACCCTGTGAGTGGGAGCCAGGGAGGCACAGGGGCCTAGGAGGCAGTGTGAGATGGGGCTAAGCTGAGGGTGACTCTATAGGGCTTGGGGACCCTAAGTTACAGGGGCAAAGACAAAAACAAAAACAAAAAAACCCAAAAAACAAAAAACAATCATTCGGTTCCTAGCGACAGTTCTGGGCTCTGGCTTAGAAACTGGATGAGAGGATGGTGAACACCTGAGACAGAAACCCAGGACAAGGGCCAGCTTTGTAGGGAAAGGAGAACCTTGGTTTGGGGCTGGCCATATTTCAGGTGTCCACAGGAAGTGGGGTCTGGAGTTCTGATGCAGAGTTTTAGGATTAAATCCTTATTGGGTCATTTCATAAGACTCTAAGGAAATCTTTTGGAAACACTGTCTCCCCATAACCTTCCTTTGCTGGCCCCTAAGACTAACGTCTATTCTCTTACTGGCTCATACCCCCTGGGCTTGACTGACTGCTTGGATGATCCCCTCAGCCTGGAGTACCCTTCGTTCCCTCTGTCCATTTGGGAAAATCCTGCACCTTCTTCAAAGTCCACCTCAAACCTCACCCACTGTGCCTGCTTCTCAGCAGCCTGACTTTCTTCCCCCCCTGGGTTTCCAGAGCTCACTGCTTGTCTGTTCCGCACTCCACGGGGTGCTCTGCATACACACACACAGTGCCTCCTCCAGGCCTCACACAGACACATGTGTCTTCACAGTTGGTGCTGATGCCCCTAATATTTATCAACCCACTGCCTATAACTGCTGGCGTAGAAGCAAACTGGTATCTGGAGAGAGTCCTTTTACATAAAAAATAATGGCCCATCTCACGTATGTTCTGCGCTTGGTATAAGCCCGAAACTTTCTTAGAGGCACCTGCAAACTTCAGTGTGAACAAACCTTTCTTAGTGAGACCTGAATGAACAAAAACAGACTTCATCAAGACTATGTGCAAAGATTTAACATGATAAACTGTTTACGACCTCAACCGAAAGACTCAGCAAATGACATGTAAAGTCAAGCTTGTTAAAGGTTGAGGTTACAAGGCATAATTGTACCCAGTGTATTTTTAATTGCTGACTCTGTGACAAGTTAACATATGGCTATGGTAAATGAGAATTTCTTATGACTGCCAGGTAATAAACTCAATCAATATTCAAACAATATTTATAGTTATTCACAGAGTCATTTTTACTCAGTCTATAGTATGAAAGTGTTAAAGCCTCACAAAGGATACAATAAAGATATTTATTGGTATGAAAATATGCCTATAATGTATTGTTATGTAAATGAAGTATGTTTCAAAATAATATGCATAGCAGGGCCCTAATTTGTTAGTCACAATTACACACACATCCACACAAGCATCTAAAATAAAAAGAAGGCACATATATATGTCGACATAATAACAGGGTTTACCTATGTACTGTGAAGTTATTAAGGTTTAATTTTCTACCTCTATGTGTATTTTTAAGAGACAGAGTCTCTATCACCCAGGCTGGAGTGCAGTGGCACAGTCACAGCTCACTGCAGCCTCCCCCTGCGGGGCTCTAGTGATCCTGCCTCAGCTTTCCAAGTAGCTGGGGCTACAGGCATGTGTTACCATGCCTGGCTACATTTTTAAAATTTTTTATAGAGATGGTGTCTCAGTATACTGTCTAGGCTAATATCAAACTCTTGGCCTCTCAAACTTCTGGGATTATAAAGCATGAGCCACCACACTTGGCCAATTTCCTATATTTTGATTTCCTACATTTCATAATATTTTTATAATAAATATGTACTTTCTTGGTAAATAGAAATAATCACATTAAGAAATCATGATGATTCTATGAAGAACCATGCCTTGCTATGCCAGAAATTCAGAACCTCCAAATGAGGAATCTGAGCTGCATTTTTCACTGGTAAAGCTTCCTGCATTCTTCAGAGTTACACGCTCCCCTTCCCCCTCGTCACATGGACTCTTTTGAACAGTACTACAGCATCAGGACACCATTCTGTGCAGATAAGTGGATGCAGAGTGTGTCACCCAGATGTAGCTATGTCAGAATAAATTAGCACCACAAGGTCCTATACTGTGCTTAAAATGTTTTAAGTTATCACATGGGGGCCACTAGCAGGTTGGTGCTACAGGTACATTCTGGGCTGACAGAAGGTTTGCTTGTCCCACAGTCAACAGGAAAGCAGCTGTGCACTAAGATTATGAGTTTTCCAGTTATCTTCTTTCATTCATTCATTCATTCATTCATTCACTCAGTCAAAACTCTACAGAGCATCTATTGGGTGTCATGCACTGTGTGCCAGGCAGCAGGTCAGATATGAGGTGTAGACAGCCATTGTCTCCATCCTTGTCAAAAAATATAGTCTGGGGACCAGAGGAGCAGAAGGCTGAACACATGCAGGAAATGTGTTCCTAGAACACATCTGAAGAGAGTCTGAAAGGAACCCAGCCTTCCAAGAGGACGAGGAAGGGCACTCTGGGCAGGGGAAAGGACTCACAGAGAGTCAGCTGACAGGGAAAGGCATGGGCACTGGTCCTGCAGCTGGAGGGGAGTGGCAAGTCAGAAGATCATGTGGGATTGGACCATGGTGTGATCCGGTATCTCCCAACTCTTTTCACCTTCAGACACATGTCATGAAGAAACGACCTATTTGTATAGCACACTGGGTAAGGGAAGGGCAGCCTGCAGCTACGTGACCATTCATGTACTGTGCTCCCCCAGAGCTGCAGGGGGTCTGCAGCACCACTGCATCCCTGCTATGCTTCTGAGGCTGGACGTTCTGTCCTAAGCAAAGCCTGGACATCTTGCTCTAAGGAAAGCTGCCACCATGGGCTCTGCATCCTGGAGAGATCCTGCTCTGCAGGGGACGGAGGCCAGAGGGAGAGAAGCAGGGGCTGTCTGGCAACGTTTGTGTGCTCCTATCAGGAAAGCGCACTGCGCAGCTATTCTTACGTCGATCTTGGAGGTCTTGCAGAAAGCTCCGACAGGGTGGACGTGGTCGTAGAGGATGATGACCCCCACCATCACCCGCATGCAGAACATCAGCGTCTCCTCGCTCGTGAACCTGCTCCTGTACTCCCTGGAAGACACGACAGGGCGCGGGGTCACCCCCTTGTCAGAGCACGTGCATTTCCAGCCCTTCACAACCGACTGCTTCACACACGCCTAGTTCTCTCTTGAGAACAATTCCAGACCTGCAACAACCAGTTAACACGCTCTTGAAGAAATCTATGGTGATAATTCTCCTTGCATCCATTCACCCAGCAGTTCAGGGTGGAAATCGGGGAAATTAAAGGGCAGTCAATTCTCTCCCCTCCGCCCTTCAGTGGGCTAGCTCATCCTGTACATCACTCCCCGCCCATCAATCTCGAATGTTTTATAGCACGTCTCTCTGGCTGTCCAAGATTATAGAGAGTAATGGCTTCATTACAGAGAAAAAGAATCAGGCTCATTTCTACAGCGCGGCTATCATGTCACTGGTCAGAGGAACTTCCTTTGTTAAGATCCAGGCTGCAGATTGAATTGGATTGGCAAAGATACCTAAAAGAAATTATGGACCATTCACTGAGCTGAGAGTATTTGTTAAGTCTCAATCTTGTTCACTTACCTTGATAGGGACCCGGATGATTCTGATAATTCAGTCCAATTCTAGAGGCTTTCTTAGTATCTATTTCATTATGAACTGGCCCCACTATGACGATGACTATGCTTTCTTCCTTGGACTAAATCTTAGCTTTGATATAAGTGAAATATTTGAAATTAATACCATCTTACATTTGAAGAGAGCATCAAATTTTATAAGGCACTCTTGATGCCTTGGGCTTTCCCAAACACACTGTAAAGTAAATGGCATTATGGGAACTTCATTAGACAGGAAACCAAAGCACAGGAGGTCAGGCTGGTGTTGGCAGGCACGGTAGGGGCTCCAGACATGGTGGAATCTGGAATTCTGAGTGCAGACTTCCCCCTAACAACACTGCTGCATCCCCAATGAGCTCAACTGTTTTTAAACCTAGCAACTAGTAACTAGTTTAGGTACCAGGAAATGGGAAAGAAAGGGGAGGGGAGAGAAAGAGAGTCCTCTTACCACCTCTATACTCTTGGTCATCAATCCTCTCTAAAATCTTCTTTTTCTTTTTTTTTTGAGACAGAGCCTCAAGCTATCCCCCTGAGTAGAGTGCTGTGGCATCACAGCTCACAGCAACCTCCAACTCCTGGGCTCAAGCGAGTCTCCTGCCTCAGCCTCCCAAGTAGCTGGGACCACAGGTGCCCACCACAATGCCTAGCAATTTTTTTTGGTTGCAGCCGGCATTGTTTGTTTGGTGGGCCCGGCATTTGTTTGTTTGGTGGATTCGAACCTGCCACCTTAGGTGTATGTGGCTGGCACCTTAACCACTTGAGCCACAGGCGCAGAGCCTAAAATCTTCTTTCCAATGTATTTCTCACGAGAACCCCATCACTTAGTGTACTTTACCATTTGCTCCTTGCACATTTCCTATAATATCTTTGATTCAAGTCTTGTTTCAAACAAGCTATGCAATCTTTGAGCAGTCAGTTGACTAGTTTGAGCCTCAGCTTCTTCAGGTAGAAAATGGGGATAATGACAACTGGCACCTAGAAATCGTTTGAAGTTAAGGCAGATACTATACATGTCAACTTCAGGGTGCCGATCC
Source organism: Otolemur garnettii (assembly GCF_000181295.1). Lineage (NCBI taxonomy): Eukaryota > Metazoa > Chordata > Mammalia > Primates > Galagidae > Otolemur > Otolemur garnettii. The sequence continues at coordinate 8,406,565 of NW_003852417.1, forward strand.
AATGGCACACATCGTCTTCAGCACCATCATCATCACCATCTTAACAGACCCTGGCTGGGCGAGCTCTCAACCACGAATACCCGTCTGATGTGACTTACGGAGTTTCCAGCATGACTTTACAGACACTCGTCATGGTGCTGAGGCAGTCTGTGGTGTTCTCTATTGGCAGGGTTTTGTTCTAAATGGGAGACACAAAATGCATGTTAGCCCTGCTAGCGGCTTTTTGTGCATTTAAACGAAAAAAGCACCCCACTGCCCAACTTCACTTACTTCGGAGACAAAGTGCATTGTGGCATTGCTAAGGGTTTTTAGCATCGGGGTGGCTTCCGCGTAGAAGAGGGACATACGATTGGCCATCTCATTATTGACTTCATTCTCAATGTCTAGCTGATGAAAAGAAGAAGAGAAGGGGCAATTATAAAGAGAAAATCAAAATTCTCAATTCCTCTCCTCTGGAAATCAAGTTACAGACAAGGACTTGGTCTTCTCTCTGTGTGCTGGCTGAGGCAGAAATCACAAAAGCCACAAGAAGGGTGCCAAGGGCGAGGAGACCCAGGGACTCACATGCATGTTGTTGATGCGGTTACGACTGATCGTCCTTCTGTAGTAGCTGAAGTCATTCTGAATAGCTGGGTTCCTCATCTGGAAGTCAGGAGAGAGAAAAGACCACGTGTTACAAGCCCAGATTCTAGATTTTGTAACTATGTCACCATTCTCTTTGTTACACGGAAGACAAAGCAACTTCTGGTTAAAAATCAGACCCACAGCTCCATTATTTTATAAAATGCCCTGTTTTTACCATGGGCTGGGTTTCAGGGAAAGTACATTTGTTCTCAATGAGGCAGACCCTTGAAAAGGTTTTCTCTGATTTCATTTGGCAGATTTTGTATTTCCATACACAAATCATTATCTTAAAGTACTTTCCCCACATGGAATGCAGATTCTCACATGCCATATACCCTGCTAGGGAAGGAGCTGCCTCTTACTCCTTTCTCTGTCCCCCACAGCACTGACAGGGTAGTCGCAAACAGGAGGGACTGGATAGAAGGTCATTGAATTTTCACAGCACATCCCGCCTAACCTTCAACTCATCGAATCGCAGGGTAAAATGTAAAATTTCTGCGAACTCCTTTGCCAGGGCCTGCTCCCGTTCCAGGTGTTGGGTTGGCGTGTAGGGCGGACAGGTCAGAGATTCCAATAAACTCTGAAGAGCTTTTTCTGAAAGTCAAAAGGATAAAGAGACACCCTGGAGATGACCAGAAGATCCTTCAGAAAGGACGATTCTCAGCTCAGTGGATAAATCTCACAGGCAACCCGCTTGGTCTTTCCTCCCCATGTTTTACCTGGTAAGTGTGCGAGACTTTGCTGCCTGTGGATAAGGAAGAGAGGAATCCCAACTGTCTGACCAGGCTGCCTCCCGGGGAACCCCCCTGCCACAGTGTTTGATAAATGCCTCTCTGAGCTCAGTAGAGGCCTAACATATTTAGTATTCCCAATTCCTGACACTGTCAGAAAACCACACATATGTGGTTTGGGATCATGTGTAAGAGATAGCCCTTCAAGACACAGGATGGGATGGGAGAGCAGCCCTTCACAAGTGGCTTAGATCACCTGTTTGCAGGGAAAGACTTCTGATTGTTATTTTAGCTTTTCTCTGCATCTACGCCAGGCATCCTTAACCTGCGGCCCGCGGGCCACATGTGGCCCGCCTAAGACATTTATCTGGCCCGCTGGGTGTTTTTGCTGATGCTGCCTGCCTTGCTTAGCAGCCGACTTGTCCCGGGGCCCGCAGTCCAGCTCTCCAACGGTCTGAGGGACAGTGAACTGGCCCTCTGTTTACAAAGTTTGAGGACCCCTGATCTATGTTCTAACCTCATCTCAGAAATATTTTTCTACAAACCTACTGCCATATTTATCTCTATTATTATAATTGCACAGTTTCACTATTCCCACTTATTTCTTTCTAAATATTCCCCATAGTTTCTAATTCAATATATTTTAAACAGCACAACATCATTTCACCAGTCTCTATAGCAGGATTTGGAAAAGGATGGCCCAAGCCTGGCCCACCACTTATTTCTATAAATTAGGTTTTACTAAAACATGGACATACCCATTCCTTATGTGTTGACTACGGCTACTTCTGTGCTACAGTGGCAGAGTTTAATAGTGGGGAAAAAGACAGGACAGCTAGCAAGTCTATTATCTACGCTCTGTACTTTCCAGGGACGTTTGCTGACATCCACTCTTCATAGCTCTTACACGCCCTTTACAGCACCTTTACAAGGGACGTTGTCTCCAGCCATTTTACAATATTTCCATCCATGGAAACACACTGTCTTCTGAGGCAGGCAGGGCTACCTTGGCCTTCTTGGACTGATGAAATTTTTTTCCTTTTGTTGAACTAAAATTTGGCTCTTTAGGGTTCCAGTTCATTGGGTCTAGAGATACCCTTTGAGGAAACGCAGAGAGAAGTGAGTTGGTCCTGCTCCTACCTGAGAATCTGCAGAAGCCCACTCTGCTGGAAAAACTGGTTTGGTTCATTCAGTGATGTGTCTTGCTCTCTGCGTCTAGTCCTTTCAACATCATGGTCACTATTCTTCAAAGCTGTTCAGAGTCTTTGTTTTCCTCTTAAATGGTGGCACTCATTTTATAGCCAAAGTACAGCAGAGCAGGGCCTCTGCCTTCCCCCTTTGAGATGCAAGATTTCAACTCGTGACAGCTTGTTTAGGGGACAGTGACTGAATCATATAGCTGGTTATACCCAATGTATTGCCAGACAGACTTGGCCTTAGTCTTGCTTCTACAAAAGCACCCTGTACCTGTACAGTTTGGATTGTTTTTAAGCTTAAGGAAAGACTATCCTGTACTTTACCATATTAAATGCATCACCTGACTCCCATCATCCAGGTTCTCTTTAGGTTGGCAGGTAACCCATACCTCCTGACTTCTCTGCTAATCAGAAGCGATCCGCCTCCAGTAAAACTATTAAGAGTCGAACACAGATGAGAACAACACCAAAGGCGCACCCACCAGTAGAGACGCTCTACATGTGCCGCTAACTTCAGGGGAAGGAACTCCATGGTAGATTGAAATGAAGGAAAGTGACATGAGCTGTCCGGGAATGGCCTCTTAGTCACCGTGGGGGGACGTGTGGCTTTTCCCGATATGCCGAGCTCTTCCTGCTTCCTTCTCAAACTCCACCACGGAACTTCCCACGGGAGACATGAAAACGACAAACACACACTTACCTAGTCTTATGGAGAACTCATAAAATCTCTTTAGCCTCACAACTAGAGGGCACACGGCATTCCAAGCTTTTTCTTGAAGTTGAATATCGTTGGGGTTTTGAATGGCCTATGAAAAACAGAATTAAAACTGTTTAAAAAGAAGCACATCAAAATGCTTTTATATCGAGAAAAAAATTAGTTAAAAATACAATCCCCGTTGTATTTTGCTAATCTGTACTACTTAAATCGACATCAGTTCACTGGACAGTCCCCCAACATGCTCATTTTGAATGAAAGTTTTAGCCCTTGAACACAAACAAATGGCTGTGCATTTAGAGCCTGTGCCATCTTACTTTGTTTGTTATCTTGAAGACAAAAAAGTGCACCTTAAACTGGAACAAACTCAGCCCTCACCATCACCATTTGATTCTTCTAAAGTAGAGTCAGTGCTCATTACAAATGTCAAAATGTAGATATTTTTCTTCCTGTAATGTGCATTACATTCCTGCCAGTCTATAACACCTACTAGATTACCCAAATTAACTGGGGACCCATCGGTAGAGAAACCACCTCTTTAGAGACTGCTGCTTTCTTAGAAATGCTGTCTGATCTGGGTTTCAGCAGCTTCAGGGTCATGACACAGTGGTGTTCTTTTCAGAAGGATGGGGCACTGCAGTAGCGTGTGTATGTGTGTGCATGCATGTGTGTATGCACACATGTGTGTGTTATTTCCACGGAGCTGATGCTTTCAAATAAAAGGAGTGTGAAGTTTCTGTCTTTTAAGAGATTATGAAGTCTCAAAAGTCAAATCGATGATTTTCCTTTTGGTTTTGGTGATTGCTTTGCTTTTCATTTATTTTTTTTAAATCTCAAGAGACATCTGAGATGACAGACCTGCAGTCTACTGAGAGCAAGGTGGTTTTTGGTCATTGTGTGACACTGGTGGGACCTGCCAAAGGCATTACAAAATGTTGGAAAATACATGTCAACCCAGACTTGTTGATTCATGCTTCAACTGGTGTTCATAGACTTTAAAAGTACATTTCCCTTAAATAAAGTAATGTCCCAACACATCATTGTTTAAATGTGAGACCTGTAATATCAAATGCATGTCTGAGAAGAAAATGACTAATATTTAACATGATCTCCAGCACTATGTGCTCAGATTCATGCCCTAGAATAAAAGGGGCCATTCATGCCTTTTTTTAAGGACACATTACCCTCCTTGTTCTTCCCAGAACTCTAGGAAATACTGGAGCTATTACTTAATCTTGCTGTGTGTGTGCATGTGTGGTTTCCCTCCCCCTCCCAGGGTGCTGTCAGCTCGGTATTATCATTGGCATACTTCTCGGATCTCTGGCCCTGCGCCTTTGTAAGCCTGCAGATCTGCAAGGATGCTCTCGGAGTCCTGAAGGACAGCGCTGATCTGGTTCCAGATTTCTCTCTCTCCTTCTGTAGGCTGGGCATCTAGACAGCAGAGAAACCAAGAGACCCAGAGGGCTGGTGTTTACAGACAGGTTAGGAATAGGACGAGCAATCAGCTCTCACCAGTTCACAGTCCCACCTTATTCCCACAGATTTGGTATTCACTCTTTAATCTAATAAGCTGCTAGGAAGGGAAAACTAACACAACTTCTGCCCATAACTCAGTTCGAAATATTCAACAATCTTTCCATGCACATTAAAACAAGCATGCTGGATTACTGTAGGCACTCCTTTATTTATTTATGTAGAACGCATTTTTTGCACACCTGCTATGGGTAAAGCACAATACTGGGTAACAAAAAGAATAAACATTATTGTTTGGGGGGTCTGCATTTTTTGTCTTTCTATTTCTTTAGAATATTGACATTTCTATTGTAGTAAAATATGCACACCATGAAATTTACCATCATAATCATGGTTCAGTATACAGTTTAGTGATATTCAATATTCATAATGGTGTACAACCATCATCACCATCCTTCTCCAAAGTTCTGAATCTGATAAAACTAAAATACTGGATTAGATTTGCTCTTTTTTTTAAAAAAAATCTAATGCTATACTTTATTTAATCCAATGTTTGTAAAAATGTTATCATTTCAACAAATAATCAACATGGGTCTGTTTTTAATAGAAGTGACTAAGTATTTTTGTTATGATCAAAAATTTGTGACTCTGAGTATAGGCAGGAAAAACAGTTCCCCTCATGTTTCTATATAAAAATACAAGCTCAAGGCTCAGTGCCCATAGCACAGTGGTTACGGCGTCAGCCACATACACCAAGGGTGGCGAGTTCAAACTTGCCCAGGACAGCTAAACAACAATGGCAACTGTAACCAAAAATAGCTGGGCATTGTGGTGGGTTCCTGTAGTCCCAGCTACTTGGGAGGCTGAGGCAAAAGAATCACTTAAGCCCAAGAGTTTGAAGTTGCTGTGAGCTGTGACACCACATCACTCTACCAAGGGCAACAGCTTGAGACTCTGTCAAAAAAAAAAAATATACAGGCTTAAAAATGAGATAATTAACCCTTCAGAACCAAGACAGAGGCATATCCTTCATGAACACATGGGTGTGTAGAAAGCCCTGAGATTTCTCATTGAACATGATTTCATGCTCAAGAGTTTTTGCAAAGACATGCAGGGACTTCATTCTAACCATACCTCTTCTGTTTATCTTTGGTCTTGACTGTGACAATTACCCACAAAAACAAGTGACACATTCAAGCTTAAATAAATGAAGACCCAGAAGCACCTTTTAGCTCTTTTGTGAATTCTCACTTGATTCTCTAGCCCCAGTATGTATTCTTACACTCAGGAGCATTCATGAGGACAAGTGGGTGGAGAGAGAGAGGTGGTAAAAACTGGGTTTATTTATCTCACAATTCCTATAAAACAGGTTAATTGTCTGGGCTAGAAAGGAAGTTCATCTCTGTGTCTAAAATGAAGACTCATGGAGATGTCATCTCATAAAACTCTGCTTTCAAACACTCAAGTCCTAAGGCGCTGAATGCTCTCAGCAGACTTAGCTAATGTGTGTGGGCGAGGAAAGCGTTTAGACTCCCCAGATCACATCCCTGTTTGGACTAATCTTTCTCACAGTACAAAGGACTGATCTCCCCAAAGAGAAGTCATTGGCTGGTGTTATTTTGGGGGCAGAAAAGATAGAATCCAGGAGACAAGCGTTTGGCAAGAGAATGCTGCTGCACTGACCCAGCGTTCAGAGAGGTCAGAATCAGAGGGGGCTAAGTGGCAGGCTCTAGTCACCCTGTGCTGCATGGAAATGCCCCACAGCTGGACCTTTGAGGGTGACACCCAGGGAAGTTATCAGACTAGATTCCTCATCATGCTATCCTAGCTAACACCTAAGAAACTGGTAGAATTTCTTAGGCAATGAATGGTGAAATTCATCATTGCATGGTAACTCTCTTAAAAAAAAAAAAAAGGAACATCATAGGCCCTCATAGGTTATCAAGAATATTTGCAAACTATGCCTTTAAAGAATCAGACAATTTCACCTAGGAACTAGGGAGGCACAAAAGGGTGTGTCCATTAGGATTCAGACAAGGAGCAGGTGAGGGTGGTCTAAGTTATATGTAAGAGATGGGACTTGAGCTGGGCTGATGGGAGGAGGAAGGAAGCATGCCCAGGAAGAAAGGACAGCACAGAAAAGGCTGGGCCAGGAAGAGGAAAAGAGACCTGCCAAGCTGGAAAACAGTCTGCTGGGAGACTGGAGGGGAAAAGACATTCATTATATACTGAGCACCCCCAATCCAAAAATCTGAAATCCAGAATGCTGCAAAACCTGGAACTTTCTGAGCACTGACAAAACACTCAAAAGAAGTGCTCATTGGAGTTATTTCAAACTTCAGATTTTTGGATTTGGCATGCTCAATTGGTAAGCATAATGCAAATTTTGCAAAATCTGATAAAATTCATAATCCCAAATAATATCTATTTCCCTATATTCCTATTTTTGGTCCTAGGTATTTTCATAAGGGATACTCACTCTGCACTCCTGTACCTTTTTTGTACCCATTCATTGCCTCCCACAAACATTTGGTGAAGTTTCTCAGGATATTCACAATACTAATCACTTTATACCTTATCTTTTCCAAACTCTTCTCCAAGTGATACAGGTGTCGTCATCCCATAAGTTTGGGAAGGCTGTAACTGGAGGTGCTGCAGTACAACAGAATTCCAGCAGGGCTGGCAGTTACTGAGTAGGAAAAGTGTCAGGAAAGTAAACAAAAGAAAGAAAGAAAAAAGCAAGGCAAAGATCCTAGAAAAATAACAATCAAATGCTCATTAGCTCAAATTCTTTTCCCTTTCGATGGATGTATCAAAAAGTCACAACCTAAACAAAGACAGTCTCCTAAAGAAACAAGCATTTGGAGAAGAAAAGCAAGATAGAGTCTGTGGCCAAGGTTCCAAGGGTTAAGACCACTTGAAGGGATTTGTAAACTAGTGGGTGAAAAGGCAAGGCATTGGAAGGAAGGCCAGGAAAGGAAGCTGTCTAATCTTGACTGTCACCTGGCTCCAGCTTAGCAGGTCACCACTTGATACATTTTAGACAAAAAAGAGTTAAAACTAAGTGGACTACCAGGGAGAGCTAGAAAAACAAACAAAAAGTCTGTGAATGGTGCTTAAACCCAACAGGAGAAAGATCTCAAGTCAGTTTTTAGAACAGAGGCCATTCCTGAGTGCTGCAGAAATGAGATTGTTTCTGCCTCGGTGGCCTAAAAGTGGTGCTGGGGCTAGAGTAAGACAAGCTCTGTCCCCATCCTAGGCCAAGGGACACTTCTAGTATAAATCAACAGTGACAGTTATATGACCACGGAGACTAGGACAAGAAATTTGGGACTGGTGCCACTTCCCTCCTGGAGCAGACAGACTAGGGGCTACAGTGAAGGGATGACAGCACTTCTGTGCTGCCAGCTGGGGTCATCTGTGAGACAGGACCCTCCATCCCCAGCCTAGCCTCCTTCTTTGGAAAACTGTTTCTTTTGGCAGTTTTCCTGGTGTCCTATTAGAAATGTTTCTGTGTTGTGTAGCAGAGGTGGTGATGGGAGGAGACCCAATCCGTCACTAGGTTTTTCATCTGGGCTTAGAAATGTGTTGGCTGTTTTCCTGCATAATGTGTTGGTCTTACTGGGTGTCCAACTTCTTCCTCCTTCCCTGTCATGGAACTGAAGTCATTTCCTTTTCCAGCTATAATTAGGCCCTTGGTGCAGGCAGCACGGTCCCTGCCTTCTGGGCCAGAGTGTAGTCAGATTCTCAGGGGACTCAAATCACAAGTGGAGTCAGCTTCCAAGGTGGGAAGACACAGCTGGAGAAACCCTGGTCTGTTCATCTGTCTCTTCTCAAGTAGGAAAAGGGCTGTGTAACCTTAGGTGACATTTCACATGGGCTCAAATCCCTGTGGAAAATTCCATGATTCATCCTACTTTCCTCCCCCCCCCCCACAGCTAAATGATCAGACAGTCAGAACTCATTAATGAGAATTTTATCTGCTAGACTGTAGGACTCTGGCCACATCTGACTCATTCGACATTATATTCCCAGGGTGCAGCACCATGCCAGCCTGTAGTATCAATAGTCACTCAAGAAAAATTTGCTTAACAAATAGTTGAATAAGTAATATAAATATCCTTCTTTTGCTGCATCTTGTGGTTTTTCTGCTTTGCTTTAAATTCTGAGATCTCTTGAGACAGCCTTTGGAGACACAATAAGCCGTGATGAATAAAGGAATCGTGAGGAAGCTGGCTGGGGGCAGAGAATGGAGAAAGCAGTGGAACAAATAAGGGTCTGGTTACTTCTAGATCTTTTCCTCTGCCTCCACCCCCCAAGTGACTTTTACATGGTGACATCTCTCCCATTTACCACTGAGATCTATGTATTTACTTATAATAAAATTGAGCATTCACACCTTCACTAACATTTGTGTTTTTAAATGATCGATTATTCATCTATGGGCTCAATGTCTCCTCAGGGTGGTTAACATAATAATAGGGTATTTGTTGAATCTGTCCCCTTGAAAAACTGCACTTATGTTTACTCTTTTAATCCTAAGGCTATTATCATGGTGCCTTCTTGAAAAACCCCTTTGAGAGGCCTTGGAGTCTATACTTTGGGCATTCTCCATATTCAGATCCAGTTGGTGACCACATTTTAAAAATTTATTGAGTTTTCAGATGTCAAGGAAAGACATCTTGAATGGGACCTTGAACAGTCAGTGATGGAAAAGCTTACTGTTTAACCTATCAGCAACCCCTAAAGCATTTGCTGAGTGAACAGGAGCCCATAGTTCAGGGCTCCTGTTATTTTTCTATTTTTAACACAAAGATTGACTTTTACTCACAGAAAGGTACACACACACACCCACCCACCAATAATCTTACTGATGAAAATGGTTTTTATTTCGACTTGCAGCCAATGAATTCTTTGGGAATGTTTCTTTTAAGAGCCACATCGTAATTGTAAACTTCTATCATTGCCAATTATTTCATTGAGACTGAGGAGAATGGTTACATAAAACCAGAGTTATTCCTGTCTAACAATGAAGCTGTTAAAAATCCTCGTGATTTACACAGGCAATTTCAGAAACCAATACTTCTAGGAACAAGTGTACGCAGGCCATTATCTGGGCAATGATTTAAGGCTCTGTTCTGAGCTGCTATGCGGGAAGTATGGAAACGCATCATGTACTCTTTGGCCTTGCACACACAGAGTCATGGCCAAGAACTCACTAACTTCCAAGTGTGCAGAATTTTTAATAGAAAAAGGATACCTCCTTACCTATTAAAATAGTTAAACAGTTATAGTTTTGTTTTCAGGAAATATATTGATCCTCCTTTGGCTCAATTTCCTAGGGATGGTGAATATTAATGGCCAACATTTTGGTGTCACCAGAGGCAGGTTGGAAGAATGCACTCTGGAGCCCCATGATATTTATTCAATGCAAATGCTTGGCATTCTAGGGTGCTAATGGAGAGGAAAGTGGCTGTGTTTGTCAGGAAGGTCTTCCCTGAACTTACCACAGGGCACACCAGCAGCCTCAAATCAAAGTGCTCTTATCTTTGCAAATCAGCCAAAGACTCACCCTGTCTTCAAAAGCACCAGGAACTCACTTCCCTTCTGATAATAACCTATTTAGGACTCTACCAAATTTGGCAAAGACTCATATTTGCTTGAATTGAGTCTGGGGGTTAACAGAACCTAAGATAAAGTGAGAAGACACGATTTACGTGGAGATGTTTTTGATTTTGAAGGAAGCTCTGGCATTTCATCAATAGGATATATAGCGGTCTCTGCCTCTATGACTGTTATATAAACACCAAGGAAAGGCACAGCAAAATGGAGCTGCCGAAGCCATAAATTAAATCCTTTTTCCCCACCCACTTCCTCACTCCTTCAATCCCTCTCTCCTTTAGGAAAAGCCAGGAAACATAAATAATTACCTATTATTAACATTTGGGGACATAAAACGATAATGATTTATAACAGAATACTAACTGCTTACGGAAATACCATAAAATTGCAAAGGTCCATTGGAAAATATGTGCGATGAGGCTGACATATTTATTCATACAGGACATTAGTCATCTCACATCAGAGCCCAGGGCACTTTCCTATGGAGCAACCACACCAAGGCTGGAAAGAGCCAGAGGGTCAAGGTTCTTGAAGGGCTGTCTATTTCATTCACTTGCAATGGGATGCCTGAGGTGGGGGCATTGGAGGGAGTTACTGCCATCTCTGCCACCCCCTGAGTATGTACATGTTAGACCTCAGAGCAGGACAAGTTCTCTCTCTGGGCCCCACATTAGTTCTTGGTAAAAGAGAGAGAAGCTAAGAATAGCCTGTCTCCTCCCTAACTGTAGTACGGTCATAACTAAGATGATGACATAGATTAAAAGAACTTTTAAAGCAAAAATATGAAAACTTAAAGACATCTTCGTTACCTAGTCCTTGTATTTCTATAAATGTAAACTACTTCTCAGGTCTGTTCTGTACTTTCTTTTTTCCATTTGTCAATTGAAGATACTAGACCCCCAAACATCAGATATTTCCTGGTGTTTTCACCCCCTTTCCAAGATTATCCAGCCTCTTCTAAGCAGCCTTAGCAGATGTGAGGGTTTTGGTACCTTTCTCCAGTGATTATATGACAGTCATTGGGACACAGGTATAACCATACATCCTACTGAGGAAACGCCAGGACTGCCTTCAAAACCAGAGACATCAGCCACAGGTTGTGTTTTCTACTCACATTATCTTAGGTTAAAGTCGCCAAGCAGAGCAGAAAGATGGAAGAAGAGATCAGTAGTAGTAGGAAGTGATCTGAATCAAAAAAAAAAAACAAACACACAAAAAAATCCCAGATGATAGGCTGATCTCACTCAACCCCTATTTTAAAGAGTAGGAGTCTATAGGCCCCATATTCAGAGCTTTATTTTAAGAGTATAATGATTCAGAGAGTTCAGAATTTCTTTCTTAACCCTGACCATTACTGATCTTGGTGTTCCTACTAGGTTAGTGTGGGTTTGTCTTGTAAGAAAACCACTTTCAGCCACTGTATTCTAAGAAACACCTTTTTGGGACAATCTAGAACCTGTACTTCTGGCTGGCATGTTACCTGCTCTCTGTTCTATCACAGACTTCTTCTATACTACCTGTACTATTGTGTCTTCAGGGTGCTTACCTCTTATTGAGGCAAGAAAGTAATAGCAGAACTAAAAGAATCTGTCCTAGCCGCCCTGTGTAAGCCTCAGCCAAGCCGCCAGCATTTCTCTTGTCTGTATGTTTTTTCCTTGACATACGCAGGGCCTAGATTGTAACCTAGTAACTTCCCTGAACCTCCATCACCTTTGAGGGCAGGTGTTTTGACTGGTCTCAAGGACATGGGCAAATCTGACCTTCTCCCTTGAGCCCAGAACCTTGAGGATGATGTCATGTCTCTCTCTGTTTTATGACCCTCACAAGCACTCCACCCTGAAAAGTGGATAAAAGAGAGGCAAGAGATTTAGTGGGGGGGGGGCCTCGGTTTTGTAGACATGCTGGTGTTCCGAGTTACCCCAGGGCTGGAATGAACCTGCTTCCTCTAATCAACTGGTGCCTGGAGTCTTCTGTCTGTGTCTGTTTCCTGCTACATTATCTCTACGATAACGTTATATGCTCCTTGAAGAAGAGACCATGGTCTTCTAATGTTCTTATATTTATGTGTCATATCTCAACCCTCCAGGCCTCCCTGCCCCTATGAGAACCTATCCCCACTATTGCTGTTTCTGCCTGAGGAATGTAGGGCGTGGTATGCAAATAATTATTTAATTAGCACCAATCAAAACCAAATATTCTAGGCTTACACTCTCATGCTCATGTCTATGTTGGACACTGGACAAAACAGGATAAGATAAGCCTAAGAGCTCAGTCATCCAAATACAGACAAATGCACACTTGCAGAAGAAAAGTAGCAAAGCTCTATCCCTCACAGTGTCTCAGACAGTGGATGGTTGAGTGGTAGTTGGGGCTAACAGGTTGACTTCTCCCTGCAATTAAATCTAATACACTGACCCAATATTCTACACATCCAAAATAGGCCCTATCAAGGTCCAAAAGGAAGACGAAATCTAGAATTGCAAATAGACCTTAAAAGATTATGAGATAATAGAAAAATCAGTCAAATGTATTTTGTGAGTGCTTACTATGTACGTATGGCAGTCCTAGGTCTTGCCCTCAAGGACCTCAGAAAGGTGAGAGCCAATCATTAAATTCAGAAAATATTTACTGGGAACTTTTTATATGCCTGGTATAGTGACAGGTGATCAAGGAGATAAAGCAATCAATAAAATAAGGCTGACGTTTTCAAGGAAAGTTAAAGTTATAAACTGTCAGTAATAATTTCATAGAACAATATAAGTAAATTCATCATGTAAGGAACCCTAAATGGCAATGACTGTATAGACATTTCTCCAGAGCAACCAATATAAGCTAAGAAGGTTTCCTGGAAAAGAAGACATTTAATGTGGCATCATTGAAACTATTATGTCACTCTTTCTTGGAATTCTTCCCAGACTGTTCTTTCTTAAACTCTTTCTTCTACCTTATCTCAGATCAAATTAATTATTCTTGCCTATGAAATCTATAGCACAGGATATGTCTCTGCTACAGCAATTACCTACACTGAATTATAGAGGGCGGCTTTCATGTCTGCCTACCTGAGTAGACTGTTAGCTCTGGAGCCGTTCACAACACAATTGGCAGAGTACCTGGCGTATAGAATACCCTGCATGATAGTTTGAAAAACTTAACCACAAGGATTGTAGTCAGGAGTTCTGTTTCCACTTAAAAACAACAAATAAAATGTAGTATACACATACAGTGGAATATTATTCAGCCTTATAAAAATAAAATCTTGCCCTATGTGACAATACGGATAACCCTTGAGAGTATTATGCTAAGAGAAATTAAGTAATAGTAGAAAGACATGTGCCATAAGATCCATTTATATTAAACATCTGACAGTCAGATGAGCAAAGAGTAAAATGGCAGTTTGGCAGAAGGGGAAGTGGGAGTTGCCCATGAAGGGGTATGACATTTCAGTTATGCAAAATGAACAAGTTATAGAGATCACAATTTGCCTACAGTTAAAAGTACTATATTGTACACTTAAAGATCTGAAAAAGAGGATAGATCTCATAGTAAATGTTCTTACAATTATAAAAAAGAAAAAAGAAAAACAGATCAAATATATTGTGTAAATTTATTTCAATTTTAATTAGACTTCTTTTTGATATTTTGCCATAAATAATACACACCCATATTTTTGGCCCATACTTTCTGGAGAAAAAAAAGTTTCATTATAGTTTTTTAATTAAATTTTCACTTGTTTATATTTAGGCACTTGTTTTTTATGTTATAAAGTAATTCTAGCATTTATTTTTAACATATTATGGAATAGGAAATTTTATGTAACAAATAATAATTTCACAAAACAAGAGCAGATAAAAGGTACGAGTAATTTTATCTACTGGTAACAAATGGTGTTACCAATGTATAATGTGTGTGCATCCTTATTTTCCCCTTAAAAATTAGGGCAACAGAGTGCACATTACAGGCAGTTCCTGAGTTAAGAACATTTAACTTACATAAAACTCACACTTATGAATGGAGGTTATTACAATAAGGTCCCTGAATTACAAACATCTGACTGACATATGACTTGCACTTACAAATACAGGCTATTACAGGTAATAAAAATATGTACCTGTTCCAACTTACATAAAAATTAAATTTAAGGAAAAAACCTACAGACTTTATCTATCTTATTCATAACCTGGGAGCTGCCTATATGCACAGCAAAATATAGTACTTTCTGTTTTGAGATTATCAAGGAATTTTTAATATGTACTATATATCAGATGATACACAATAATTAATGTTGATTTTGTTAGGTATAAATCTGTGTTTATATAATACATTTTCACATTATTTTTTAAAAGATGCAAAAAAAATCACAGAGAATATTGCTTACAGCCTAATGAAGAAAACAAGTTAGATACTCTACAAAATTTTTGTTATTTTTATACTGTAAGAAAGCAAGGGTTACAAAGCACCCAATGAACTATATAACTCAGAAGATGACAAGACTTTCCTAGGAGACCTGGAACCAGAAGTACTTTCAGGTTTGAGAGAGAAAAGATAGGAGGAGAATTTTGTCATAAACGTACCTCAGAATACAACAACTGAAATTTTCACATGTTTTAAAAGGATTACTATGAACTGGCATGAAGACCGAGAGGCCCTGGGAATCTCAGAGAGAAGGGCAGTTTATGTCTACCTGCAAAGTTCTTTCCATGAACTTTCACCAAATGCTAACAAGAAAAACTAAGATGGGGAAAGGAGAACATTAAAAAATAAAACACTCTTGGGTCTTCTTGAAGATACACAAGAGACCTTACAGAAAGGTCTTTATAGTCTGGGTCATATCAAAGTATGCAACATGACCGTTTACTACAGGGAGAGAGGAAAAAGGCTGGGGAGGTGACCTCTAAGGCATAAGCACAGCAGACTTGTCATGGTAGACAACAGGAAAATTGAGAGAAACACACTAGTCACTCTCCAGTAAATGAGGATTGACTCTATGCCAATGCTGAGGCATAGGTAGCTGAAAAAAGCCATTCTGAGAAGTAGGTGCAAAGGGCCTGCTGATGCCTGCAGATGCCTGCAGATGGGGCAGGAAAACTGAGACAAACTCTGCAGGTCTCAGGCTCTGTTGAGAAGTCTGCTGGTGAATACCTAATATCTGAAGTTTCTAGTGAACTTAATATAACTTAAGCACTAATATAACCCAGAAACAGACTAAAAACACTCAACTACTCACACTCATGGCCTTAACACATATTGTCTGAGCATTCAATTAAAAAAAATTAACAGACAAACATAAAGCAAGAAAATTTCATGAAGATGGCAAAGACTCAATAGAAACAAACTTACAGATATCCCAGAGGTTAGAATTAATAGATGAGAACCCTATAATAGCTGTGACAAATATATTAAAGGATATAAAAGAAAAGCTGAATATGTGCAAAAGGGATAATTTTAGAAAACTCACTGAAACTATTAAAAATGGAAATGCTAAAAATGAAAAATTCCATATCAGAGATGGAAAATTTCACTTGATACGAAAAGTACCATATTAGATACTTTCTACTAATGATCAGCTCATCATTAGTAGAAAGTACCAGTCAACTTGAAGAAAAGTCTATAAAAATTATACACACTATAATACAAAAAGAAAAAAATATTTAAATGGAACAAAGTATCTGAGTTCTGGGAGACAGTAGCCAATAAATTGGCATGTATGCAACTGGTATCCCCAAAGAAGAAGACAAATAAAACGGGACAAAAAAAATATTTAAGGAGATAATAGTCAAGAATTTTCAAAATTAATGCAAGGATTGATCACAGATCCAAGAAACTCACAGAACCTTACACAGAGTAAATACAAAGATAACATGCCTAAGCACATCATAGTGAAACTATGCCAGCAAAGATAAAGGGAAATTCCTGACATGAAGAAAAAGGGACATATTGCTTAGAGAGGAACAGTGATAAGAATGACGACTGACTTCTCATCATTAACAATGAGGCCAGAAGACAATGGAATAGTTTATTTCAAGGAAAACAAAATGAAATAGCAGTAACAGCAACACAAAAAAACCCTAACCTTGACAATCTACAATTCTTTTTTTTTTTTT
>NW_003852417.1:8423587-8425600 GCF_000181295.1 Otolemur garnettii
GTTTAAAAAATTGCAGGAGAAGTTATAAGCTATATAGTATAGAAGTTATAGTACATAGAGAAGCAAAAAATATAACAAGAGAACAAAAGGTGGAAGAATGGTAATTGAAGCTATGCTGTGATGAGCTTCTTAAATTCTTCATGAAGTAATAAACACATTTTGAAGGTAGGTGACATTCCTATACACTACAATCTCTGAAGTAAGCACAAAGGCATGACTAAAAAGTTTGCTGAAAACACAGAATAGAACCCCACAATTTATTTGAGTTAATAAAAAAGGCAGGAAAACATTGAGAGGAAACAAAGAACAAATATAATAAATATAGTACATACAACATCAAAGCAGACTCTATACAAACAATAATTAACTGTAACACAGTAATGAATTGTAGAGACTCAAATGATAGGCTCAAAATACAAGCATTAATTAAATGTATATATAATAATTAATTAAATATAAATGGACTCAACATCCAATTAAAAGAGAGCTCCTATCAGCAAGGATGAAAAAGCTAAGACCAGCTACATGTTGTTCACAAGGAACACACTGTAATTACGAAGGCACTAACAGGATGAAAGCAAAAGACTAGGAAAACTGGCCAAAATACGAAATGCTCAGGGGTGTACTTAACAGAAGATGTGCAGATCCTCTATATTGAAAGCTATAAAACATTAGTGAGTGAAATTAAAGAATATCTGTATAAAAGGAAAGATACACTATCTTTATAGGTAAAAAGAGTCAATATTTATTTAGATGTCAATTCTGCCCAAATGGATCTATAGATTTAATGCAAGTATAGTCAATATCACAGCAGGATTTTTTGTTTTAGTAGAAATTGAGAGGTAATTGGAAAATTTATTTAGAAAAATAAAAGAGAATAGCCAAGAAAAAATTCGAAAAGGAACCAAAAAGGAACTTACTCTTCCTGACTTTAAGACCTATTGTTTGTTATATTTGGTATTTATTGGTGTAAAAGTAGACTGATAGAGCAATGAGAGAAAATAGAAAGTGTGTAAGTAGCCCACATGTATTACAATTATCTGATTTATGACAATAGTGTCAAAACAATTCACTTGTGCTACAACAATTTTATTTATCCTATGAAAAAATTATTGACCTAATATCTCCCTCAGAACATACAGAAATTAGGACATGATCACTCATTGACCTAAATGTAAAGTTTAAAACAAAGATTCCAGAAGGAAACAGAGTAAAATAACTTTATTACCTTGGTGTAAAACATTTCTTTCTTTCTTTTTTTCATTGTATAAAGATATTTTTATTCACAACTTATGATATAAAACAGAACCGATGAACTTTAAAATTATCGTAGATACTGAACATTACGAAAACTTTAGCTCATTTAAAAATACATATTTTCATTCCACCCCCCTCAAAGTATGCTACTTCACTGTTCCAAAAATATTGCACATTCAAATAAACTATAATCATGAATACATATAGCTTCCCACACTTAGAACTTGTGCTAAATAAAGTACATGTTGCTGCAATATTTAAGCATGATTTAAAGTAAATCATTATTACAAGTAGGCATGTAATTACATGGCTTTAGGAACTTTTAACCAGGAAAACATAAGAGAATAAAATTTCTACAGCTTTTGGCCAAAATAGAATGAATAGACATCCACCATTACTCAGATCTCATAACCCCTAGGACAGTGGTTCTCAACCTTCCTAATGCTGCGATGTATTTTCATTGTTACAAAGGGGTTGCGACCCACAGGTTGAGAACTACTGCCCTAGAAGATCCGGGTAATGGTGAATGTCTTTAATTTTTAATTTTATTTATTTGTGAGACAGAATGTTTTTAATTTAATTTATTTATTTGTGTTTTTTTATATATACCTCATCTCATTTACTTAATTACTTATAATAATGTATTTAATACATTTATACTCTATACTAATAGATCTGACATAAGGTTTGATAACCAGAATCCACAGAAAACTCAAACTCACAGAGAAAAGAACAAATAATCCCATTTCATTGTGG
>NW_003852417.1:8426006-8427559 GCF_000181295.1 Otolemur garnettii
AAAAAAAAATGGAGACTTTACCTCTTTTATGTTTACATGGATGGAGCTGGAACATATCCCACTTAGTAAAGTATCTCAAAAATGGAAGAAAAAATATCCAATGTACTCAATACTATTATGAAATCAATTTATAATCACTCATACTTTCATTTGAAGAATAGATCATAACTATAGGTGAATGGTGGGAAGACGTGATTTCTTAAAGAGGATACAACAAGCATTTAGCATAAAATCTAAAAACAGTAAAATGCACTTCATCAAAATTTTAAACTCCTGTTTTGTTGAAATTTAATTAACATACTATACAATTCACCCATTTAAAATGTACAATTCAGTGATTTCTAATACATTTCCAATGTTATGTAACCAACATGACAATTAGTTTTAAAACATTGTCATTACTGCTTTCCCTAACCCTCGCAAAAATGACCTTGTACCTGTTAGTAAACACTCCCCATTTCTCTCCAACCCTCTCCCCGCCTCCCAGAAATAGGCAACAGCTCATCTACTTTCTGTCTCTGTACGTTTGCCCATTCTAGACATTTATGGACACGGAATCATACAGTCATGGTCTTTGTGACTGGCTTCTTTCACTTAGCGCAGTGATTCCAATGTTCATCTATGTCATGACACTTATCAGTACTTCATTTCTTTATTGCTCAGTAACATTCCACATTTTATTTGCCTATCCATGAGTTGGTGGGGTATTTGCATTGTTCCCATTTTTCATTATTACAAACAATGCTGCTATGAACATTCAAGTTCTTGTGTGGACACACGTTTAAATTTCTTTTGAGTGTACGTGCAAATCTAGGAGTGGGATCCCTAGGTCATCTAGTAACCTTAGGTTTACTAGGTGATATACTAGGTGTATATCCAAAAGACCAAAAATCACTCTATAACAAAGATATTCACTCCATATTGTTCACTGCAGCTCAATTCCTAATAGCCACGTCATGGAAGAAGCCCAAGTGCCCGTTGACCCGTGAATGGATTAACAAATTGTGGTATATGTATACCATGGAATATTGTGCAGCTTTTTAAAAAGTCCCTTTCTGAGGAACTTCCAGACTGTTCTCCAAAGCGTATATGTACCGTTTCCCATGTCCACCTGCAGTGTATGTAGATTCTAATTTCTCAACTTCCTCACCAACACTTTTTATTAATATGATCTCCCTTTCAGTTTAGAACAATCCTAGTCGAGGTAAAATGCTACCTCATTGTGGTTTTATTTCTATTTCCCTTATGCCTAATTAGTGATCATCTTTTCGTGTGTTTATTGGTTATTTGTTTACCTTCTTGCAAGGAATGCCTACTAAAATCCCAAATGGATCTTAATAGGTCAATTGTTTCCTGATAGGAAAAAAAACTTTATCTTTGAAACAAGGTATTCTTACATAGATTTAGTCCACTTGAAATTGTTCCTGTTTCAGGGCCCTTTCACACCAGACTTTGGGTCTTGGCTCAGGAAATTGTGTGCCTTAGTTCCCTGTCTTAAACACTGGGGTAGGCTAATCAATTCCTCACTTGAAGGCATTAGCTAAACATGGTTC
>NW_003852417.1:8427673-8435404 GCF_000181295.1 Otolemur garnettii
GGGTTAGGCTCAGTTGCCCGTATAAAAAGAAGGTTCACTAAATGTTTTGAAAGATCACTTCCATCTGGGAATCACGAGAACCGCTTCACTGGAAGACTAAGGCCCACTGCCGATGTTGGGTGCCATGTGGTGGATCAGACCACAAAACCCTAGGGCTGAACTTCAGGCACACGTCTCCCTATACACTGTCCCTAAATCTATGAAAGATGAGCAACATGCATTAATCTTCTATTCCTCCCTTGTCTCCCAGCCTTCAAAGAGGAAATGGAGACATGTGAGGCCTTAGAGTGAGAAAAAGAAAAAAGTGGAAGGAAGAAAAAACAACAATTGAAAAAAGGTGTTAAGTGGCTTTGGAGAAATGTGAGCATAAAGTGTAGAACTTGCTGCAAAGGTCAGAGGAGAATTTAAATCAGATCTATGCAACGGGAAAACCTAGGAACAGATGTGTCTGCTTTTGTGTTATGTTCTGACCTGGCTTAATTATATCTATTTGACCCAGTTCAATTAGATTCCATCACCAACTTCAAAAAGAATATTCAACACTCAGAGGAGAGGTGCCACATTCATTTATGCTGTTACTAGGAGCTGCTCAGCTTTCCCTCCTGCCCCCACCCCCTTCCTCCTTAACTCTTTATACTCCAGCCTCTGAACACAAAGCAACAGATCTGGACTCTGCCCTCCCAGTGGCCGCTGGTGACTGGGCAGCTCAAAGCCCAATTCCTCATCCCCTTTTCAAGCTTTATCTTTTCTGATAGCTCTACAGTGTTGAATCTGCTTACATTCCCTCCTCCTTGAGCCTCTGGGCTCTCCTGCCTGCCTGAATTCGGCCTGCTCTACTCTGTGCCCGAAAGCAACCAGCATCAGTCACTGAAGTTCATTTGGTGCTCAGGCCTTCATGCCTGACAAGGGCTGAATGTTGCCTCATGGAAGTGAGTGGAGCTCAAGCCTGCCCTCAGGAATCTCTCTCTAGCAAAGTGTCCTTCCTCTACAACGTAGCCTCTCTCCTGGATCCTCTGACAGCTCAAGCCCCCTCTAAGTGTTAGCATGCCTAACGTTGCCAGCTGTCAGCTCTGTCTAAGCTCTGGTTTTCCCTCGGGATGTTGGCTACTCTCTTTGGAGATGAGCTTTGATTCTGGACATTCAGCCCTGAGCTTCTTAGCTTTGCCAAGCTGCCTCTGCCGAACCCAAGCCAGGCTTTCATTTCAGTTCCCATTTCATTCCAACAAGCATTTGGTGCTCTGTCTAAATCAAACCTCTTGCTGTTTTTCAGACATGCCCTTCCTATTCCAGTCTCTGCTTTTAATCATACCGTTTCCATCTGTTGGAAAACTCTCCCCATCTGTACTGTAGAAAAACTACTCATTCTTTAAAGCCTTTTCCAAATGCCACCTCTTGCAAGAAGACCTCTCTGATTTCTTCACAGCCTTCTACATCCAGAAATCTGATGTATTACATATACTTTCTCCTCTTCACTTTCATGCCATACCATGCTTCCCTGAGTCATTGATCTTATTTTGTCTCCGACTGTGTGCCTGTACTGTCCTCCACTCTAGTATGAGTCTCCATAAGGCAATGAGTGTTCTCATCTAGCTCTGCCCCCCTGATGCTGCATGGGGTATGTACCTGGCCGTGACCCTACTCAACATACCGTGACTGGATGGAGCTGAAATCTGCACAACAGCAGCCCACTTTCCCGATCCTTTTAGCCCACCAGCAATCTTTCTGGAAGGCCATCTTTAGAAAACAGAGTTTTTAGGATCAAGAAATCAAAATTAACCCTATGATATGTCTTAGTTTGCAGAAAATAAAACTTCCTTCTCTAGCCAGGGAGAAAATAATAGCTGTGGTCCTTCTAGGAACTTTCTGGTGCTGAGCCCCTTCAGGGAAGCAAAGTAGTAGAAA
Source organism: Otolemur garnettii (assembly GCF_000181295.1). Lineage (NCBI taxonomy): Eukaryota > Metazoa > Chordata > Mammalia > Primates > Galagidae > Otolemur > Otolemur garnettii. Next base: position 8,429,576 of record NW_003852417.1, read on the forward strand.
GAGGACAGACAAAAACACCCATATCCCTTCATCAATCCTATGTGACTTCAACTCAATTATTTATCTTTCAGAATCTCAGTGGAAAAAGGTGATCTCTCCTTAGCATTGATGAGGAAATAAACAGAATTTTAATATATACATTTATTAAAATTTATCATTATTATCACAATTATTGTTATTTAGAGACAGAGTCTCACTCTGTCTCCCAAGCTAGAATTCAGTGGCATGGTCACAGCTCACTGCAAACTCAAACTCCCTGACTCAACCAGTCCTCCCACCTCCACCTCACCAATAGTTGAGACTAGAGGCATGGACCATCACACCTCAATGATTTTTTTTTTCAGTTTTTTATAGATGGAGTCTTGCCATGTTGCCCAGAATGGTCTTAAAATTTGGGGCTCAGGTGATCCTTCTCTCTCTGCCTTAAGAGTCTCTCAGTTTACAAGTGTAAGCCACCAGAAAATATAAAACTATAAATTTACAAAAATTTTCTTGGCAATTTTTAACATCCTTATTTTAAAAGTATAGTTTTATACTTTCCTTAAATAGTACAGGCCTAGTAATGAACCACAAGACATGTGAATTAAGTCTTCACTTCTTCCTCTAGAAGAAATTATATTAACAAATGAAGTTTTTATACCATGAACTAGCATCAAAAGTCAAGATTTCTAAGTGATTCATTTAGCCACTATGACCTATCTTTAAGTAAAATGTTAGGAAAATGTCCAAAGTACAAGACTGAGCAGAGGCGACTGTTGGGGTAGTGAAGGGGAGAGGAGCAGGGCCCCTCAGCCCTGACCACTGCAGTGGGTGGGGATGACACCCCTAAGCCATTGCCTCAGAAATCTGTGCTCTGGAGAACCCTGGTAGAAAACTACCATTTTAAAGCCCCTCAAATTTTATTTTTATAACTTTAAAGGCTTTTAAGATTAGACCCAAGCAAGAGTTTCTCTGCGAAGCATGGAAAGCCATAGATCCAACAGGCAGGCAGGTGGCATCTCTGAGCTCTGGGGGGCGCAGGTGAGCACGAACAGGTGCCAGCAGGATTCAGGGCCTCCAAAAAGAACGAGCATGTAACTTTTATAGTAAGGTGACCAGATATCCCGCTTTTCGTGAGACAGTCCCAATTTTTAACAATTTGTCCTGTGGCGTTTTTAAAAAGTCCCAATTTTTGGAAAGAACGCGGGACAAGCTAGGGAATGGCTGGAAAACAGAAAGGGAATATATGGTTTTTGGCTGCTGAAAAGGTTAATGTAACTCCATTTGGGAATGAAGAGGTTAATGTAACTCCATTTAGAAATGAAAAGGCTAATGTAAACTCCCTACTCCCCTCCTGGGCAAGGTCGCCCAGGTGGACCCTTTGAGCCACAGGCGCCGCCCTATACATATTTTTTTAATGTATTAATTTGTAAATTGTACTTATGTTGAAATTTTAAAAATATATATTACAATACTATTTTTGCATTCTATGAAAATTTTTGTTGCTCCATATAGATCAAATTTTTAAATTTTTAATTAAGAAACTCTCCCCCCCTTGTCACTGGTGTCCTGCTTTACCAATGTTAAAATCTGGTCACCTTACTTTATAGGTGCTATAAATCCCCACAGTTGTGAACCAAGGGAGTGATATACCACTAGTTTAGCCTTTGTACATGGTGAAGGCAACAAATTAAAATACATGAGAAAGGAAAGAGAAGGGAGCAATGAAGAACCCAACTGGCAAAATAAGGGTGTTAAGACTACAGAGAATTTATTTCATTAAGATTGTTACAACTTACTAATAAATCCTTATTTTGACAATATATAAAAAACACATATATATTATAACAATTATATGCATATGTATACCTACATACTAGAGTAGCAAAAGGAGAACCAAATATAAACTATTTAAAAAGTCCATTCCTTTTGAAATATCAAATCAAACTGGCTATCGCTACACACCCAAATCTAGCCCAACCAAGCCAAGCCAAACAACAGCAGCACAGCCCGTGAGTTAAATCAGAAGGAACACCTCTTTCACTGAACATAATCTAGATTGAACTTTTTTCAGAACATACAGCACATTTTTACTTTTCAAGTAGCTATTTTAAAAACAGCTGACACATGGGCGGTGCCTGTGGCTCAAAGGAGTAGGGCGCCGGCCCCATATGCTGGAGGTGGCAGGTTCAAACCCAGCCCCAGCCAAAAACTACAAAAACAAACAAACAAACAACAACAACAACAACAACAAGAACCCAACCAGCTGACACTAAAAAGATACATCTAGGGAACTGTCATTTTTCATTCTAGGACATCTTGGAAGAGTCTCCTAGCATTTACTTACAGATCTCTGTTAGAAGCAAACCTCTATTAGAATCTCTATATAAGGAAGTTCCAACTATTTTTTTAATATTGGTAAAAATACTTGAACAATTAAAGTTGAGAGCAGATTAAAGGGTGTAACAAGTGGTGTACACAGGGTAAAAAAAAAAAGATATGTAACTCTGCTTGTTATAACGGCATTATATTAAAAAGGGGAAGATGGCTTGGCGCCTATACTCAGTGGGCAGGGCACTGGCCACATACACTCAGGCTGGGGGTTCGAATCCAGCTTGGCCCAGCAAAAACAACAATGACAACTGCAACAAAAAATAGCCAGGCATTGTGGCAGGTGCCTATAATCCCAGCTACTGGGAGGCTGAGAGGCAAGAGAATCGCTTAAGCCCAACAGTTTGAGGGTGCTGTGAGCTGTAACACCACAGTACTCTACCAAGAGTGACAGTGAGACTCTGTTTCAAAATAAATAAATAAATAAAAATAAAAAGGGAAAGATACAAAAGGGAAGATGGAAACATAAGCTTAGTTTGATTAAACATGAATGCACCACACTTATTTGTAAATACATTTCATCAATACATAAGAAATAATTTATGGGTTTATTCAGCCATGATTTTTCAGCCATTTTACCTGAAAAAAAGTTATTTTTTTTGATAAAAGAAACGACCTCTTGGATAAAAGGCGTATATCTCAAAATCCTGAAATGTTTCATACAATCAAATACAAAGGATAAATGGAAATAACTAAAAAAAACTCAGTAAGTTAATTTCTGGTATTGATCTTTTTTTTCTTTCATATCTAGTGACATGGGTTTTATAGCAATATGTATAAATTACTTTCCTTATAATTTTCTTTTGCAATATAAAAGAATAATTCATAAAAGTTCCTAAAGAAACATTCATGGTAATTTATGCTAAGCCTACAAAAGCTCGTCACTTATGAAGCCAACAAAACACACAGCTACGTTAAAATGATTTTCCACTGTGTTTCTAAAACAATAGATAAAGAAAGAAGGAAAATGACATTAGAAATCATCTCAGAAAGAAGCACACGGGGACATTTGGACATGGTTTAAATATTATATGGAAGCTTCTTAACTTCCTTACCACTTAGCTATAAAGAATGTGAAAAGTTTTCATTATTATGTTACAATTTTTGGCACTTACTTTCAAAATCCAGGAAAAAATGTGGATAGTTTTCAATTTCTCTGGTAAGAACTTTGAGCAGGTTTCCCATCCCAGCAAACCTAGAAAAGGCAACACAGAACCAAATGTCATCAGCAAAATGAAAAATGGGTTTGCGTGAACACCACTGAGATCCCCATAGCTACCTCTGAGGACCAGAAAGAAAGCAGCTTCATCCCAGAGATAAGTGACAACACAGCCACTCATTTCTGAATGTGTGGTAAGTATCTCTGAGGCCTTGGGTCTCTAAACCGTAGGGACATCTGGCCTACACCATACAAAGTATGACAACGATTAAAATGTCATAAGCTTCCCATTGATGTACAACTTATGTCTGAGAACAAGTACAATCAAGTGGGCATTATTAAAGTATCTGTCTAGCAAGGTAAGTTTCTTAAAGCTCATGAGAACAGAGTTCAGACAACACGGATTTATAGTTGCGGGGATGCCTCTTCACAGGGAGAAGATTTCTCAGAGGTTTAGCTCATAGGCAAGGTAGTGGCTCTCATAATTGAGCATTCCAACAGTAATGAGATAGGGTCCTTCCAAAAGTTACTCTCAATGAAACTGCTGCTTAAGACATTTGCAAATGTGTGTCAGATCAAATGAAAATACAAATTTGCTGCCTACATGTAGTCTCAACCTAAAAAAAAAAAAAAAGAAAGAAAAGAATAGCTAAAATGTAGCAATTTTTAAAGTAAACAGCAAAATTTCTATGGCTCTTAGCTCTAGACAGGAAACTATCTTCTTGGAGAGGTCACTCATCTACTCATTCATTCAACACTTATTTGTGGAACAGCAGTTTTATACATCGGGCACTGTGCTTTTGGAAAGATGTTTCTCTAACTTGGCACTAAGTGAACTCTCGTGACTCAGAGCGTCAAGGACAATTTGAAACCACTGCACCAGTGCAAGGGAACTGCAGGGCTGCAATAGTCTATGCACATAGCTTCCAACAGTGCTTATGTTGATACAGTGAATTTCTTTAAAAAAAAAATGCACCACTCTGAGAAAGATGTGGTGAAAGAAAAATGCACCAAAAGGATGATTCTGTACATCAGAATATATAGCGAGTGGCGGCCCCTGGTCTCCCCATCCTGCTCCACATACTCCTACATCTGCAGATATGCTGCCTGGTACGACTTGCTAATGGAAAACCAAAGAGGCTGGGCTTAAAGAGTCTATCTGGTGTCAGACTTCCTGGGTGCAATCCCAGCTGTTTCCCGCTACATGTTATCCAGGGCAAGCAGCTTCATCTCTGTAAGTCTCAGTTTCCTCACCTGGAAAATGAACTTCTATCTGTTTCATCAAGTTATGACAGTGAGAGAAAAATGTAAAATTCTTAGCATAGTATTTTCAAGAAGAGTTGTGAAATGTTCCATGCTCATACTATTGATGGCGGTATTGATGGTTACTCCTACCACCATCATCATCACGGTTATCCTGACAGCTTCAAATACTCACTTAAGACTAGCTTTTGGAAGATGGATTACATTTTAGGACCGATGGAGAAGTAACAAAGAAACATTTTCTAACCCCTGGAGTTGCCTGAATAGGGAGTGGTTTGCTTGGAGAAGTAACAAAGAAACATTTTCTAACCCCTGGAGTTGCCTGAATAGGGAGTGGTTTGCTTTGTGAAATAGTGAGCTTTCTCTCACTGATGATTTCCAAGTAGAAATGTGCTATGTTAGTACTTAGCAAAGTCATAAAAATTAGTTATGTGTTGGGAAGAAGGGTGGACTAAGACTCCTATGATGTGTCCCACTTTGGGGTGTATGAATATTTTTAGATACACACACACACAATACACACACCCATAATAAGGGGATGCAAACACCATATTTTTTATCTTCCAAAAGAATCTTCTCTATCCCTTTTGTCACTGTTTTCCTTTTCCCTTTATGCACATTTCCTTTTAAGACTTATTTCTGAGTAAAGCCCTGTGTGAGGTTATGTCCTGTCAAATTAAACCTCAGACCTGGTATAATCCACTCCTGCCACAGGGCAGCATTCACACACCCTCTTGGGTCTCTGGGCAAGAATCTGTTTCCAGCTGAATGAACAAGTCCAGCTTCCACCTGGAGGCACTTCTTGTAAGAAGATGATTATACTGTTTAGTAGCAGTCCTGACTTTTCATGCAAAGTGCCTTAATGTAAATTAAATATTCTTAATTTTTGTGGTTTTGTGCTATGAATAGGTCACAATAGACCTACATGGATTTAGCTTCATCCTAAAATTCAGTCTTGTGTAGGATTTTACTGATGGAGTGCTCGGGTGAAAAATACGCCAAGCCTTTGAAATTCATAATAGACTAAAACAAACATA
>NW_003852417.1:8435973-8445759 GCF_000181295.1 Otolemur garnettii
GAGTATCTTCTGATCTAGGGAAACCTGCTGAGTGACTTGGTACATCCAAAAACCACCAAGTAGAGGCCATGCCCACTTTTAACTGGACCCAGAGTGCCACTCGGAAAGACCCTTCACTTATACTCTTCATGACACAGACTCCTTAATCTTTTCAAGCAGCTCCTAAGTGAATATAAAATGCATGGCCATGTGCCATGGTACTAGTGAGATGGCTTAGTTAACAAATAGAGATCATTTTTATTATTTTATCTCACCACTAAAAGAATGTCTCAGGAGCTATTATACACTGTTGGAGAATGCACGTCCATCATGGAAGTGGGGGCGGAGAAGAATAAAAGCAGAGCAGCAAGATGAGGGCAGAGAAGCGAGATGGCACGTGAACTACAGGCCACCCAGGCCAGTTGCTAGAGATGCTCCGCAGTGTGGATCTGAGCTTTTGGAAAGGCAAAGCAAAGTAGAAAAAAACATGATCCCTTTCAAGATTTGGTGCTCCGAAAAATAAGGAAAAAGGAAAGATGGCGGGGAGAGTGACTACAAAGAGAAGCCTCGTCCGACTAAGAGAAGAGGATGCTTCATAGAGGGAGTCACAGCTCAGGGTGAGCTGGTCTCAGAGATCTTGTGGACGGAGCCTGGTTAGGGGTGTACTCTGGAAAGCTGGGAACTCTGGTTTCTAAGCTCTATTCAGGAACTCCCTGGCTACATACCTAACGTAGCTACTCCGCCTGTCTGAAGGGACGCCAGTTACTTGCCACTTCCCTGTGGTGTGGGAGCTTTTAACAGAGCACAGAGATGCCTAGGAGGACCTTGCCTTCCATCCCTTAAAATGATGCTAAATCTTAGCAGTCTCCATAGGTAAGGACTTTTCTTATGTAAGTTCAGGAGATAGGAAAAGTCTTTCCAATCATAAAAGAAGAGAAGGAGAATGACTTGAAGGAGAGAAGTACAGCAAACAACATAGATGCAAAAATACTAAAATATTAGGAATAGAATTGATAAAGGAGGATAGCAACAGGTATTCCAGGGATAAAGCAGTCCAAGCAGTAATTTGTAGAGCAGTTTATTATAGCATTATCTGTAGAGTTTATTATTTGAAACCAGTATGTTGCTTATAGTGTAAAGTTTAAGCTTAATGTAAACACACACACAAAGACACTTGTACATGCAGACACACACAGTGACTGCCTAGGCATCTTCAGGGGTCATTTCTAAAGTGAAGCCCTCAGGGAAAATGACATGGCTTGAGCAGTGCACTTGATGTTTACAAGATCTAAAGTGCTTCATGAGGGGGTATGAGGTAGAGCCTGGGTAGGGATGGAGAGTACAGGTTGAGTATCCCACAGCCCCTAACCTAAAATCCACAATGCTCCAAAATATGAAACTTTTTTGACCATCAATGTGTCACTCAAAGAAAATGCTCAATGGATCTTGGATTCGGGATGCATAGCCAGTAAACAGAATGCAAATATTCCAAAATCTAAAATCTGAAGCACTTCTGGTCCCAAGCATTTTGGATAAAGGACATTCAACTTGTACAAGGACTTGGCTACCAGGAGAAGAGAAAGGAAAGGACATACCAGTTGGATACATAGGAGGCCCTGAAAAAAGACTCTCAGAGCTTCTTCCTTGAGATGCTTCCTGCTTTGAAAATGCCAGTAAAGTCACCCTCCCTGCATCCATACCCACTCTGGATGTCCTCTGACTCTCAGAGGCACCAGTCCTCCATACCTAGATTTTCCAGGGCTCTGTCCCTTCCCTGCCAAAGTTAAGGTGGGCAGCCTCAGCTCTTAGATGGGCCTATTTCCCCACAGCATTGTAAGCTGGGACTGACCCATGTAGATTAAGACAGCCTTGAGAGTTTGAAGCATAGAGTAAGTCAAAATAATAATACAGCCAACTGAAATTTTTAAAATATCTATAGTGTAAGCAGTACATGAATAAGATGATAGAGAACAATGCTTGGAAGGGCCCACAAATGTAAGGCACCATCTAACTGCCCCATCAGAGTTATTGTAGCTATGGGCATAGGGTTCCTCTCCTGACAACCAGTAAGGTTACAGTACCTTCTGCACCCAACTCTTGCAAGGACCAAACAAGATGAGCTTGAAAACACTGTGTATTCTGGAAAATGCTGTGCAAGCATTAGCTATAAGCTTTCAACATTATAACTTATCTTATGGCTTAAGACTCACAGGACATCAAATAAATGTACAAAACATCTCCGGAATCACGTGACTTGCATTTTTCTTTATCTTTTAGGTTTAGTCTCCCAAGACCCATGACCCTCTATGTACACATGTATCTCTTTCATGCTAAGCTATAATCAGGTAAATACTTATAGGCATTAATAGTTGAAAGAGATTCTTCTGCATGTGAGACACTATGTTTTAGATACATTCTCTTATTTCATATTCAAAATAGACCTGGGGGAAGATTTTTTCAGAGATCAGAAAACTTAGAATTATTGAGATTAAGTGTCAAAGCTGATTAAATACAAGTCCTTATGAAAGAAAATCAAATTTTCAAAAGAAATGATATTTATATAATTTTATGATAATTAGAGACTGGAGTTCTTCAGATCATTCTATATAGATGAATGCCCATGTTCAATGCAAAATGCTCAAGCATAAACAAGTGCTTTGAAAATATTGATAGCAAGGCCACTCTTTTTACAAATGCTCATGTGACCATCAAAGATTTTAACTGTATTTAATTTCAATTAACCAAACAGTGGTATTATGTTTACCCCAGGTCATACATATAGCAAAAAGTCTAAGGAACTCACAAATATCTAATGAAGAAAATCCAATCAAAGTGGCTCATGAAATACCTCTATTGAAAAGAAATAAAGAAGGCTGTGTTGACCAGTTTGATGGAAGTAGTTCGGATTGCATGTGAAAACCCCACGCTGTACCCCAGAAGTGCATTAATGTACATAGTTACCATTCAATAAAAAAAAGAAAAAGAAAAAGAAAATGCCAAAGAACAAAGAGTAAATTTGCCAGTGACCTAGAGAAAAGAGGGCTTGGGACTGCTGTGCACTCTGGTCGCAGATGTGTCACTCTCTTAGTGACACCTACTGAAATGCAAGGAACCCACAATGCCCATTCCAAGAAAAGGTAATCTGGGAATGGTTTGGTGGCGGTTTCTTCTACTTTTGTCTTTCACTTTTCTCACAAAACAGCATGTTTAGCCATCACTCTGAGAGAATTAATCACTTGCTGAACACACTAAATACACAGGGTGATTGTGAGCAGAGGGTCCTGTGAGGGCAGCTAGGACTGTGGTGCTCAGTGATGTCTGTTCTACTTAGGGAGACAGCACGTCTTTAATTAAACTATATAATCTAAATAAAAGCATGTAACAAATTCCTGATAACCATTAAGTGCTCCAAGATGTTAAGTGAATATGAAAATAACAATACATACCTGGTGCATATTATGTACCGATCAGAGAGATTATAGTGATCATTACTGATGATATATATGAGAGAAATAGGAACAGGTGTATTTTATAGGGTGTCCACGGCATGCCTGGCTCTACACTTGCAGCTGCTATGTGCTTTATTTCACTGCAACCTTATAGCAACCTTCAGGTAGCTATAACTATCCTCACCTTAGTGGCAGGGAAAAAAAGAGGCTCACAATGGCTAGAAACTTTCCAACTCGACAAGAGAATAAAAGATAGAGTCGTATTGGATTCTGAAAGTCTGTGAACCCAAAGAGTTCTTTTCCACACAGGAGGAGACTTAGAGCTCCAGAACCCTGGAAGGTCCCTGCTTGTGAACTTCAGAGAATCTGTCGTCTGCTGAGAGCACATGTGCGATATTGTACTGTTGACTACAGATGCTTATTTTTCTGGAGAGAGAGTCTACAGCTTCCATTAGATTCCAAAGGGCCCTGCTCTACACTAGTGCATCTCTGTGGCATGTACAGGAAGGGAGAGGTGTTTCTCCAGGGATTGAATGAGGAAAGAAAACCATGTGGGGGGAATACTTCTGGAAAAGCCGTTTCCTAGGGTTGCCACCCAGCCATGAAGAGCACTGGGGATGTGGTTGGCTGAGAGAAGCTGTCCAGCTAGGGGAAGGTTAGGAGTGTGCAGGGAACGAAAGATACAAGTTGGGTGACTCATCTCGTCCTTCAAAGACAGAAGACCGACTACTCAAGATTCACTTGCCACACCAGTATTTTGAAGCGGATCCTTTAGTTTTTTCCTCTCAATAGTGGAAGAAGGGTGTTTCTCTAGTCACTTTAGGAGTGGTGGCCCTGCCCTTACAGGCGCCTGCATGTCCTTGCCAAGGGAGGCACTCAGCGTCAAGGGGTGACAATTTTGGATGTGTGCATGATCTTTCCTATGATCATTTTCCTGGCTCTCAGCTCAAAACCACTTCTACGGGAGGTGGCTCTGATGCTACTCGATGGAAAACAATGATTCTCTTAAAGAAATAATTCCCTGGTAATATTTCTAGTTTCAAAAAAGGGGAGAATTCACACACACACACACACACACACACACACACACACACACACAGACATATGCTTCCCCCCTATTTAGAACTCTATTTTTGTTTAGAAAATAAAATTAATTACAGCTGCATTCCTAGAGTAAATAAATAAATAAATAAATAAAACAAAACATGTGGAATCAAGCAGGGCTTGACCACAGTTTATGGAAAGTCCTTTTCTATAATCTCAACACAATAAACAATGAAAGCCCAGGATAGTGTGACTGTTGACCTTTGCCTGTGGGCACCAAAACTTCCATGCTCAATTTTCACGATTAGCTGATCTAAAAGATTTCTTTTCTGGCTATGACTACTTGAAAGGAGAATTCCTAAGCCAATACCACTTTTTATCAATAACAAACAGAAAGTGAGAAAATTAATAAATGAAACAGCAACCCCTCCCCCCAAGTTTTATTTTCTAATTTTTCTTTTTCTGAAAGTCTTAGATGGTATCAGTAGTATGCCCTGCCTCTATCAGAAGGGGTGGATGTTCTTAGTATTTTAAATGACTCAACATAACCTTCCAGAATCTGTAACATTTGGTATCCCTTGAGAAAGGACTTTAAGAAATCAAAGACTCCCATTATCTATAACTCAAAGTTTTGGCAAGTAAGAAGTCCTGGCTGATCCAATTATTTCTGGCAGCATATCACATACACCTCAGACTGATCGTGAGCACAGTGACCTATATTGTATAATTTCCCACATTCATCAACACAAACTGCATTGACCCTCAACCTGAGAATGTGCCAAAAGTAGGTTTTACAGGAAAGAACTCCATGCCCCAGCTGTAGTTGTTGTCCTCCCAAGGTCTTCCAGCGGGGTCATGGACTTTGTATCACTACAGCCCCAATTTCATGAGGATACACTCCACATGAGAACTGGGTTCATCTTTTTAAATCTCTTATTTTATGAAAAAAAAAAAAAAAGGGCTTACCCGAGTACCCACAGCACATTAGGGCCAAAGACAGTCCTAGGATAGAGATGCTGTGGTTCTCAGTCTCGTGCTCTGGACACTAAACAAAAAGCAAGTGGGATGTCAATTCCATTTTAAGACATAAAAGTACAAGGTCAACTGCTGTCACTACAGGGTTTCTGCTCCCTGTTAGAAGGGTCCCATGAGAGCACGTTGAACTCAGAATGCTCACTGCTCCCCAAGGAGGACATCCACATGGGCAGTTCAGAGAAATCTTGCACACTTCTTCCCTTTCCCACCTTGATATCCTGATTCAGACTCTCAGCAGAGCTTGGCTGATCCTGCAAAAGCCTCCAACCTGATCTTCCAGATCCACTCACTTCCATACGGCTGGCAGAGCCATCTTTCTAGACACACATTTTGCTTAATATGCTTCCCTGGCTCCTCAGGGCTGGCAGGATAAAATGCACCCAAACTCGTGCATGGGGCACAGAAAGCCTGGCCTCTGGCCTTTGCTCACCTCCTCTGGCCCCTCTCTCCCTCCACTCCAGCCACACTCTTTCTGCTTAACATTTTTAATGACCTGCAGGTCAGAAGTAATGACAGCATTTCCTATATTGCCATAGTTTTCACAACAACCTTATAAGGAAGGAACTATTATTATCAACATTTTAGAGATGAAGAAATAATCTTAGAGATTCAGAAATATCCAGAAGTTAGCAGGTAAAGGAGCGGTGTCTGGAACCCAGGCCTCTCTGACCTCTAAGCACCTGCTCCTGGTAACCCCCTCTGCACCTTCCCTTTCAAGTGTGAGGATAGAAATCAGGACCCTCAGAAGGGGTCCCCAAGCCCTCTGTACCCTTCTGTTTGATGCCAACCTAAGCGACTTGTGTGAGCTCTACTTTTCAGTCACCTATGGCATGATGTGTGCTGTCCGATGACACCTCTCACAGCAAACCATAACCAAATGCACACATGCTCCTGTCTCTCCCTGATCGTGCACTTCTTAAGCGGGTTGCTTTCACACCGCACTGTGTTCCTAGCACTCAAAGCCAGGCCTGGCATGTAGTGAGCACTGGATTGTCCTGTCCAGCTGTCCCCAAGCATCAGCTTCTTCAAGGCACAATGAGAATAATAAAGCCTATGTCAAGAGCCTTTCATAAAGCTAAAGTTACCCAAACATTTCCATGTTGCAGTGTTTTTATTTATCTCATAAAATCATGGCAACAGTTGTATTCTAAACTTACACAGTTGATTGTGAGATTTTACCAGTTTGTGACTCTCTAGAAGTCAAGGAGCTCCTCACCCTTTGGTGACTTTCCCAGGGTTGGGGCAGAGCCCCAAGTGCAACGTGACTGTCCTGGCTCAGGCCAGCGCCTTCGGCCCACCTGCTGCCTGCTCACTCAGCTTTGCTGTAAGTCTCACTTCCCACCCACAAGGGGAGCCCAAGATTTCCCCAAAAGAGTGGAGGAAAGCAGTCTAATTGGGGCTGTAGGAATGTTTTGGGGATTAGAAGAGATTTTAGGAAGATGATTATGATAATCGAACTTGTGAACTGTCAACAAGGTTCAGAATTGGAGAAATTCTGACAGCGGCCAGGATGGCCACTGCTGTCACGGACACCCCATGCTGCTGCTCTGCACAACTAGACACACCTCTGGCTCCTCCCCTGAATCATCCACTGGCCCCCAGAGGGTATCCCCAGAGGAAAGAGCCTGGGCCCGAGGCATCCAACATTCAGACACGCTTTCTCCTGTTACTGCAGAGCCCTGGTACAACATTTATGCTACCTGACTGTTTCGAATTACGAGCATAGAAAAACCAACCGGCTTCCAGTTCGCCATCAACCTATAATATATCAGATACAAAATCCACAGTGTTAAAAATACTACATAACTAAAATAAAGGTACATTTCTTAAATGATATAAGCAGCTGCTTTGTGGGGGTGGGGGTAAAAATGTAGGAGTGGAATGAAGTAGCTCAGCTTATAAATTCCGGGAGCCTACATTTGCTAAACAAGGTCAGAAGTCTTTGATAGCTGGGCTGGGCTGCAAGCCCTGATCCATCTGCCATTTTTGCAATGAAGTCATGAGGTTTTCTGTTCCGTTGTCGAACATGTTGCCAAGAATCCAACAGATGATTTCATTCCACAATGAAGGAGGAAAACTGAAGTGAAGTGAGTCTATTAAGCACTTTCATCTGACAATAAAAATGAGTTAATGGCTAAAATGTGTTTTCAAAACGTTTTAACACTACAAGTAATGGCACTCAAGTGGGAAAATGCCTGAATATTCTCATCGATCATTAATACCACGGTGTCCCTCAAAAGGGCTTGGCATCCTCTGTGGAATACAGGCTGCTAGATTCCAATTGTAAGCCAATCCATGGCAATTCTCAAAAAAAAAAAAAACCTACCAAGAGACCATTATGGAATTGAACGATTAAGTTCAGGTTTAAAATAGCTCTTTCAATATGTATCTCGGTTCAGTTTTCTAAAATAGACTATTACCTCATCATCACTAACTTTCCCATAAACGTTAATATGGAGACAGCAAAAAGTATCCAAGAAATCAGATTCATTTTCAGGGAATGAAAGTCAGTGTGTCCCCCTAGTTTCAAATGCCAGTGAGTATGGAAGCAATCAAAAATCAAAGCGGGGCTGAGTTTTGGGCCAGCCCACCGCTGGGAAGTCATTACGGAATTTGTTCCCTTTCACTTTCAAAATCCAGAACATGCTTATGAGGGAAACTGCTAGAAAAGTCTGCTTCTCACCTAGGAGGCTGACAGTCTCAGCCCACCCAGGCCACTTCTACCCAATTCCAAAGGGAAGGAGACCCCGGAGACACAAGTGCTTGCCTTGGAAACGGCGTTCACTACTGTGTAAAGTGGGGCAGGTGGCACCACCTCACTTGGAGCGAGGGGTTGGGCCTGCTTCCCTGTCCCTGCTCACCCCTCTCCCTGTTCCTCCTCAAGTCTCTCCCTTCTCCCCCTGACTTTCATGTGCTGGTCTCCGCATTCTTTCTTCTTACCATTTCTCACCCTCTCTGGCAAGACGCATGTGACTTCAACTCTGCCCATATGCTGACCAACCGTTGGGCCCACACTGGAGCTCTGTCTCCAGCTCCAGGCCCACAAATGTAAGTGGAGATCCCAAAGGCACAGAAACCCTCACTTTCTGCCCTCCTTAAATCTCCTCCTCCTCCCTAGTCCAGTGGTGAGTGTCATCACCCAAGTGCATAAGCCCCAAATCTGAGCATCATCTGAGGTTTCCCTGCCTGCTTTACCCTTTATGTCCATTCTCCCATCAAACTTTCAGTTTAACTTCCCTCCTCGGGATTCCCTCCTCTGGCCCCCCTCCAGGCTTCCTTCTCTCCCCCAGTCCATGTCCTCATCTCTCTCTCCTCCCAATACTCCTACACTGGATACTGGAGGCCCTCAGATTACCCACCAGTTTCTGGACATGTTACAGGAAATACCGTGCATAAAACAAGCACTAGTGAATTAAATCTCTATTTCTGTTATCTACTAACAGAAATGGGGGAAAAAAAAAAGGGAAAAGGAAAAACAGCACTTTCTCTTTATCTCTCTGCCTGGCTTTCATTTCCTGGGCAACTGTCTGATGCATTTGCTCTTTAAGTATCTATCTCTGCTTGCAGAGTTTTCTGTCCGGTGGTCAAAAACAACCCAGCAGGCTGTGGCTCGGGGAAGTGAGGCACTAGTGAAAAGAGTCCTTCTGGGAGGTGAAAGCCCCTGCAGGATCCCACGGCCCCAGGGCCATGGACTGACTTGGTCTCTAAATTAAGGTTTCTAGGTGCTGAGATTTTTTCACACTAGGGCCCACCTGGGTACCTAAAGAATCTTTGGAATTACATGTCCAAACATCTAGGGAATTATTGCTTAGGTCAAATTTATTTTGAGAGTGGGGGATGTCAACAATAAGTACAAAAAACTATTAAATCCAACAAAAGCCAATTCATTTACTAAAAACCTGAAGAATCTGAGGCCAAGAGAAGTTGGCATGCTCTGTGAAATCTCCAGCAGCAAGAATATCCAAAGTACCAAAACCTGTCTTGACATCTCAGAGATAGGTGTGTCTCTCCCTTTGTTTCTAGTTTCTGAGCAAATCAAGGCAGACTTCACTGCAAACAAAATCAATGATTTAAAATGTAAGCCCTGGCTTGAACCCCAAGCAAGCTGTGAAGATCATCAGCCTAAGGCTGGGACAACAATGGTGGCAGAGGTGAGAGTGGCAGCGCGGTGGGAGGCAGGTTTGTCATGCAGGATGTCTGGGGGGCTGCACAGGAGAGAGACTGGAGCATGGAGGGATGGGACATGGAGGGATGGGACATAGAGAGATGGGACATGGAG
>NW_003852417.1:8445929-8456515 GCF_000181295.1 Otolemur garnettii
GAGATGGGACATGGAGGGATGGGACATGGAGGGATGGGACATGGGGATGGGAAATGGAGGGATGGGAAACACGGCTGACTAGTGGAATAAACACGTGTTTAACAGAAACACTTCCTAAGCTGGCTATCCAATAAAAGTGGGTGTAATTTTTCACTTGGTATCCCGGGCTACAAAACCTGGCTCTAAGTGCTTATTTACTCTTCAGCCCCTCTGGGGAAGCTCCTTTGAAGCTCCACAGAGAGCCACTGTGCACTTGGCTCACACCAGAACATGGACGGTACTAAGGGCTCTCACCTACTTCTTTCTTCTGTGACATCCCTCTTACACTTTCTTACTTTTCTTTCTTTTCTTTTTTTGAGACAGAGATCACTTCTATTGCCCCAGACTAGTGTGCTATGGCATCACAGCTCACAGCAACCTCAAACTGTTGAGCTCAAGCGATCTTCCTGCTTCAGCCTCCCTGAGAAGCTGGGACTACAGGTGCCCAGCACCATGCCTGGCTCGCTTTTATATTTTTAGCAGAGATGGGGTCTTGCTCTTGCTCAGGTTGGTCTTGAACTCCTGAGTTCAAGCAATCCACCAGTCTCCCAGAGTGCTAAGACCTCTCTTGTGGTTTCCTTTGCCTGGAACACCCTTTCCTGCTCTGCCTGTGGGTGTCCACTCTACCTGTCAACCAAACGAAATAGCATTTCTTCCCAGAAACCCTCTTTCTTGCTGTGGATTCTTTCAAGGGCTGTGTCTGATTCACTTTCATCATATTAGCCGTTTCAGCCTCTCCCCCCAATCCAGGCACCACTCACAGGCTGGACATGTCACACTGTCGCCCACAGTCACTAAAATGGGTTGCAAGTGTCAGATTAGTGGTCACAGCATAGACGTCACTTCTGAGCAGAGGAAATGGTCATTGGTCATCGGTAAGAAAAAAGGCCAGAGAAAAATAAGCTTTTTCCCAAATGTAAACATTTTGGGGTGCTTGATCCTTTTGTTTTAGGATCACAGGCTACTTTGAGAATATGATGAAAACTAGCTTTCTCAGAAAAATGTACATATGTACAATAAACATGCTGATGCCCAGGGGCAGAAATCCCTCATCTTTTTTAAAATCACAAATTTCATTAGTCAAGCCAAATGAGGAGGGCGTTTCCAAGCGTGTGGGCCTTGGATTAGGCCACTCTGAGAAGGAAAGGGAATCGTTTAGTGCAAACAGCAGGAGCTCTGGAGACCTTGGCAGAGTCAATGTAATTTTGGATCTAAGTTTCCCATGTTGGTAAAATGTAAATCGTTATACTCCCCTTTTAGTGTTGTTATTAGGGTAAGATGATGTAGAGACACTTAGTGTGCGCCCCCTACCTTGCATCTGAAAGACTGCAACCACCGTGCAAACAAGTCACTTCCCTTTCAGCCATAAATTCTGCGCTGCTGCTTTGGAGTGGCCTCAGACCACCGCCTCAGCGAAGAGGTGAAGCTGGGTGCTCACAGCTGCTGTGGGTTCATTCGCATGGCTATTAATCATACAAGAGCCCGTTTATGACAAACACAGGTCACTCCCTCTGCATGACAAGGCGCATGGGCCCACAGAGCCCCATTATCCAAAAAAAAAAAAAACCCAGAGCATTGTGGGCGACGCGGGCGAAGCTGAGTGCACACACACAAGCAGACATTGTAAGGCTGTTTGCACAACCCCGCCGTGCTCCTCGAGGATTTCCTGCCAAGGAGACGTTTAGATCTCACAGAGTTGGTCGCAGACATTTGCTCATTCAACATGGCTTCAGGCGGTGTGTTGCAGAAACCCGGTGCCTGGTCCCCTCTGCTGGCCATCCCTGGAACTGCATTCCAGGTCTGAGCGGATAAGGCAGAGTGCCCTCATGACCCCAGGTTGTCTACTCCTTCCTTCTCTAAAAACCTTAATGCCGCAGGCATGAGCTTAGGAATCTGAGAGCCTGAGTTTAAATCTCAACACCTCACCTGTAACATGTGGTTACCACAGAACCATGGGTAAGTTATCTCTGCCTTCAAACCTTACGTTCTAGCTGGAGATCACATATGTTTCTGCCACAGGACCTTTGTACTTGCTAGTCCTGCTATCTGGACTACTTCCCTAATAGATCTGCATGACTTTTCTTGCTAATCCCATTCAGGGTTTATTTTTTAGGGGAGCCCAACCTAACTGTTCTGTCCAGAATAGCGCTTCAGCCCACCCTCTGTCATTCTCTTTATTTTCATTTCAATATCTATCACCATTGACTTATATACACCCCCCCCAACTCCTAGTATAGGGCCTGACCTTACAGATAACAGGAATGTCAGACACATGCAGAATGAATGAAGACATTCATTCACGAAGACATCTTCGATGACTCCTCTGCAGCTTCTCCTCTTCAAACTTGGGTTTTTCTTTCTAAATCACAGAGAAGGAGAAGTTCTCAGATCATCCTGATATTTTGGTCACACACTCTCACTGGTCAAAGCTTTTACTACTGTGTAGTATCCAGAACTGTTTCCAGGCCCCTAAGTGTGGTCTGAGCAGCAGGACTCCATCTGTCTTCCATCTGGACACTATACTTCTAATGATGCAACCCAACATGGCGTTGAGGAATTTTGGCAGACAGAGCACACTGCCAATATGTATTGATTTACAGCCAACAAAATATGAAATTGAATACTTATTGCTTTTAGTTTGTGAACTGGATAATAGTGACCTCTAGAGAGAGTGGATATATTCTGTGCTAGGCATTGTGCTAAAGACTTTACATATATTGTCATATTTAATCCCCAAATCAACCTCACAGCATATGTGCTATTACTACCTCTGTTTTATAAATGAGAACACTGAAGTAAGGTGAACAATTTGCCCAAAGTTACTCCATGAATAACCAGTGGAACTGAGATTTGACACAGCCCATCCCATTGTAGAACTCTCACTCTAAGCCACTCTGTTAATCTGCTTGTCATGGACTCCAGAGCTGGATGTTTTTAGAAAACAAAATGGCTTAAAACATGGTGGCCTTTGGCCTCTGGTGGGTGAGGGTTGCAGAAGCCACACCCAGGCAACTATTAAACAACTTGGGCGTTGAACTGCCTGGTATTGAATAAGCTTTTTGAAACAAAATCAGGGTAGAGGATGCCAGCAAAAACTTCCCAGAGGACCTAAAACAGGACCTGGGCTTTAAGAAACTCAGAGGGGGCTCATCTGGATAAGAATTTGAGAGAAGTAGTAATATCAGGGAAGAGAGCTCTGTCTTATTGAGGGACATGAAACCATAGAACAGAAGGGGTGCTTTGGGGAGTAAAATGGCAGAGAATTGGGAAATTTGGCTAAGGACGATTACGGGAACTTTCAAATGGACACTCCTGAGCAGAAATGCAGCTTAGCCCTTGGCCCTTCTAGGCAGGTTGGAAGGTTACTGTGTAACCCGGGCCTAAAGGACACAGAAGATACTGACTACACAGAGAGTCACAGGCTTTGGGTCCTAAACTTACTTCAGTCACTTACTTGCTACGGGACCCTAGGTAAAGTCATTCCCAAGCTCTGAGTCTCATTCTTATCATCTGTAACCCAACAGGACTGGGCTAGATGATCAGGTAAACCTCCTCCCTGTTCCAGCAGTCTAGGGTTTTATATAAGAATATCAACCAATCCCCAAATATGGATTCATGCAGACTAATCCCAAACCATGAGCTAAGTTAATTAGAAATAAAATGCAACTTTGATTTAAAAAACAGAACTGCAGACCTCCAGTACTTCCAATAAGCATTTGTAGTCTTGTTCCTTAAAGCTCTACGGAATTCAAGTTGTTGATAAAGGCGAGGATGATAAAGATATAGCACTTTCGAGTACACCACTGTATCAAAATTGGCTGCTGCTATAATCAGGGAGCACTACAGAGTTTACCTCTGTGAAAATGCAGCAATCCAGAAATCTGGTGGAATGGCTAAACTACAAAAGGAAAGTTGTTCTCAAGTCCTTTTGCACTTTTAAAGCATTAAATGTCATGAAATGCACCACTACGCTAACCACAAATCACGTTCATACAGTCAGTAAAACATGCCCCAGAGAATCCATATGAAGCAATACTTGGACAGCCTGGTTCAATCTATCATGTGTACTCAAAAATATAACATAGTATTTCTTTAATTCAGACTTTTTCTCTTGGGAATGTTAGAAGCAACTAAGAACCTACCTATATTCCCTGCCCTCAGAGCCCAAATTAGTTCTCGCTGCAATTAGAATAAAATTGTAATGTTAGTATGCTAGGTTGAGAATGGCAGGCAAATATCAAAGCTGTATCCATTAGCTTTCCAAAAGATGCCATGAGATGACTAAAGGCTCTCAAGGCCTTGGAAGCCCACTTAGGCTTTCAGTTTTAGCATTTAGTTGGAATACATTATAACCCTAGTCAAAATTTCTAAAAATTATAACCAAAAATTTTGTATAGTTGACCTGGCTCTGCTTAGGTTTCTGTCTACCCGCATTTCACTTACCATTTAAGTCAATACAGATGATCCCCTTCCCCACTCAAAGCCAACACCCTCCTTCACCTTGGCTATTTGCCCCCATGGTAGGACTGACCTGCTCTTTCTTTTTCTCTAATGTATATTCCCTGCATATGCCTATGTATTTCTACGAAAAATAAAGTCTTAGGAAATGCACAGATCTGCTGTGCTCCCTGAGGGCAGGACTTAGGCCCTGCTGTCCTCCACACCGGGCACAATTCTGATACAATACAGAAATCTGGAGGCTTGTCAACAGAAGGAACACAGGAGCATCACTCTTTTCGGAGACTAGAACTGAAGGAATTAATAGTCCCTGAGGCCTGGGACAAGTCAGGGTGAGAAGCCGAGTTCAAAGCCAGCTGAAATGGGAAGAAGCATCTGGTAGGGACTTTCCCTGGGTAAAGTCAAAGCTTTGGGGGAAGAGGTGCCAAGGGATGACTCATCTGGGCTGGAAGAACCTGGGAAGTTTCCTGCAGGAAGACGGGGGTGAGGGATGAAGGTCCAGTGAACATCCTGCCACAGTGAAGTCCCTGAGCTATGAAGAAGGAGCCTGAGGCCCTTCACCTTGGGCCCTGCAGTGATCATGCCTGCTCAGGGGCGGTGGGAACAAGGGGCCTGTGTAGAGACAGCTGTTGAAGACTCAGCTCTGGGCTCTGTTGGCAGCTGCCGGTCTTCCTATTAGGAAGGAGTGGTGGGACCAGGTTTCTTGTATGGCTCTTAAACATGCTCTGAAGGCACTGAGGCCTGGCCTAGACCTACTTGTGGGCAGCACTCCCTGCCCTCTGCCCCTGGCCCATAAGTCCGCCCAGCTCATATCTGTGTTCCTAGTCACATCGACCTACTGCCTGCCCCTCCTTGTAAAGGCAGAGACTCCCTAAATGGGGAACTGGGATTTACTTTTGATTGAATCCACACCCAGGGAATGTGTGTCCACTGAATAAATGAGAATGAATGAACAGTGACGGTGTGAATGCCAAAATCGGTATCTGAGTACCTTCTGACAGAGGCCCTTCCAGGAAACTAGAAAGAGAGAAAGAGGAAGGAAGGGAGGACAGGTGGGTGGGAAAGGAGAAAAGAATGAGGACAGGAGGAAGGGAAAAAGGAAGGAAGGAAGGAAGGAAGGAAGGAAGGAAGGAAGGAAGGAAGGAAGGAAAAAGGAAAGAAGAAAAAATGGAAAGAAAAAAAGGAGAAGGGGGAGAAAGAGAGAAGGAAGGTAGGAAAGAAAGAAGGAAGGAAAAAGAAAGGAAGAAAAAATATAAAGAAAAAAAGGAGAAGGGGGAGAAAGAGAGAAGGAAGGAAGGAAAGAGGGAGGGGAGGAAGGAAAATTGTTCCACCACGTTCCCACCTAGTTTAATAAAAATACAGCCAGCTAGTGTCAGGCACATAAAGAAGCAGACACGGATTCCGCACTGTGCTTCAAAGTCCAAAGAAAAAACACGTGAGTCATCGGAAAAGTGAAATACGTTCTCAGTGACGCAAAAATACACCTCTGAAAACAGACGAGCAGGATTTGAGAAGCGCCTGCCTCCCACTGCTGGGCTGAGATGGCCAGAGACTCATTCTCACAAAGAGTTTAAGTAACCTGCATTCCTGTGGGGGCTCCTGCATCAGAAAACACCAGCCTCAGAAGGCTGAGCCGTGGGAAGTCCAAATCCAAGGTCAAGCATGGAAAAATAGCAATGTCTCCCCCACCAGGTGGAGGTGAATTCACATTTTGTGGATGCACCTTCAAATCAAAATCCCAGTTCCGTGAGAACGCAGAAGGCTGGGGGACCTCTGTGCATTTTCAGAAGTGGGACTTCGTACCTTTTACCACTGGACAGGTGGGTCAGCCAGGAGCCACCTCCCAGGTGAGGACACTGTACTCTTCAGGCCCATCTCCCAATGTATCTTAGAGCTGACACAGAGAGCCTTGACACTGCATTTGCAGAGCACTTGTTCCCCCACTTCCGTGGAGGCCATTGGCTGTCTGACGGTCATTGTCGGATGAATGTGCTAACAGCAGGTATCTGCCAAGCTACCCTGCACTCAGTGGCACTAAGTGCTGTACACAAACATGTTCACAGTTCACACAGTAACGCTCAAATGTAGGCAAGTAGTTACAAGAGTTACTATATTATAGCATATTTCTGCTAAAATAGAGAGCTTTTCTTTGTGCAAAAGTAAGAACTTGCAGTTAAGTACTTTATCCACTAAGGGGCATTATCATCTCATATTAAACATATCCAGATCTGGTCAGGTAAGGTATTTAGTACAAAAGCATAAATTTGTAAAAAAAAAAAAAAAAAGACAAAACAGAGGGATCGATTTCAACATGCTAAATATTTTTTATATGTTATTCTCCACAGTAGCAAAAAGTGTTTTAAGTCACAGTTGGAATAGCCTAGCTTACTTAATGTAGTAACTCAATTCCTGCTGGAAGGTCATTTCAAAGGCATTAGTCTTAGCCACTTTGCCAGAACTGGAGTCATGATATTTGAGAAGGAAAAATTAATAGAGTCAACCATTTGGCTTAGTAATCATACTCTCCAGCCCATTCAACTAAGTTTTCAAGTTATGTTTTCCACTGAGGAAAACATCCATCTTGTGGCTGAATCAACTTTACTCCAGTTACCAAGTGTTATGAGAAAAAAGAAATAAGAAAACTTGAAGATGTATCACAGGGTTATCAAAATGAGTTCTTATAGCTCATTTTAACAAAAATTCCACTTAAAATCATATTTGAGATCTGGAAAGTGCTGTGGAAATGAGAATTAAAGGTAGTTGGAGATTGTCTATTTGTGATCGATACCCCTAAAGTTGTCTCCATGGAGGATGCCCTGGCAGGAAACTTACAGTACACAAGAGAAGTCAGCAAAGACCCTCCGGAACTTCCTTGTTTAGACTGATAAACCAAGACCACAATTAAACCAAACAAACACACAGTTTATCTCTGAATTTACGTTGAAGCCCAGCCCTGTTGTGGATGACTCAGCCACACTCTATCCTGATTTAAACTTTCCCCTGCAGCCGAGGTTCCCAGGCTGCTGTCTGTGGCCACAGAGGCCTCGACATTGGAAAGCTTTGACCTTCATCCTCTGAGGGCTGGCGAGCCTCACAGACGGCTCAGGCACTGATTAGGCTACTGCTTCATTCCACTTGAAGACAACAGAGTGGTACTCAAACACAGGCCTCAAGCTGCTCCTCAGTTTGGGCCATCAGAGAAGCCAGCTCAGCAAAATCATCCCCAGTCATCTGGAGTCCAGTGGAGGGTGGAAAACACCCAGATGAGGGAACTCAGAGACTCCCCACTCACTGCCCACCCTCCAGCCGTATGGCCTTGGCAAGACTCCAAGCCCCTTTCCGCGAATTCCTACCGAGGCCCAGCCCTTTGCCAGTTCTTTTTTATTATTGATTTATTTATGTATTTAAAATTTACTGTTTATTTTTTTTATTAAGTCATATATACATAGATCATGAATACATTTGTGCCTTTGTGGGATTCAATGTGTTGATTATTTGTACAGATTGGAGCGCTTACATTCTACTAATTAACATAGCTTTCACTTCATTTACTTAACCTCAACCCGCCCCCCCCCCCCCCCGCAAAGTTTCTTGGGGTAAGGAAATGGAGGCCCAGTGGGATTCTGGAACTTGTCATGACCATGCCCTTCCGTGTGACTTCTTTGCACGGACTGTATCATGCTCAGAACAGGTCCCAGGCGTTCTTATTCCTGAAGGACCTCTGACAATGAATCTCCCATAACTTACTAATTTCCGATCACAAGATACAAAATGGCTTTCTTTTCTGTGAGTTTTCTTGGCTCTTGCTACTCTAAGCATGACCCAGGAACCTGAAGCACCAGCCTCCATCTGGGAGCTTGAGAGAAATGCAGACACCAGGCTGCATCTCCAAATCTGAGTCACCATTGTAAAAATAGCTGCCCTGAGTTTGGGAGCCGCTGCATCCACTCAAGATCCAATGTTAGGTCCCTTTTTCTTTCTGCATCTCACAAGCACAGAGAAGGTTGTTTTAGGACTGGCCACTAAATCTGGAGTTCCTCTCCCACGGCTTAGTCTGCACTTTCTTTTATAAGCAGCCTCATTTATTGATCCCAGTTGGAGCAGACGGGAAGTTTAAAATGTAACTAGGTGGGGCCGGGCTTGGTGCTAAACACTTTCCATACAGCACCTCAATCCTTGACCTGGGGCTGGATGGCTGCAGCCTCTTCCCTCCTGCCATGACCAATATTCCAAGCAAGGAATCAGTCCCAGCCTCAGTTTTCTTGCTTGATGAAAGGATCAGACAGATGCTTAGACCAGATGATCCTTCAGATCCATCTAAAAGTAAGCTGTATGAAATTCCCAAGTCACAATTCTCTTACAAATCTTTGTTATAACAGAAAATCTAGATTATAAAATGCAACAGAAAAGCAGAAAACAATCAACTCATTGTATGCAGCTACTAATGAATCTGACCCTACTATTTTGTTGCTCACTGACCAGGCAGCAAAGTCTCTCTGAACTGATCCCAACAGTGCAGCCACTCGGGCTGCCCCGGGTGCAACCGGGGAGGTGCAGAAGGCAGCAGCGGCAGGAGCCACCTTCCTCCCTCCGCAGGCCTGGCGGGTTGGCATGGTGACGCCCAGGACAGTCTTCACTTGATTCCTCTCTTCTCACTGTGTGAGATCTTGCCCCAGAAGGATAGAGAAATCCTGGGGGTGAGGTCTGATGTCACAGCAGAACAAGCCAGTCTTTGTCGGCCCTTCAAGGGGACAAGGCTGGCCAGGCTCGGGCCACACAGAGGAGGCCTGTGAGCTCAGCCTTGGAGCTCCCCCACGGCCAGCTCCATCCCTCACACTGGCAATGGGGACCCTCCACTTGCACGTCCCATGTTCCTGTCCTCCCCTGACTCCAGAGCTGAGCACAGTGGCAGAATCTGCTCCTGGGACTCACAGGCATCTATACTGAGAAGGCTCTAAGCAGAACGTACTGCCCACACCAGCACCAAAAAAATCCCTGCTGAACAATTCCTCCCTCCTCAGCTGGGTTCCTTCTCTCCCATCTATAACAGCCTCCTCTCCCTAAGTCACCCTTTGTCAATTCTTCAGGCCACTGACCCCTGCCCCAGGATCCTGCTCCCATCATGACTCTGGGCCTCCTCTGAGAAGCCTTCTCATTTGGAGAGCATCCTTTCCTCTGGGTCCTAAGATGCTTTTCTTTGGGTGTTCTCAGGGCACAGAGAGTGTCACATCCCAGTGGTGTGATGTGTATTCACCGCTGGTGCTGACCTCAGCTTTGTAGCTCCATAGTCTATGACCAGTTCTATACCTAGGAGATGCTCCATAAATAGTCATTAAAGGACTGAACCTGCATCCTGGCCCAGAAGCTCACTTCTAATAGAAAACTCAACCGAGGCTTTAGTGCAAATAAAAATAGCTAACACATATGGAGTCCTCACAGTGCACCAGGCCCTGGGTTAAATGCTTATGTATGTTAACTCATTTAATTACCATAGCAACCTTAGGGGGCTGGTGTTAGTACTTTTCCCATTTTGCAGATGAGGAAACTGTCCTGTGGAGTTCTGAGAACTCAGTCAAGTGCATCAGTTGGCAGGAGGCAGATGAGAATTCAAGCCCAGGTGCCTGCTCCCAACCACACTATGTGGAATCACATGATGAATGCAAATCTCAGCTGAGCCTCCTAAGAACGCACAACACTAGTTAAGTGGGACTCCTGAAGCTGGGTGTGGGCTGCCCTGCAACTGTCATCAAATCGCTGGGCTCCCTGTATTACACATCATGGTAGTTAAGCCTCCAGGCCTGGAGAAAAATACACATTATAATGTGAGCAAGAGCTCACATTCTGGGTAGAAGGTCCTGGGAGGGGCACTGATGACCAAGTAGGATCCTCAGAGGAAGCACTTGGCACCAGCCCTGCCCCTGGGTTCCTGCTTTTTTTCTTCCAGATCAGTGCAGCCTCCACACACAGGTCAGAGTGGCCTCAACTCTCAGGTCAGAGTGGCCTCAACCCTCAGGTTAGAGTGGCCTCCATCCCCAAGTCAGTACGGCCTCCACCTCCAGGTCAGTACAACCTCCATCCCCAGGTCAGTG
>NW_003852417.1:8456723-8461622 GCF_000181295.1 Otolemur garnettii
GGCCTCCACACCCAGGTCAGTGCGGCCTCCATCCCCAGGTCAGTGTGGCCTTCACACCCAGGTCAGTGCAACCTCCATCCCCAGGTCAGAGCGGCCTCCATCCCTAGGTCAATGAGGCCTCCATCCCCAGGTCAGAGAGGCCTTTATCCCTAGGTCAGTGAGGCCTCCACCCCCAAGTCAGTGTGGCCTTCACACCCAGGTCAGTGCAACCTCCATCCCCAGGTCAGAGCGGCCTCCATCCCTAGGTCAATGAGGCCTCCACCCCCAGGTCAGTGCAACCTCCATCCCTAAGTCAGTTCAGCCTCCATCCCTAGGTCAGTTCAGCCTCCATCCTTAGGTCAGTGCGATCTCCACCCCCGGGTCAGTGCAACCTCCATCCCTAAGTCAGTTCAGCCTCCACACCCAGGTCAGTGCAGCCTTCATCCCCAGGCAAGTGGGCTGGCAGCTCGCAGCCCCACACTGAGAAAGGCAGGCTCACCATCAGGCATAGGCTGGACCCCCACAGGCAGGTTTTTCCAGTTTCCAACCCAAAGAAGGAGCAGAGATAAGCTGCATGGAACAGAGAGGATCAGTCCGAGGGACTGAGTGGGGTCATGACTGTGCAGGGCTCTTGCACAGGGCTGGCAGCTGCCAAGGTGAAGGCCTGAAGCAGGAGTGTGAGGGGCAGGCTGAACCCCTTGTACTCGTGAACCAGGTCAGCTGTTCTGTATGGAGGGCGGGTAGGGACTCTGCCTGCCCCAGGGAGGCTAGAGGTCATTTTTCTCCTTACAGAGGGGCTTCCTCTGCTAGTGAAGGTGGACCTGTCAGCCCCAGGCCATGTGGGATTCAACCGAACCTAAAGACTCTTTTGGGAGCTGGTCATTTTAAAGGTAAGTTTAGAGACAGAAGCTGGACCATACGACCAAATTCCCCCACAATTACCATCGAGAAGGGAAGAGGGTTGGCCGGTCAAGGTCAAATGGTTAGTCAGTGCCAGAATTGGGGCTAAAACCCAAGTTAACTCCATATACCATGGTCATTTTTTCTTCCTCCTTTCCTTCCTCACTATGTTTAAAAATCTCTATCCCTGTTACACCGAGAAGTGCCAAAAGCAAGCAACATTGTGGGGGTTGGGGGGAGAAGGGCCATGAACTTTTCCCAGCAGGCTTCCTTGGGGAGGTGGCATTGGTGTGGATTCTCGGGACATAAAGTCTGCAGTAGGACAACGCAGGGTGGCCCAGGCTCCAGCAGGGGAGAGGCCTGGGTGCAGGGGAGGGGCAGGAGGATGCCGCCCCTGAGGGCACCATTTCTCTCCTCACTCCTCCTTCCCATCATCTTCTCTGTTTCTTTTTAAAAAATCTTTTTGAACTTCATCTTATATTAAAGGAAATGCTCACTCCCTCTGAGTACACCTAGGGTTTTAAAGAGAAAGTCAAAGAAGATTCTTCAAGGGAGAAGAGAAGAAACTCCAGCGCATTAGGAGGAACAAATAGGACCCTTAAGAGTGAGAAACAAGACATCCCTGGCCCAGTGAGGACACTGGTTCCCTGAGAGGAGAACTGTCACAGGACCGCCTGTGTTTCCAAGCCCCTCATGGTTGAGATGTTTATGCCAACCAAAACTGAGGCCTGGTTAGATTCAGAAATGACTCTGAAAGGAGGGACAGCTGCTCAGTGCCAAATAAAACCAGCTTCGTTGTAAGGTAATGAGTTCCCTGTCCCTGGAAGCCCACAAGATGTAGCTTTCGGAGCGCTTCCAGACATGTGCCTCTCTGACTCCGTAATGGGATGCCACCACTCTGTCAAGTTCTGCAGCTTGGAGTCTAGGTGAGAAGCATGGCCAAGAACAATTCTTAGTTTCAGAATCTTCTCCTCGGTCCATCTGAAGCCCCACCTACATGTAGAGGGGTGACACTCACGCAGCATGCACAATCAGGAAAGAATTTGAATCCTGAACTGACTGGGGGTCAGGCAAGCCACGTCATCTCTCTGCACTTGTTTCATATTCCATGGCTGACCCCAAGACTCCCTCCTGTTGTGTTATGAATGTCCAACACCAAGCCTTGGCCTGAGAAAGTGTGCAGGTGGCAAGGCTGGTCCTAATCCACCCATTCATCTTGCAGCCAGCAAGAGGGACAGGAGGTGGAGTGTGTCAGCACACACACTCTCCTATATGTGCATATACCTGGACACATTCCTCTCTCTGCCTCATTGAGAAGCAGCAGACCCAGTTTTCTGTAAGGCTGCATTTGCTACCAGAGACCTATAGTGAAATCTGTGCTATAATATCAGGGCTTCAGGGTGGTGGGGATGGATTCCTCCCTATCTTCTTTCTACTTCTTTTCTTGGTCCTTTCATCCTATTCTGCTAATAGCTCCATGGGGTCAGAAAAGAGATCAACTCAAATTAGTCAATTTGTTTTTTAGTCACTGCTGGGAACGAAGTGGGAGGATGAGGAGGTGGCCACTAATGGATTTTTAAAAAGTCGAGTCAAGGCATTATCAGTACAGGATAAGCATCTGGCTATCTCCTCCCCACCCATCACAGAGAATTGAATGTTAGCTCCTATTCATAGAACATGGCTCCATATCTGGAGTCTCTGTCTTCCAGGTCCCAACTCCTACTCATCCTTCAATGCCCAGTTCATATGGCCCCTCCTCTTGGAGCTGTCCCTGACTTTCCTGGGCAGAGAACACACTCCCTCCTCAATATCTGTTTTAATTGACTCACACTGGCATTCTTGCCTACAATCTGGTCCTCTGAATGGTGATTCATCTGTCTTTGTCACATGATTATGAATTCCTTGAGGTGCCGACCATATCTGATCCGTCTTGATCTTCACAGGCCCAGCACAATGTCTGGCGCAAGGCACGTACTCAGGTATTATCTGTTTAACAAATGCATACTTTCTAAAGATAATACTTTTTTTTGTATTCTGTGAAGAAAAGGTTAGAAGTGGATATTACCCATTCATTTTCTGACTAAAAGAAAATATAACAAGACTTAAATTCCATCATTGCTACTGGACTAGTATAACCTTTTGACACTCACACCCTCCTATTAGAAACAGGGCTGGTGGGCAGTGCCTGTGGCTCAAGGAGTAGGGGGCCAGCCCCATATGCCAGAGGTGACAGGTTCAAACCCAGCCCTGGCCAAAAAAAAAGAAACAGGGCTGGTGTTCTAACCATTTCCCAGCAATCCATGTACGAAGACTGAAGACTGAACCCGAAGCATTGTCAGGATGAACCTTCACGGGGTCCCGTGGTGGGAAGCCCATAAGCCCACCCAACGTCAACAGCCACCTTGTTCAGCCCACCTGAGCAAACAGATTTGATAGCTGAGGAAACTGTGATCTTATAATAATTTGAGGAGACATAAAATAAGCATTTTAAAGAATGGGCTGGGGGAGGCAAATAAAATTAGACCCTTCACTATCTAAAGCTCCAATCTTATCGGGCCGTTCATCTCTGCTTAAAAGGTGTTGCAGCTCTGAGCTGTCCTCAGAATAGACTCCAGCCATAGGGCCTGGCCTGGAAGGCTCCCCCTCTGTAGGAGTCCTCTGCTGTCTCAGACTCGCCTCACCACATTCCACAGCTATGACAAGTGGATGCAAAGGCACACTCCTTGCTTATGCAACCCCTCTGCCTGGATACTCCTAACACCTTTCCTTGAAATGTTCCAGCCACCCAGCTCTTTATCTGCCTGAGTGGAGAACACATGTCCCCAGGGAGCTTCTCTGGTTCCACCACTCAGACTGGATCCCAGCTGCTCCTCTGGGCTCCCTGCACACCCATCCTTACTGAACCCACACTTACTAAGTGTGTCCTGCCCAGTAATTAGTGCATCTCCGGGTGAAGCCATGAATGACTCAATCTAGTCATCACTCATCCCCTAGGCCTAGCACAGGCGCTGACCTATGAGAGGCACTCAGATGTAGCTGAACGAATTGATCCTCCCTCTACCCTGAAGGCAAGACTTGGCAGGAGTCTATTAAGGAAGCAAATCCCAAGGGAATCAGAAAGCATGCCCTGTGGGAGGTCCTAGTAGAAAATGTCTACTCTGGCAAATTGGTTCTACAACGGTCAAACCAGGACTACTGTTTATT
Source organism: Otolemur garnettii (assembly GCF_000181295.1). Classification (NCBI taxonomy): domain Eukaryota; kingdom Metazoa; phylum Chordata; class Mammalia; order Primates; family Galagidae; genus Otolemur; species Otolemur garnettii. The sequence continues at coordinate 8,460,807 of NW_003852417.1, forward strand.
TTCACCTCCTTCACCAGTGCAATTCCCCCAAGAAGCCCCAACCCAGCATCAAGCCGTCTGTTCCCAGGGACTGGGGCTGAGGCTCATTCCCCTCCAGGGTCTCAGGCACTGGTGGGCCCAGTGAAGACTGAATGAACGAATGACTAATACTCCACAAGCTAAGGACAACCATCCCTATTTCTACTTAGGAATGCTTCAGGGAAGAGACCTTTAAATGCTTCTAAATGCTCTGGGGGAAAAAGAGGAATGGGTAGAAGAAACTCCAGAAAAGTCAGCCAGCACACAAATGCCTATGTCCTCCCAGGGGCCTCCGGGGTCTGGCACCACCTGCCCACTCCCTTCTGCCTTCTTCTCCCCTCGCCTCCTTCCACAGGCCCCTCTTTCCTTCTGCTCCAATCCCATCAGCCACTTGCGGTTTGGCAAAGCCCAAGCGCAGCCCACCCTGAGAGCCTTCATTCCAGCTCTTCCTTGCAGTCTCGTCACCTCGCTCTGCAGATCCTCCTCCAGTAATGCCTTGCCCAGGAGGCCCCCGGCACCCTATATAAAGCAGCAATGTCCATTTCCCTCACCTCCCCTGCTCTCTGGCCTCTGGCTTGGCTTTCTCTCTCCTCCTCTCTCTGCTTAATTTTCTTTGTCTCCTATTAGTAAGCAATGATGCTCAGGTGTGATCTCATTTATTACTCCTCACCAGCTACAGCATAGAACACTCTGCCCCATCTTACAGGTGGGGACACAGAAGCTCAGGAATTTAAATGATCTAAACAAATCACAGAACATCACCTTCTGCTGCCTGATGTAACATATATACACTTATTA
>NW_003852417.1:8461656-8464876 GCF_000181295.1 Otolemur garnettii
AGTAAGTTGGATTTGTCCTCTGCTGTTCTCAGTACCTGCTACATGCTGCCTAGTCCATGCTCCACAACTATGTGTTGACCAGATGGATGACCGGTTGAATGAAATCCCTAGAAAAGCCAGCAGGCAAGGAAGAAATCCCTGGATGCACATGAGCCTGAACCATAACTGTCTTGCTGAATGCTGGGCCATGAACCTGCCCCAAATCAAGTGGCCCAATCATCTGGGTCTTGGAGTATGTTAGACTCGAGGGGAAAAGCCACTGGGAGGGAGTTAGTGTTCAGCTAATAACTCATGAGAGTGGGTGTGGCGATCCTAAATTTGGATATGACAGAGCAAACTGTCCAATGCCAGCCCAGAGAGACAGGTGACCAAGCCCAGAGAACAGACTGCAGTTGAAAAGGGCTCTGAAGAGGGCTCTGAAAGGCTCTTCTCTTTAACATGCTGGGACCTAATGGCGTTTGTGAACAAAGCCTGCCCCTAGATTTTAGGTACAAGATTCCAATGGAATCCAGACAGGAGATCAAAGCTATATTTAAGTAACTCTAAAACAGGCTGGCTGGGGAAGGAGCTAACACTTGCTGAGGTCTCCTGTTAGTAAGAAATGATGCTCAGGTGTGATCTCATTTACTAATCGGCACCAGCTACAGCACAGAACATTCTGGCCCATCTTATAGGTGGGGACACAAAAGCTCAGGAATTCAAATAATCTAAGCAAAATGACTGAACCAGTACATAGCAGAGCTAAGATCTGAAGTCAGGTCTGTCAGTTCCCAAAGCTCTTCACCCTCCTCCTAACGGAGATGCCAGGGTCCCGGGAGATGGACCCTCATCAGATCTTTAGTCACCTGGAAGGAATGACAGCCTATAACAGGTCCAAGCCCAATGAAGACATTCAAGTAAACAGATGTGGCCATATCCTTGCACATAGAAAGAAAAGTATCCATAACTGATAGGGAGGAGATGAGAGGAGAATGGTAACAAGACGGAACCAGCATGTTGGTGGCCAGAAGAGGGCAATGGAGGGATTATCTGTAGCCCGCCCACTGCAAGTGCTCTTGAATGATAACTTCATGAATTAAATTTGCCTTTAAAAATGTTACAGCAAGTGGGATGCAAGTCAGATTTCTAGCATGAGACTTGACTTTCATCTTAGGTTGGCTACAAAAGGACTTCTCCTCCTGCTTGTCTAAATCTGCTAGGCCAGGATGAGCAGAAAGCAACACTGACCAGCTCAATCTTAAATGGGTTCTGCCAGGAAAAAGGACACTAAACCTACAGCTCCAATCTGCTCCTCTCCTGCTACTTTAATTTATGCCTAAACACTCCAAAGACTCAAGACAGCACAGATCCCACTCAAAATACAGCTATAGAACCCCAGGGGGCTTTACTTCAAAATGACAGTCACCTTGAAATACATGTCAATTATTATTTATGTCTTTTTTTGTGGAGGTGGGAAGTTATCTTTCTCTAGATGTATGTGATGCTAGGTAGGAGGCATGGCTTCTAATCAAAGAAGACAGGTTGGGTCAAATGAATATCCTTAGTAGTTTCAAGTCTTCTATAAGCATGTACACACATACTTCCTGCACTACGATGTTGGTTATTATTGTGTTATGTGCTATCACCAAAGTCAGTTGCTCCTTACCTGGAAATATCTCTTATGGTTCAGTTTCACCAATCCAGGCTGATGAGATGAACCAGCTAAGCCACTGTCTGGTCAAGGCAAGTCCGTCTCCCAGAGTCAGGGCCGTGCGTGGCCTCCTGGAGTCCTGTAGCTTCTCTGTCCTGAAGATGGTGGTACCTCGCTGCGAGAGAATGCAAGTCATGTTACTAAAGAGACAATTTCCTGTTCTCCTTCAGTCACAATGTACTTCTTTAAGGAGAGCAGAGAGAATCACAAGATTGTAGATTACCAAGGCTGGAGGAGATCTCTGAGATGATCTGATAAAATTCTTAGGTTGTGGAGGTTGAGAGTCAGAGAACAAAACTGCCTCATTTGAGGATTCAGCAATTTGGGAGCTGAATACACACGGAAGCATGACTCTGACTCTCTGGCCTTTGGAATTTTTTAAAATGCAGACACATGGTCAGGTTGACTTCTCAAACAAGTGGTCATTGACCCTGCATGGGAAGGTTTTTCTGTTGTTTTTTTTTTTTTCCAAATAGATTTTCAAACGGGGATGTGGCACTTTTTCCAGAATGCTGTTTTTGCAGTTTTACCCCTGGGAGCTAAATTGGTAAAACAGTTCACCTCTGGCAAGTGGTCAGGATGCTTCTCCCTGTTTTCCATTAGAAGACTATTGTCAGGGAATACCGTGACCCATGGACACAGTGACACAGATCGGGGTGGGCTCTGGGTTTTAGTGGGAAGCACATGTGCACCCAGGTGTCTCCCTCTCTCTTTCTCTTCCCCTCTCCCTCCCTGAAGCATAAGATGTGGAATATCATTTATCAGGAGGTATTTTCTGGCTTTTGTGCACTGGAACGGCCACACGTCTGTGAAGAAAATCATAGAAAATCACAGGGAATAAAAAAGTTCACACTCATTAAGCAAATACCTTCCAGGTGTGCTGTGAGAATTTTATGGATACATTTTCCTAAACTGTCCTCAAAGAAATCCCTGTGAAATACCATTAACTCCATTTTGCAAAGAGGTAGAAAACTAACCTTTTAAGAGCTAGAATGATCTGCAAAGTCAAAAAGAGAATAGAACACAGAATCCAAAATAAACCCGTGTCTAACTCCTAAATCTGCTTTGGTCATCTAAACTGGACTACAGTTTGTTGTTAGGTCAAAATACTCAGAACCGTCTACTTTGTTCAATGTTTTAGCTCAAATGTCCAAGGAAGTTCTTTGGAAGCCGTAGCCATTATAAGGACATGAAGGGTTACTCTCATTATATTAAAGATGAAGGCTTCCTGCCGGGCTCCCTCGGGGTCACGGGCTCCCCCAGAGGCTGAGCTGGCCCCTGCTCTGGGCAGCGCCAGCAAGAGGGCACTGCAGGAAGTCACGATTATCAACGCTCCCTGGCTCTGGCTTTGTTCCTGTTCTCACACAACATGGGACATGCCAGGGGAGATGGGGTGGGGGTGGAGAAAGAGGAAGAAAAAAACAGGAAGTGAAGGGGGAGGAGGGAAGGAAATGACAGAGAAAACACAGCAACTTTGAAATGTCCTTGGCCCCATGAGAAAGTGATTTCTGAGTCGACATTTGTGGAGCC
>NW_003852417.1:8464922-8467226 GCF_000181295.1 Otolemur garnettii
TGGCTTCCCACACGCTCAGGTGCAGCCTGACTCTGAAGGAGGTGGATTCCCAAAGGGGGAGCCTGGGGTGACACCACATCTCTCACCTCTTGGCTGTACCTGCGAGGCCCCATGTGTCACAAAAAGATCCAGAAGCCGCTGAAGTGACCAGGCACAGGGGAGCGATCCCATCCTCACTGTTTTCCTTTCTCAAATGTTCTCAAAATGAGAACCTGTTTTCAGAGTGTCACTAGGACTGATCTGCCCAAACAGGCCCAGCAAGAATGCTGCCACCTCCTACCTCAAAACCAGGAGGCTCGGTCCGGCAGAAGGCTGCATCTCCCCAGTGCATGATCCTGTGTGTTTTTATCCATTTTGCCCACTCTGCTTACTCACAAGTTCCCCAATCCCAACACATGTGACTACAGAGGGCAGCCACCTGGTGAGTAGAATAATTACATAAGTAACAACCTAGTGCTTTGATACCAATACTGTCTTATAGCCCCCATGGGCAGCTGGTGGGGGCAGAGAATGCGGAGTGCCCCAGTAGACAAGGCCCCGGGTACCACCCCATCCTCTAGTGCTTCCTCCAAACTGGTCGTGCATCTGGGAAGTGAATAAAAAATGCAGACCCAACCCAAAGCAGGGGCTAGGAAACTTGTATGGTAAAAAACTCTTCTGGGAGGAATTTAGTGTCCCTGATCGACCTGGCTCTGGTTCATGGACTGGCATTTAGATAGCACAAGTCCTGATTCAGCCCTCGCCATCGTCCACCTCCCCCCAGCCCACAGATGCAGACACCCTCCAAGAGTAGGGGCTCACTCGAGGTCCCACAGAGAATGGCCTCCCAGGGCCTGCTCAGATTCTGTAAATTATCCCCTCCCCAATCCAAACAAACACAGAAAAACAAAAAGTAAGTATATGTTTGAGAGGAGGCCAAGCTTTTTGAAGTGACTGCTGGTGGTTTATGCTGTGTGAGTCACCCATGGCCCAAATATCCAATAGTGAAAACAGAGATCAAGTGGGGAAGGAAACTTCCTACTCCCATGGGGGTCTCCGCCAGCAGTGTAAGCTCACCCGACACCATCACTATTTATTTCCATCACAAGCAGCTGTGGCCTGGTGGGACCAACACTACCCCAGGCAGGCAGGGGTCTACCCCTCTGCAGCACCGGGAGGCCAGCAAAGTGCTTTACAAACTCTCAGCATCTTTGGCCATTTTGAGAGAGATACGAAGCAGAGGATCGTCTCATTGTAATAGTGGAGAAGCTGGAATCTAGAGACAGGAGATGGCTCCAGGCAGCAGAGGGGCCGAGGAAGCGCTGGCACAGCTCCCCGGCTTCTACTTCTGAAGGGCTCCGGCAGCAGGAAGGCAGGGCTGGGGGCAGCTGAAGAGAAGGCAAAACGGAAGGGCCTGAGAGACCCAAACCCACCCTCCAGGCAGGCAGTCTGCGGGCAGACATGTGCACGTGTTGGTGCGAAGTCACACAATTTCCAGAGCTTACACAGAATCAGTGGCCTCTTTCTTATGACTCTGGAGCAGGACCAACATTGAGAAATAAGAAGGGACAGGTGTTTTGATAATAAAAATAGCTAACATGTGTCAAATGCCTGCTGTGCGTCAGGCCAGGAGCTCCTTGGAATTTCATAGCAACTTATGAGGTGGGCACTGCCCTTTCCCCCTTTGCGGACGAGGGAACTGAGCCACAGGCGGGTTAAGTCACTTGTCTAAGGGAGTCAGCCTTTGAAAGACAAAGCCAAGTCTGGCTTGAATGCTGTGTGGCAAAGTAGTGGAAAGAAAGAGAAAGCAAAATGCGCTAGGAGCAGATGACACCTTCATTCAGAAGGAAGCAGGAAGAGAGGCAACTCTCCCTCCGCGCAGGGAATGCTGAGAGGCGCCGTGACCACAGGTCCAGGCAGGAAATGCCGAGAGGGGCTGTGCTGGTGGGACCAGGCAGGGAATGCTGAGAGGGGCTGTGCTGGTGGGACCAGGCAGGGAATGCTGAGAGGGGCCGTGCCCACGGGTCCGGGCAGGGAATGCTGAGAGGGGCCGTGCCCACGGGTCCGGTCAGGGAAGGCCGAGAGGGGCTGTGCTGGTGGGACCAGGCAGGGAATGCTGAGAGGGGCTGTGCAAGCAGGATCGGGATTGAGTCTCTGGCCCCCCAGGGGGCAGCCCACCACTGTCAGCCAACACCAGTAAAGGACATCCTGGTCGTGGTGGTGTTTACACAGCACCACTTGTGGGAGGAAGGAGTGGCTGGGCTGGAGAGGGGACAAAGGGAGGGCCTGAGACTGGACAGTTATGGAAGTGGGTGGAGGGGATGA
>NW_003852417.1:8470749-8471249 GCF_000181295.1 Otolemur garnettii
GGTCAGCCACTTCTCTCTGCCCTGCAGACACGCCACGCGTTAAAGGCAGATCATACGGAGACGTGCACCAGCAAGCCCCCTTGGGCCTCTCTGAACATCAAAGGAGCTATTTGTGTCCATGGTTTATCTCCACCACTGGGTGAAAAGTTTCTTATGATGAAGGACCATGTTTCATCCATCTCCATGGACTATTGTGGCTAGCCCGGAGCCCTGCACAAATGAGAAGTGTTGATGATTGAATTTGTGAAATTCAGCTTCTTTGAGGGCAGTAAATGGCTCAGTGCAGATGGGGAGGAAGGATAGAGGTGCTGAGGACACAGTGAGCAGAAAGAAGAGGCTGATGCCAGGCTGTGGAGGACTCAACACATCCTGATGCCTCTAAATTCAACACGCAGCTGATATCGCAAAGGTTTTTGAGGGAGGTTTTTAGTAGGAGGATGTGGCTATGGAAAGAGCTTGGGGTCTCCAGCCCAGCAGCTATGAACTTCAGTCTCAATGCT
>NW_003852417.1:8471843-8512851 GCF_000181295.1 Otolemur garnettii
CCGTAGAGGGCTTTCTAGCTGTGTGGTCTTCGGAACTTGGGGTTCTCGATGCCCACAGCAGCCCTCCGTGGAGTGCTTCTGTAAGAACGTAACTGATCTTACATACTGCAGCTTAAGAAAGTGATTTTATTACAAGGCAGAGTTCTGATAAAAATCCCACAGTGATGGAATGCCCGGCCCACAAATGCCCCCATCCCAAACCGTCAGGAACATGTTGACATGCAGAGGGGGCCTGGTCCCTGGTTCTTGCCTGACCTATTCCTGCGTGTCACCTCCAGTGAGCTATTCCATGCCTCTGAGCTTCAGTGTCCTCATGTGGGCCTCAGAGGTAAGGACCATAGCCCATCCACTTTCCAGAACACTCCGTTTCTTAGTACTTCATGGAAAGCGCCGATCTCATTTCACCTGCACACCCCACCGCTGGTCATCCTTTCCCCTGGGGAAAAAACCAAAGAACCCCTCAACAAAAAAAAAAGGGGGAAACAAGACACTTCCATCATCCTCAGAAGCAGGGACAGAGTCAGCGTCGTCATGAGGAATGATTGGGGACATACCTGTGACAGCTGCGAGACGGCTAATCTACAATGCTGGCAGTGGTCACCCCGGCCTCGGCAGACAGATACTCGCAATTGCTGAAGACAACCGCACAGCTGCTCTCCGTCTTGGGCTCCCTGCTGTAGGCAAATCAGGAGTCATAGATCCACATTCAGGTTCTAATCGTCCTCAAGATGCAAGATAGTCTGCTCCCCAACAACACAGGACTGCAGGAGGTGAATGCACCCCCATCGGGGCCTCAGGCACCCCATATCTTATTGTGGGAGAAAAAGAAGTGGGAGACAGTGGACAAGAATGAATAAGGACGGATTCCCAGAGACACTAACACAGGACAGTGCACTTTCCACATGAGAACCACCATTTTCTGACAAAATCCATGGTCTTAAGCCTCAGGCTTGAGTCCCTCCATAAACAAGTCCACACTAAGCGAGACCCATCCTTCATAGAAGCTCTCAGCTAATTTTGTGCTCTCTTGCCCTGTCCTGCAGCCTAAACTTTGATCTCCCCTTTTTCTACCATCCCTCAAGGCCACCAGAGGTCTCACATCCTCCACAAAGTCACCTCTACTAACTATGGTCCACACTGGACTCTCGTTTTGCAAACTCTCATAGCATTTTCTCTGTGTGCTGTTCAGCACCTAGAACCCATGGGTTGCCTCCTCCTTTGACTGGACTGTGGCACCACACTCCTAAGTGGCTTCATCCTGCCTGGGCAGTGGCCCTGAACTTTGCAGAAAGAACTCCGTAAAGCACACATCTGTGTGCTCCCACCACCTTCATGGCCAAATCCAAAGCCACACCATGCTCCGCCCCTCCCCTGGGGTTATCTACCTTCCATTCAGACCAACTACACCCGCAGATTATGTAATGCAGTGACACCAAACATAGTGGGAACCCAGATCTCCGAATAACAAGCTGAGGGTTCTTCCCTTAGTCCCAGGCTCTCCCAGGTCTAATGCTGGACCACAGATAACTAGGAGCAAATGCCACTGAACTACAGTCAAGGTGAAAACATCAAGACCAGCTAAGCCCTTAGGCTTGAAGAGCTCACACTATTAGACCATCGGCCCATCCACCAAGCAAGGAATCTGAAGCAAGAAGGTATGTGAGGTGCAGGCACAAGAGAACTCTTTGCTTTTGACATTAACAGTGGGAAGGGCATCGGCACTTCTCCTCTTACAGCCTCACAGTGGTCATAGATCGTATTTGGACTAAAACTCTAGCCAAGACCTTTCTCCTACATCCAGAATGGCGTACCCCACGTTCCACTGGCCATTGTCATTTTGACATCTCCCAAGCATCTCACACTCCACAGATCTGATGTGCAGCCACGGTGCTTTGTCCCTGCCCAGGAGTCCCTCTGTCTGGGAGACCCATGGTGAAATTCCCGAGGCCAGTGCTGCCCCACTGCTTCTGTAACTTTCCCTCTGCCTGCTGTATGCGTATCCAAAGAGGTGATCAAACTCCTCTTACCAGGCTGACACTTCCCCCAGAGAACATCACAGTGGTGAGTACGTGTTTGCAGGTAGGAGAAGGCCTGGAAGAGAGTCAGACTAATCCAGGAGCAGCAGCCCACGGGAACCCAGAGCATCCCAAAGCCTATTACACCAGCTCACCAGAGCCAACCCCACATACTTCTTCCAGCTTCACGTTCAGGCAAGTCAGGGAAGCCCGTGAGACCAGCCACGGTGAGAGCCCTCACACCATGGAAATTACATGCTCCTAATCAAGGCTGTTTTGCTTTTGTTTATCCCAGACAATTAGATATTAAATATTTATCAGCACACCGCCAAATGGATCTCAATTGTAGCAGTATCTGTGCCCCCACATCACAGTTGGATATGGGCAAGTTTCCTCCTATTTTTTAAGTTGTCTCATCTGTAAAGGACATAAGAGCACTTTGGAAAATGCAAAGTGATGAGGAGACATTTGACAATGTCTGCTGACATGTCTGGTTGTCACAACTGAGGTGTGTGTGGTGCTACTAGCCAGAGACGTGGCTAACTACTTCACGACACACAGGAGAGACCCCACAGCAGAGACCTGGCTGGCCCGACTTGTTAGTGATGCTGAGGCTGAACAATCCTGATGCAAAGATATGCAAGGGCCTTGAACACGTAAGTATCCGAAGAAAAAGAAGAGAAACTGGGTCATCTCCCAGGAACCCTGCAAGGCCGACCAGTGAGAACACTGTGAGGTACACTACAGGTTGACAGTGCATGTATAAGACACAGCTCTGGCCCTGACACGGTGCTGGCCACAGCACAGGCGCCCAGGAGTAGTTTATAAGAAAAGCAAATGTATCTAGTTGAAATCATAATGCAATCTCTTCAGCAAGCCCACACTCTACTGTGCCCACCTCCCGGCCACTGCCCAGTGACACCAAGTAGAAGAATGTGACAAGTATGACTTCACCTCCGGTGGGAGGGTAGCAAGAAGAGCTGGTGTGAAGTTCCAGCCCTGGAGACTCAGGTTAGACAAACAGTCACCAGCCTGCCAGCCACAGCAGCAATGGTCAGAAGAGCAATTTTATTAAAGTCACTTTCTAATAGGAGTTGAAACATCTTGAAAGGTGAGGTTTTCAAAGGCTCCTCTGGGGAAGCAATTGTTAAAAACACACAGCAGGCAACCTTACTTTCAACACACTCAAAGCCACTTTTTTAAAGACATTCCTTTTATTCTCTGCACCGCTTGGGATTGAAAATGCATTTAGCACCAACCACCCAAAGTGGAAACAGCTCAGGGTAAGAAACAAGCACTGACACTGTGGCTAGCGAGGGGGACGGCAGCAGAAGCTGACCAGGCTGGCGCCACCCAGACACTCACAAGGGAAAAAGCCATGACATTCAACATACCAATACCCCTGAGCCTCAGGGGTCTGGAGATCGGAAATGATGAATGAAGCTCAACCACAGGCCATTCCTGGAGGTCCCCTGCGAGACTCCCGACTCCCGAGTCCTCGCGCTGGGAGAGGCAGCTGATTTCTAAAGGAGAAGATGACCAAACAGAGGACCTCCCTCTGTGTCTCCCTGAAGATCTGACTCTGACCATAAACCCTCTGACTCACAAAGCTCCCTAATTAAAAGCCCAAGGGCTCAGAGCTAATTCTAGATGTGGCAGGACCCAGTGGCTCCTCAAGCACCAGAACTGTGAGCAGATTAATGAGGATAATTTTGCCCTCCCTGGTCCATGAATGACAACTTACTCAACTACTCATTAGATTCACTCGGTGCCACCTGAGTAACCGTCTGCCCACCCTTCATTGGCGGATGGGGGCCCGTGGCCTGGGACAGGAGGCCAGCTGCCCGGGCCTGTGCTGAGTTTCTTACTCACTCTCATTTGAATGCAGTTTGTGTGTCCAGTCTTGAGTCACTTATCTAGTCAGAGAGTGGGTTTCTGTTGAGGTCTCTACACTCCCTCTCCGAGGCATGGAACTCAGAACAAGCTGGCTCCCATCCAGCAAGGGCCCAACGTCACAGGATACAAATAGAACAGCTTTAGGCAAAGAACTTCTGAGAACCACCACATCCTAAGACCCTGCTTTTTCATTGGCTGAGCCTGGCCCCTTCCTCACTATCCTCACACCCACATCCTGGCAAGCCAGGTCTCACGACACCCAGGCAAAGAGAAGTAAAGTAACACGCTTGGCCAAATGGATTGGATTTCCTTGGTTCCAATGCTCATACCTCAAACAAATTCTTGTCTTTTGAAGATAGTTATAATAATTAAAGTAACAATTTGATGACTATTAGAGACTAAATGTTTGTAAATTCATATGTTGAAGCCAAAATCCCCATTGTCAGTCTGGGCACGGTGGCTCACACTTGTAATCCCAGCACTCTGGGAAGCCAAGGTGGGTGGATCGCTTGAGCTCACAGGTTCGAGACCAGCCTGAGCAAGAGCGAGACCCCCGTCTCTTAAAAAAAATAGGTGGGCATTGTGGCAGGTGCCTTGTACTCCCAGCTACTTAGAAGGCTGAGGTAAGAGGATGGCTTGAGCCCAAGAGTTCAAGGTAGCTGTGAGTTACGACACCATGGCACTCTACTGGGAGCAAGAAAGTGAGACTCTATATAAGAAAAACCTCATTGTCATGATATTTGGTGTTGAGGCCTTTGGGAGGAATAAGGTCATGAGAATGGAGCTTTATGAATGACATCAGTGACGTCATAAGAAGAGCCAGGAGAGAAACACACTCTCTCTTCACCATGTGAGATACAAGGAGGACACAGCCACGTGCCAACCAGGAAGAGGGTCCTCACCAGATAGCGCCCTGCCTCCAGAGTTATGAGAAATAAATTTCTGTTATTCAAGTCACTCAGTCTGTCTATTCTGTTATAGTATCCTGGACGGAGACCATGACTTCCTCAGTAATGGCAGATCGTTTTGCTATACTGTGGATAATCCTCTGATTTATGGAATTGCAAAACTAAATTTGTTCATACTAATGACAGCCAATATTTATGCATATCCTTTATGTACCGAGCACTGTACAAAATAATCTCTCATTATTAAAGTAGCTTCAGGTAGAATCCATTTCTTTTTCCTTTACTGATGCAGGCACAAAGGCTTGGAGTGCCTAGGTGAATTTTCTGAGATCACACAAGCCAATGGCAGAAGGGTGTCTGATTCCAAATCATTTTTCCATAATGACCAGCTTTCTGCACCTGGGACTGTGTTGGCTCAGTGATAGATGAGATTCCTCAGACTCTAGGAATCAATCTTCTCTTCACCTGTCAGCTGAGCATGGTGTTGTGGCCCAGATCGCTGGGGATGATGAATGAGGTACAGTCGTGACCTCATCTTGGGACCTAGATGTAGCCATACACCTGAATGACACACAGGACAGTCACCGAACCCTCCCTTGGTGGGTGGAGTCCTTGTCTGGGGTGCATTCAGAGAGAAGTACAGTAATAGGATAGAAGAATTCACCAGGGTCCACCCTGCCCGCACCCTTCCACCTCTAGGAATGAAGATTTTGAGAACAAGTGTGGCCCCTCACCCATGCTGGCTAATAGCTCATGAGCTACCAGAAAACATAAACATAGGAAATGACAAGTGAATACAGTGTGGCAAGTGACAGGCAGACGTGGACACATGAAGGATACATCTTGAAGACCACCCAGGTAGTGGGATCTGCCTGGGAAAGGCTTCCTGGAGGGGCCTGAGCTGAGCCTGGACAAGACATGGCACCAAACTAGGCAAGTGTGGGACCTGGGAGTGAGAAGGAGGGTGCTCGGGCAGAGGGCACAGGCATTAAAAATGGATGAGAGTGACGAAGTTCCCAGTGCAGGGACTGAGGCGTCATTGGGGCCGGCAGGAATGCAAGAATATGATGAGATGGCCTGGGAGAGAGTCAGAGCTGAGAAGACCAGGGGTCTGGGCACGTCCTTACAAAGGAACCTACACTCTCAACCTTGGGTTTTACCTTATTATTTGTTAGGGAGGGGATGGCATTGCCATGTTTGCCTTTCACACTGTGTGTGCGCTGATTTATGTCTGTGTCTGCACAACAGCACTACCTTAGCAGCTGTGTCCTTGCTCATATTACTGCCCTGACAATTATTTTATCTCTAAAATAAAATGTGACCAGCCCTCCATATCCCCAAAGTGTATAAGAATAAAATGGGATCAGCTTGGCACCCGTAGCACAGTAGTTATGGCGCCAGCCACATGCGCTATGGCTGACGGGTTCGAGGCAGGCCCAGGCCAGCTAAACAACAATGACAACTGCAACAACAACAACAAAATAGCCAGGTGTTGTGGCAGGCACCTGTAGTTCTAGCTACCTAGGAGGCTGAGGCAAGAGAATCGCGTAAGCCCAAGAGTTTGAGGTTGCTGTGAGCTGTGATACCATAGCGCTCTACAAAGGGCAACATAGTAAGACTCTGTCTCAAAACAAAAAGGATAAAATGGGAAGATTAATAAAAGGATTATTGAAAAACAAAAATAAAAATGGAAAGCCTCTATAAAGAATGTATACATCTGGATTCTTTCAAGTCTGTATACAGGAGAGCTCAGAAGTTTTCAAACATCCAGCTCAGAAGAATGAATTGAGGGGAAGAATATGGTGCAGGGAGCAGAGAAGGCCATTTCCAGAAGCTCTAGCTGTCACTGTCTGGAAGGCCCTACACTGTAGGGCACTGTACCCGGTAATGGTGCATCCTCAGCTCCTATGTGCTGGGCTAACTCTGACCCATGCACCTGTGCTAACCAAGACCCCCATAACCTACCTATCCAATTTAGCCAATGCTTTTATGTTTACAATTTTAGATAAAAGAAGGATTTTTCACAAAGCCCTTCTTGAATTTTACAGAATAATAAACAGGTAGGAAAAGCACATGTGCGTATGTGATATTCAGGTGAAATGGCAGAGGCTTTGCCTTAAAGGACGAGCACAGACGTGCCCAGTTAAGTTCGCCTCCCTCAATCCTCCCTCACCCAGGATTTGTCTCCAAATCCTGCTAAAATAAGGCAAGACCAGAGCAGGCAGCCGGAGTATCTGGAGTGCAGGGGCGGTGTGGGGAGGGTAAAAGCCTTCTTTCAGGAAGAAAGGGCTTCCAACCATTGCACAATTACCTTGATTAGCATAATGTCTCATTGTGCCTTTTGCAAAACACTTTCCCATTCCATCCCAGGAAGACTACAGTGACAGAAAGCACTGCCACTGGGGGAAAAATGTCTGCAAAATTTAAACCATGGGGCATTTGTTCAAGACTCCTGGGAAATGATGTCCCTTGATATATAATTCATGATAGCCTTAAAGCTTGGCCTACTTCTGACACAGAGATGATATATTTTGGAGAAGTCACAGAGGGGGAGGGAGAAAAACCACTTTCACATAGCTCTGCTGTATTCTCCGCCTTTCTGAGTAGCCTGACAATATTTTGGACCACTCTTTTCTACCAGAAGGGCTTCCCTTGAAGAGCTTTTTTATTTTATTTTTTTCTCTCTTAATTTGAAGAGGCAGCAGATCCTCCAGTTTGAGTTTTATCTTCTGTAACACCGGGGCCCATCTGTTAGCACATGCAGGCTGCGGACTGTGTGAAGGCAGGCACACCCGCGCACACACACATCCTTACACAAAGGAGGAAAAAAATCCACACTTTTAAAAAATTTATCATCAGACATCCTACCAATGCCGACCAGACAGCAGCACTTTTATCCTTTTATGGGCAGATTCAGGAAGAAGCCAGCCTTGCCCCCTCCAGAGGCTTTTCCCCCTGCACTGCCACATGAATTGGGACTCTGGGGCTGGTGGCCAGCCCTTTCCCGACCAGGCGAGCCTCAGACATCAGTGCTGACCCCTTTGGGGCCGTGACCTGTGTGCCCCACTCTGCCTGGGGCCATCAGGAGGGTTTCCATCTTCTGGGGCACACCGCCTGGGCCCAGCCGTAAGCAGCGGAGCAGAGGGACCCACCTGGCACCTTGGCCTTTCCTGGGGCGCTGTTGGTCGGGTGGCTCTGTGTTTCCCCTCTCTGAGCCTCACAATTCCTGACTATGGTGCATGGGAGGGGTCGGATCCCATCAGGTCTGATGCAAGAGAAGAGCAGAGCTTGCAGGCCCGAGGTGACCCAGGTGGGCCAGCTCTCACCTCTTCAAAGTGGACACAGTATAGGTGGTGAGTCCTGAACTGTACCAGGCTCTTTTGTTTCCCAAATGCTGCAGAAACTTGTTAACCACAGAGTTCCTGAAGTGGCAGCTTGGTTTCATGAATGAGGAGAAGCTGAGCACGTACAGGCCAGAGAAGGATGGGGCAGGTGTGGGAGAAAGGCAGGAGGGAAGTGAGGCCACTACCCTCAGAGTCTGGGGGGATCTCAGGGTAGGCAAGGACCCAGCTCCACCCCATGTGCCCTTCCCTCTGTGTGCTGGGCCCAGCGCCTGTCCCCCATGCCTTATATCACCCCTCCTCTCTGCTCCTGCAGCCCTAATTTAGGCCTTTATTATCTCTCTCCTGGACAGCTCAGCATGCCCAGCCGGTGATTCTCCCTGAAGCACCATAGCTATCACTGTGTTACTCCATGGCCCTGTTGACTAAGAAATAAAGCCCAGCATCTAATTGCTAGGCCCTCTCATCAGGCCCCTGGGCAAACCCTGCCTCACTAAGCCCCTCCTGCTCCCCTGTGTGCCCTGCCCCCACGCCTCCTTCTATCTAAAATATCACCTCTCCCCCCTCCACCTCCTTTATTCCAAGTCTAACCTGGCCTTTAAATTCAAAAGCCCCTTTGGCCATGGCTCCAATTTTGACCCAAGAGAAAATGTCTTTGTCCTCTGAACCCTCATCATTGCACTCCACCTCAACCACCTGCTGCTGCCATCAGAGATCCTATGCACCTTGTTTTTCTCCCTAGACCATCAGAAACCTGGGGCAGCAGAGGACCCAGCTCCCTCTTGCGCACTCGCTGCCCCAGCACAGTGCTGATACCCAGCAGGTGCTCACTGCGTGGCAGGAGCGCACAGTCAGTCTGTCTGTAGGCCGGCAGGATACTGTGCAGGAGGTCCAGCTGATGGGCTGGTCAAGCCAGGATAGCACACAGAGGGGCAGGCTGGGAACCACAGTGGGTGACACAGTGACCTCCACCATGCTAAAGCCAACAGTCAACTCAGTCTTCACCTTTATTAAATCTGTTTGCAGCATTTAACACAAAATGTCATCATCCCTTGGATCAAATCTCTATTTATTGGATCTCTAGGAGATGGTGGGCTCTCAATTTTCCTCCTGGGTAACGGCTGTCCTCACTTCCTTGTCCTTCTCTTTGACCAAATTCTCAACACTGGCCTTTCCCAGGACTCAGCCCTTCAGCCTCCCGTGGCTGTGTAAGGACTCACTCCTTTGGTGGTGTCTCCTGAGTTTCACAGCTTTAAATATCAGCTCTATTTTGATAAATCCCAGATCTGCATTTCCAGCTTTGACCTATCCTCTGCTCAGAAGCTACACTCAGCTGCCGAACTCAGACTCAGCGAGCCCCCACGCGGAGCTCCCCATCGTCCCTCCCATCCTGTTTACCACAGCCTTTCCCATCCCTGCTAATGGCAATTCCATCCTTCCAGGACAAAAATACGGAGACATCTCAGCCTGCTCTTAATTTCCACCCCACATCCCATCCTTCAGGAAATGCTTTTGCCTTTTCCATTAAAATACTCACGGCACCTTGCCCCACCCTCCATCCCTGCGGGCAGCGAGGACATCCTCCCCCACGGCTCCCTGATTCCATCCTGTTCCCCTTTGGTCACTGACCACACGGCGGCCAGAGCCATCCCCCTGAAATACAAGTCCCACTGTGACTCTCCTCCAGCACAAGCCCCGTAGCAGCTGCCCCTGCCCCTCAGGCTCAAGTCCAAGTCCCCCTCATGGTCTTTCTGATGTCACCTTCCACCCTCCTTCTGCTCTCTCAGGCCCACGCTTCAGCCCCCTGGTCCTCAACCACGTAGTCCCCTGGCCTCTCTCTCTGCTCAGCCTACATTTCCCCAGGTAGCCTGTGCTCACTCCCTCACCTTTCAATAGTTCTTGCTCAAATGCCGTGGTTCCAATGAAAACCACCTGACGCCCTTTTCAATCACAACTGTCTCCCATTTACTCAGCTCCACTTTTCCCCATAGATCCTGTTACCTTCTAATACATGAGAAGGTAAAAAATATCCCTTTATTACTTTCACCTTGAAGTTATCATTTATTAAACAATTATTGTTATTTATAACAAATAATATAAATATGACTTCATTACCATTATTTTAATTTTATCATTGCTAGAATACTGTTATTAATATTACTTTCTTGTTAATGTTATTTATTATCTCCTCTTTTTTTCACTGATGTGTCAGTATCACATCCTTACTGCCCCATGCCTGGCAGAAAGCAGCCATTCAATAAATATTTGCCAAATGCACGAGTGGATGAGTTCAGCCAGTGATCCCTGACCTGTAGCTTGAACAACGAATGCCATTGAGCCACAGACAGGGAGATGAACAGCTCTGCAGGCAGCGGGGCAGAGGAGCAGAGGATTGGGAAGTATAGCCTCCTTCGACATTTTAAGGTGTTTCAGTGTTGCAAAGATCCACCTGAACTATTCAGCAGCACTAAAGAAGCACCAGTGAGCAGTTTCGAACTTGCCCAGACCAGCCTATAAAAGTTTCAAGAGACTTCAATGTACAGGTATGCTAAAAAGAAAAAAAAAAATACTATATACAGTAAAAATGCAAAGGAAATACACAAAAGTGGGTAAACAATTGCGTGTAAATATTGCTTCCACACTTTTGTTTGCATTACACATTTTTTTCCCACCTTTTTTTCCCTTAGAATATGACAAAAACAGTATCCTTCCTTCTGTCTCTATGTGCCCACAAGGAGAACCCACAGGCCTGCTGTCCAGCCGGGCTCGCACCACAGTCGTGCTCCCTGGGAGGTTCTCAGCACCTACCCTATGAACAGAAGAGTTTCAAAGTCTTCGTCCAGTGAATGAAGAAATGAATGAATGCCTCTGAACACGCCCTGCCAGGATCACTCAGGTGATACAAGATTGCATTCTGACACACAGCTCTCCCTGAGCCTTGACCTCCAGGCGGACAGAGCACTAGCCGACACTCTCGCCCTGCACCTAGCGTGGGGCCTGGCCCCAGCAGACACTGCACTAGCCAACACTCTCACCCTGAACCTAGCATAGGGCCTGGCCCCAGCAGAAACTGCACTAGCCGACACTCTCGCCCTGCACCTAGCGTGGGGCCTGGCCCCGCAGACACTGCACTAGCCGACACTGTCTCCCTGAACCTAGCGTGGGGCCTGGCCCCGGCAGACACTGCACTAGCTGACACTGTCTCCCTGCACCTAGCGTGGGGCCTGGCCCCGGCAGACACTGCACTAGCCGACACTGTCTCCCTGCACCTAGCGTGGGGCCTGGCCCCGGCAGACACTGCACTAGCCGACACTCTCGCCCTGCACCTAGTGTGGGGCCTGGCTCCGGCAGACACTGCACTAGCCGACACTGTCTCCCTGCACCTAGTGTGGGGCCTGGCTCCAGTACACATTTAGAAAGTATCTGATGACTAAAAGTCAAGTTCGTCCACCCGCAGGCCTGGATGCCGGATAAGCCAGCATCTCACGACTCTCTACTCAGCTACTGTTGTCTGATCCCAGGAAAAGAGACGACACAGGTGAAGACAATCACCCACTTAGCTGAGGTGTCCTCCCTTCCACACAGGGAGGTGAGAACTGAATCTAAGACCGGTCTCCTTAGTGGTCAGGCTGAGTCATGGGAACGTCAGCGTTTTCCTTGTCAGCAAGAGTTTCATCACACCTCATGTCACACCCCTGTGAGGACTGACCCCACTGTGTCCTGACCTCAGACAACCATTCCTCCCTTGGACATTCTCTGTCACATCCTCCCGTGAGCTGGAGCGGATCCTGCTGTTCAAGAAGCATCTGTCAAGCGACTGCTGTGGCTTAATTACTGTCTTCTATCGGAAGCTTCCTCTCTGCACGCTCTCCTCCCAGATGCCATGAAGAGACTTGTCATCACCAAATTCAGGAGCAGGATGGGACTTGGGGCTCTGAGGAAGTCAGGAAGTGACTGGGTTCCAGAAACAACTTCCTTGGGGGCCGATCTTAGATAATGACAAGGAAGATGATTCCAGCACCACTGTGCCGCTGTCTTCTACCTTTGGGGGAGTCTTTAATATGGAAGGGGGTCAATTATGGCTACAGGAAAGAAGAAGAAAGTAGAGCAGAAAAATAAAGCAAGATGTACACAACCCTGCCATGCACGCACACACACAGGGACGCACACGGAGCCACAGCCACACAGCCTCCTAGAGGTCAGCAGTTGATTAGATTTACCTCATGCATAAATAAAAGACTTATCAGAAAAGCTGATGAACATTAAAGTGAAAAAAAGTGTAAATTTTTGTTTTCATGGTGATAGAAATCAGGGCAGAGAGTCTTGGGACGGTGACAGCATTCTTTCATGTGGAAGTCATATTTTAATTGAACTTGCAGATGTTCTAGGGCACAGCCCGTGGGCAAGCAGAACGGATCCCTGAGAATCAACATTCTTTTCATTTTTTCCAGTAGGAGAGTATTTTCATAGCCACTAACACCACAAATGACTTGTGATGGGATTCCGTTAGCCCCTAAAAGAATGAACTCACCTATTCTTGGTTTGTGTACTGATTCCACAACTTTTACCTAGGTAAGCAAGGGCTAGCACAAGAGTGTGGCATTTAGACCCAGTGGGCTCCATCTAAGACAGTCTGGAATTAGGCACCTTCCCTCCCCTCTTTAAGCCTCAGTTTCTTCTTATAATAAAATGAAGCTAAGAGACAGTCCTCACCACAAATACGTGATCTGTACGTAGAGGGACCTCTGTAATACCGGAGCTACTGCAGTATCTGATACATGAGAGACCTTCCAAAAAGGCTGAAAGGCCTGTAAGGAAATGCCCCTTTCAGGTGAACCACAGAACTTCTACTTAAGGGTGGCTGTGCTATTGGAAAGAGAGATGACACACGTTTACCTACAACTCTAAAATAAGGTGGAAAGTAGTAAAAGGTTTAAGATGTCACAAAACTAAATGCTTTAGGAGGGGATACAAAGCAGAAGTCATTCATAGCCAGGGATATCAGCAAACACTTTCTAGAAGAAAGGGAATCTGAAGTAGGAGGATGCTGCAGTTTATTTTTAAAGGATAATGGTGGATGATTATTCATTTATACTTTAATACTTAGAAAAGTCTGATCTGTCTGATGTGCTTGGTAATTTTGAGGGTACAAAGAAAGATAGAAGACATGGCACAGACCTTGTCCCTGGATAATTAATAACCAATCGGGAAGAGATTATGTGTGCACACACACACTCACACACAAGTCAGCTGTCCCTGACAGGTGGTGACAAATGCCCAGTGAATATTCAGAAATACAAATGTCCGAAGTGGTAAAGCAGCTACCAGTACGACCAGGAAAGTCTCAGGTAATAATTGGCTCTGGTTTTTCCCTCATCAAGCCTCAGTATTCCCATCTGTATGATGGATGGCTTGATTTAAACCAGATTTTTCCAACCATGCTAATAAATTAGCAAAAGTGTGCTTATTTATTCACTCAGTCTAGGAGACAGCTGGTGGGATTAGGAGGGCCAAAGTCCCCTCCCACAGGCCACTACTCTGTGGTCACAAGCAGTTTCATCCATTTCCTCTATGTGCTGTACAAACACTGCCATTTTCCACTTGACCATGACATAGAATATGTTGAAAATTCCTAGTCAAGATCATCGCAAATAATCCTGTATGCTTATTCAACCTATGAGGTGGGGCTTGAGTGAAACAAAGAGGGCTTGAATAGGCAAAAGAAGAGTCTCAGGAATCTCAAGAAGCAGGTCAGTGTAAGGAACAATGAGGCCATGGGACGGGCAGGTTCAGGCCTCCCTGCAGCACCCCAGAAGCCACGCCCAGGGGTGTAGACTCTCCACCAGAACTTCTGTTCTCTTTGACCACATGTATGTTTATAAAAGTGGTCTCTGTGACAGTTAATTTTATGTGGCAACTTGACTGAGGAATGGAGTGTCCTGACACTTAGCATTATTCTGGGTGTGTCTGTGAGGGTGTCTCTGGCTGGGATAAACTGGATCAAAAGACCACATTGAACTGCCCTTCCCCCTCCCCACATATGGGTGGGCCTC
The DNA here is from genome assembly GCF_000181295.1 of Otolemur garnettii. Lineage (NCBI taxonomy): Eukaryota > Metazoa > Chordata > Mammalia > Primates > Galagidae > Otolemur > Otolemur garnettii. The sequence goes on from NW_003852417.1 coordinate 8,486,057, forward strand.
ATCCAATCTACTGAAGGCCTGAAGAGAATGGACAGAGGGGTGAGGGAGAACTTGCTGTCTCTGCCTGACTGTCTGTAAGCAGGGACATGGGTTTTCCACATCTGGACTGGGACTTAAACCATTGGCTCTCTTGTTTCTCAGGCTTCAAACTCAGGCTGAAACTATCTCATCCACCTTCCTTGGTGTCCAACTCACTTACAGGTGCAGATCATAGGACTCCTGAGCCTCTATAACTGTGCAGGTTAATTCCTCAAATGCACCTGTATATATCTAGATCTCTCTCTATAAGTGCTATATCTCCTATGGATTCTATTTCTCTGAAGAGATGGAGTAGGACATATCAGCTAACAGGGGATCTATTAATTTGCTCAAGCACTCAAACTACATCTGGCGCAGTCTTCCTTCCTAAAAGGTATTTTACAGTCATTAATTGTGTTAATGCCAATCAGTGAGTGGAAATTCAGCCTTCCTGTATCATAGCAATTGATACAAAGTAGAGAAATGAACAAGTATATCCAGGTACTAAATAATTAACAGTTTTGAAGCAGGTCTGGGGTACGCTCTGAAACCCAAGACCTTGTCCCAATCCTTTGTTTGCCTTTGTGAGCCACCTGATCACAGACAAGGACGAGGTCGGCTTTGTCGCCTACACCACCTTTACCAGCTGCTCTGGCAGAATCCAAAAGCTCAGACCCAGCCTGGGCTCGGCGCACATGTGTCCTCACTAAATGCCAGTTTCCTTTCTCCTTGTTCAATCCCATCCTCCAAGGCCCTGCAGGTTCTGTCCGGCCTCCCCAACATATTCTCACCTCAGGATCTCCCCATTTTCCCTGTAGATATTGGCAGGGCTCCCCTAACTCCTCCCTACACACGTACACACACACACCTTTCTCTCTCTACCTCCATTACCTAACTTCATTCTTTATTTCTTCTCGCAGTACTCATCACTGCCTAACATCTTACACACACTCACACACACACACACACATTCAGGCTTCAAGCAGATACGTATGAACATAAAAAGCAAGGCATTGTTTTGCCCAGTGCCAGGAACATAGCAGATGCCCACCCAATAAGTATCTATTGACTGAATGGGGAATTGAATGAATGAATCAACCAGGCCAGTCCCCACAGCCCACGTGACCCCGCACATGGACAGACGTGGAAAGGATAGACATTCGTTCACTCTTGGGTATGACCACGGAGTATGATGGGAAGAACTCACCCACTGGATTAACCCTGAGCTGACCACAGTCCCCACGCTCCTGCATCGTTAGTGGGAGTGGGCAGAGGGGATGAGGGCTCCATACAGTGAACCTCTCCTGACCACCAGGACCATCCTCGCACAACCTTTTTGAGCCATATCATAAAGGTTTTCACAAACACAAGTGCTCACCCACTTTGGCCCAGGCACCTGGGAAGATAAAGTGTCCTAAGAAAGCTTGTTTAGATCACCCAGCTGACCACTATCCTCAGCAATGCCAAGGGCACGTGCTCTGGGCTGCACGTACTCCACTGACCAGCTGTCTAATCACGACCAAGCACACACGCTCCTGAGCCTTCGTTTGCTCTTTCACAAAAATAAGCACAGACAGTGAAATGCAATTCCCAGGACTGTTGTGAAGATTGAGGGAGACAAGCTGGGTAAAGAACAAACCTGGGAATCAGTCCCCTCCGGCCCTTGAACAACACAGGTCTTCAGAGCTACACAGATTGTCTTCCCGACTAATGCTAGCAGAAGGGGAAATGATTAACGGGTAAATAATGCCTGTATTTCCCTTGTTATTAATAAACACACCATTTTCTCTAGCAAAGTTGCTTTAAAAAGGTAAATCTTAAATATGGAATAAAAATCGAATTATCATTTATTTTCAAGTTCACATTGCAATTCACACTGGCCTTTTAGAATATTCTCTAATCAAGGTCTTAGAGGGAAGTAGCTAATGATGGTATGTGATGACTCTGAGGATATTACCTGTGGAGAAGGTGCCCCTACCGTGTGGTTCATCTGTGGTTTGTTTCCTGGCAATGCTGAGAGGCTGCTGTCCTGAGACGTAGCTTTGCACGTGTTTCCCGAGTTGCACTTCCCACCCAGGGACCCCCACACCTCTGTCTGACCCACACCGTCATATGACAAAGACAACACCCTGTGACTGCTCTTTCCTGAGCCACCATCACATTCGTCTGAGCCCCAGAACTGCCTAGAAGCCCTGCCAAACCAGAAAGCCCATTGGCCCCCAAGCACCCAGGCACCAAATGCTTTATATCCTCTTTAAATCCTCATAGCACCCCAAAGAGGAAACACTATGATTATTATTCCCATTTTGTTGATATGAATAATGAGGCCTAGACAGACCCAGTAACTTGCCCAAGGTCAAACAGCTATTGAGTACAGAAGAGGTGGCCCAGGTAGTCTCACCTTGCTGAGGGCAATATCTACTCACTGCCTGGCTTTTGGCCTTGTCCTTGAAAACTGATGCCTTAGTTTTCTTTTCTCTATATTTAGAAGGTTACCTTTGCTCCCAGGAAGACAGAGTAGGAACAACAACAACAGCAAAAATAATATAAAGAACAGCAGGCATCTGGGACAGCCTTGAAGAAGAGGCAACAGTGGTCAAAAGCACTGTGTGGTCGCTGCTCCCCTCGGGGTCACTGCTCATCGACAATGCGGGGACCTTGAGTTCAGACTGTGTGACTAGAGGTCTTTGACGTGATGACATGAGTTCCAGGAGAAGGGGGAAAAAAGGTTTCAAGGATGTAATTACATTTGAATTTAATAAATAAACTGATAAAGTGCTTTATCTTTCTAGCACATGGTTGAAATACACGCTTTGCCAAATTTTCTGATCTTAAATAGGGTGCTGAGACTTTAATCATATTGGACTTTCTTGGGTTCCCAGGGTATTGGAGCAGCTGTGACCTCATGAATTTATGCAGAACAACCAGTGTGTGCTGAATGCCTACTAATTGTCAGGCAGGGGCCGGGCTTTAGCCCTAAGACACAGGAGTGAACAACACAAAAATTCTTCCACCATGGAGCTGCTACATTTGAATATGACATTTCTCACTAAAATATCAACGCCGGATACAAACTCCATTCCTAGTATGTCATCAAATATTTATTTTACTAAAAACGTAATGTTCACATCTTGTGCAATAGGTTTACACTGTATGGGCTAGACTGTGTTATCTCCCCAGTTGTAAAAGATTATATAATCAGCCCTCCACATCTGTGGGCTCTGAATCTACAGAGTCAACCAACCACAGATAAAAAAAATTAGGAAAAAAGGACCAGACACAGTGGCTCACAGGTTTGTAATCCTAGCACTTTGGGAGGCCAAAGTAGGAGGTTTGCTTGAGGCCAATAGTTCAAGGCCAGTCTAGCAACATGTCAAAATCCCATCTCTACAAAAAACAAAAAAAAATTTTAGCCAGGCAAGGTGGTGCCTCCGTAATCTGAGGCACTCAGGACCCTGAGGCAGGAGAATGACTTGATCCCAGGAATTTGCAGTGACCTCTGATGACATCACTGTAGCCTGAACAACAGAGTGCGACTGTTTTAAAAAAAAGAAAAGAAAAAGAAAACAAAACTTTAAAAAAACATAAAAAATAACACAATAAAAAAATTACAAATAAATAGAACATAGTATAACAACTATTTACATTACAACCATTTATATTGTCTTAGGTATTCCATATCATCTAAAGACGATTTAACACAGTATATAGGAGGGTGTGCCTATGTTATATGCAAATCCCCTGAGATTTAGGTATTCAGGGCTGGGGGTCCTGTAACAAATTCCCCACAGATACTGAGGGCCCACCATTCAGCACGGCCTTGCTGGTTGCTCTGCTGGGGTGGGATATAATTGATATAGACCTTGGATGTTCACACTGACTAGCAAACTGAATATGAGTTTCTGGAATAAAGAATGCTCTATCCCAGCAGAAAAACAGTCTCAAGCATAGTCTCAAATGTCTGCCCACCTTGCTTGCTCTTTGCTCTCTATCCTGAGCCTGTATCCCCAGAAGCAACTGCCCCTTCAACCCAGGTTCCAGAATGAGGAGCGATGTTCAGCAGTGCCACCAAAGCCAACCTGAAGGCCATGATATGTGACACAGCGAGATGCCTGTTGCTATCACCAGGGGGATTTGGGGGTTGTTCCTTACTGAGGCAAAACTGCCTAATACACACGCCACATTTTCTCAGATTAAATCATTTTATAGTCACAGGTACAATGCTAAAGTCGGTAAAGAAAAACCTGCCTGCATTTTATGGATGAGGTTCCCAAGACCTAAGAGTGCTCACGTGACATTCCAGAATCAAACAGCAAAGAGATGACAGGAAGAGGAAGAAAACTCTCTACGTCACCTTAGCCAAGTGGGATTAAAAACAAGACTGACACACCTTTAATGCAAAAATCCTTCTGCAAACTGCAAATGGATTAAAACACTGGTAAATCATAAAAGATTCACTGCTCTCTGGGCCAGTTCCTCATATCAGGGGTGATGTAGCAAAAAAACAAGAACACACCATAAAAGGAACACACAACAAGGACAGCGCATCTATCCATTAAACTGGATGAGCCGGTAGCCTCAGCTCTTGTATCCTGAGGCTGAGTGGTCTCAGTAAAGGACTCAGGAAGAGTGGGTGCTCCTCTCTGGCCAGGGAAAGGCTTGCTGACATCAACCTCCACAGCAGCTCCCTTGCAAACATTCCCGGAAAGCCCATCACATGCCTGGAACCGGCACTGGGATTGGCAATGATCAAAGGTTGTGTTATTTCACCAGGAAATTCAAACATAAAGAGACACTGACCTTAATGCCTAGCAGTAAGGGACAGAAGCACACAGGATCTGACATGAGTGACTAATTCAATTTTCTTGCTCATATTGTTTTAAATTCAAACCTTATCGTGCTTTTTCTCTGCTTTATTCTCTGTCTTCCCTCTTACTTTTACTTAAAAAAAAAAAAAAAAAAAAAAACCTCCTTTCAATGGGGGCGAGTGAGTCACCTTCATCATTTATTTAGACACGTTTCAGGCTCTCCGTGTGCAATCTGCCCCAGCTTGCTGACATATATGGAAGGCTTTCTGCAGAAGTTGATCTTTTTACCAGAGAGCTCAATTTTCAACAGCTCTTTCTAGGGGAGTCTGGGAGCACCCCTCCATGTAGCTTTCCATGACAATTCACACCACCGGTTTCCTACCACACCCAAGCCAAGCTGACTTTTGACACCTCCTGCCCCTTGGTCCCTATAGACACTTTTTCTGCATCCAGCACTCCAGCCTCCTGGTATCTGGAGCAACAATCCCGGCCACTGCCTTCTATTCCTGTCCTATCAATGATATTGAACAATTGCCTTCTAGTAAGTAGGTGAACACAGACATGCTTCTGTTTTTACAGCATTATGCTGAATTGCAGAAATCAAATACTCATACAAAATCAGGAAGTTTAATTCTGAAAGCTGGAGGAAAATCCAAACAGACGTTTGGGGACAAAGAAGGAGAAGCAAAGTTGATAAGAATTGAGTTGTGAACAAATGTTTTGTGAACAAACATTAGCCTTCCTCAGAAACCTCGCACCAGGTACCACCTGTGAACACAGGTCCCTTGCAGGCATGTTATTCACACCCTGCAATTTGTACAGAGCTTTTCACTTGTTTTCAGAGCGTGTTGACTTCAAAATGCCCCCGAGAGGGACAGAAGTAGGGAGGAAGGTTAGCTCCACCAGAGGACGGACGGGAAGACGGAGGCCCAGGAAGGCAGCGACTTGCCTGGTCATTGGGAGACACAAAGTTAATTCTTCATTCTTTTAATATCAGGCACTGAGTTTTTGTTTTTGAATTTCTTCAGCTGAAAACTGGCAATGTGCATTTAAATCTAGGAAATTCCAGTGATCTTATCCCAAGTACCTTCAACTAAGGTTCTCCTAGGAGGCCTATAGGCGTGCAGGCCCCATGCAGGCAGGCTTTCCAGCAGGATGCCGGCCCAGTGCTGGCCAACACTTACTTGTGTCTCAATAAACTGTTGGTAAACAAGGGAAAGACAGATCTTTGTATTTTCTCTTTTTCTTATTTTTAAGCAAGTCCACCTCCTGACTCACCAGCTGAAAACAAATTACTTTCCTCCCTCACTCTCACTAATTCATTAATGAATACTCCACAGTTTTAGACCTGGGGCATATACACTTTTCTCTCTTTTTCTCTTTTCTCTCTCTCTCTCTCTCTCTCTCTCTCTCACACACACACACACACACACACATACACACACATAGGGCTGGAAATCCACTTTCCTTCCTCCCTTGTGAAAATGCCCTAAGGGCCTTCCTCAGTCTTCAGGGTGTCCCCCAGCTTCAAACTTCACTAACTGCTATCCCATCTGAGCCTGTTGGGCACTTGTCCCACCTGGTTTAAGTTGGTACCGGCTGCTATAACCCCCTTTCACCCCATGGATGCAGGGTTCAGCTGGGGAGGCGGCGTGGCGGCCCCGACCCTGGCGTGGCATGGGGGCAATGCTCGCCTTAGCCCTCACCCTCCCCTTGCTCTTCAGGGGTCCTCAAACTTTTTAAACAGGGGGCCGTTTCACTGTCCCTCAGACTGTTGGAGGGCCGGACTACGGGGCCCGGAACGAGTCGGCTGCTAAGCAGGACAGGCAGCGGCGGCAAAATCAAGGCCGGATAAATGTCCTGGGCGGGCCACATGTGGCCTGCAGGTGGGCGTTTGAGGACGCCTGTGTCTAGCCTCTCTTCATTTCCTAGGATTTTTTTCTTGACTTAAAAGAAACTCAAACTTCTCAGAGACCAGCATTCCTCTCCACAAGGAGAAACACCCTGCCTGGGGAGAAGGCACTTTTCTTTGTAGAAAGGTCTCCAGAGGCACAGCCTTCCAGGTCCCGTGGACTCCCCCTGCTACCCTCTGAGTCAGCAAAGTGGAGAGTGGAACGTTCTGGCTGAAATCCCGACACGCTTTGAGGGTTTCTTGAGAGCCTCCCTGTTCCAGCCTGCGGTCACTTTGTATAAACACCAGTCCCAAGCAGGGTTCCAGGGCCTGCTATTACTCCCCAGGGATTGGGAAAAACCCTCTTCCTTTGGGCTCCAATTAACATTCTCCTCTCCATGACTTTCACTTCTAGCTCCCCCCCACAATACACACACCTTATTCTTTCCTTAGCAATTCCACCCATCTGATGGTCGTTCAGAAAGGAGCTGGTTAAATGGGATTTAGAGTCCACATTCCTTCAAAATTCCCATGTTTATCTATCTTTCACTAGAACTACTGACTTTTTTTTTTTTTTTTTTTTTAAGAAACAAAGAAAAGAAAAGGAGCAAAGGTGTTCAGAACAGCTGCGCTTTCCCTCTGTCCTGGGCCTTCCATTACGCGCTGGAGGTGGCCAGCCCTGCCAGGTGCACAGGCCAGTGAACCGGGACAGTGAGATGCAGCCCTAGCTCTAGGCCAGAGGCTGCACAGACTGGCCCGAGCTGTCTTCCAACCTCACTGCCTGCTACCAGGCACTTGCATACTCGGCTATGGCCCCTGGGCTCCTTGCTGTCCCTTTAACAGGCCAGGCACACCCGGCCTCTGCTTCAGCACTTGCTGAGCCCGAGCCTGGAACACGATGTCCTTTGGCCATCCAACCATGGTTCCTTCTCCCACTTCCTTCTGGCCTTCCCTGACCACCCAACTCAAAACAGCATCTCTTTCCTCAAACCTCCCCCTACCCACTGCTTACTCTGGGCATCCACCCCTGCTTCATTTCTCCTCATGGAGAATAATCTAACATAATATACATGTACCTTGTGAATGTGTTTACGGTCCCCTTTCTGAATAGAATATGAGCTTCACAGGGACAGGGAGTCGCCTGTCTGGTTCACTGGTGAATCCCCAGAAACTGGCCCAGAGAGGATGTGTCTGCTCATCATGGGTGGTCAATAAATCCTTGTAGAGTAGATGGATGGATGAATTTGGTGGGGACCTGGGGAAGGTTTCCAGGAGAGGGTCACACTAGAAGTGAATCTCAAAGGATCTGTCCAGATTAAAAAAAAGGGGGGGTCATTTGGAAAGGGGACACATCTTTTGCAAAGAGATATTTCTTCCATGATATGGAGCTAATGCATGGTATTTGCAAGTCTGTGATGAGCCATGAAACTAAAAAAGGAGTTTGGGTAAGTGAAAACGAGCCAGCAGTGGTGCAGGCTGATGCAACATGGGAAGGTGCCAGAGGAAGCTGCCTTCTCTGCAACCACCAGATTGAGTTATGACCAGCAGACCAAAAGTGGGGAAACCCAGCCCAGCGAGGTGGGGACTACTGGGGCAGCTGGACTCAGTCTCCTCAGTCAACAAGGGGTGCTTCAGTTCCAGGCCACGGCAAAACACCAAGCACCCTACAGCAGTGAACTGTGTGAACCATTAATTCACAAAGCAAGCCACAGTCTCCCATCCACTATCTGTCTTCAGGTACATAATAGCGTCTCTCTAAGTCTTAGTTGTGCCCTCTCTACGACATAGACCACAAATTCTTCTCCCATTAGATTACACACCTGGAAGTCTCTAGCAGAGTGCCTGGCGCTTCAGAAGCACAAGGTAAAAGTTTGTTCAACAGAAACAAAATATACTATTTGCATGAAATTTACATTAGGGTAGGTAGAGCTCTGGGACTCCATTCTGGGAAAAGCAACAAAATAAAGCTGATTATATTTTCTGAGGTTTAAGAGACTCCAGTCATGGGGGAAAAAAAAAAAAGGATTTTCTTCTCTTCTTTTCTTTCTTTTTTTTTTTTGCAGTTTTTGGCTGGGGCTGGATTTGAACCTGCCACCTCTGGCATATGGAGCTGGTGCCTTACTCCTTTGAGCCACAGGCGCCACCCATATTTTATTTTCTTAAAAAAAAAAACAATTGTGGCCTGGAAGCAGTGTGAGCTGTGTGGGGTGGGAACGTGAAGAAGTTTTAGAACCAGGCAGACTTCAAACAAATCCTGTGCTCCACCTTCAGTGCTATGTCTTAAAGCAAATTTAAACTTTTTTTTTTTTTTTTAGCTTTGGTGACTTTAACATCAAAAGAATATTAAAAATATCAACATGTGGGCAGCACCTGTGGCTCAAAGGAGTAGGGTGCCAGCCCCATATGCTGGAGGTGGCGGGTTCAAACCCAGCCCCAGCCAAAAAAAAAAAAAAATTCAAAAAATACCAACATGCAAGATTGTCTGTGGGGTGAGAAATGTATACAAAAAGATTATAAAATAGTTAGAGTTAATAAATGCCAGATATATGTTGGATAGCATAATTCACCATTATTCACCATAATTCACCATTATTAATAAAATTAAAAATTCAGAAATACTTTGAAAAATTAGAGATCATGTCGGTACCGGGTAACCTGCAAATCACTGGTTAGAAAAAAACAAATAATAATTTGCACGAATACACCACAAAACAGCAAGTACACTACAGCTATTTTAGTTGATATGAGCTACTCAAACTATTTCCTGAATTTGAGGTTTAACAGATAAATTTACACAACCCACGGCCTTCCCCGTATATGACTGATATATGACTGACGGCGTGTACAGTGTGAAAGGGGGAAGGAGGGGTGGGGCTTTGACACATAGGTGATTTAAAGGTAGGAAAAAACAGGGGCTATACACACAGTGTTTCATCCACAGGGTCAGGAGTGCTCATACTCAGCCCCCTCCCTGGTCGTGAGGAAGGAAACCCCAATTTGGGTAGATGGGGAAGGGGGCTCTTAGCTACAGTAGCTGAAGTCCAGAGATGAACAATCTCCTTCCCATCTCAAGAAAGCCTCTGGGCCTCCAGTGTGGGGCCAGGCTTTCTCCCAGAAATTGCTTTAGGCTTTGTCAAATCAAACCCACCCATTAAGGATGGAGAACTGAGGCTCACAGAGGGAAATGGGCTTACGACCAGTTAGGCAGGGAGTAAGCAGCAGAGCCACACTCAGCAGCCAGGAGTCTGCCTGGACAGTGCTGTCTCCACCGCCATGGGGCCTCCCGAAACTCAGCAGCTTAGTAAGCAAAGCCATGCAAGCATCCCCAACACCCCCCTCTGGGCCTGCTCCTCCCTCACGCCCAGTCTCCTGACTCAGTGCAGCCCTGTCTGGAGTTGACCTGAAAGAGCTTGAACCTCAAGGGGCGGCAAACGTGAGGGGACTGGAGTGTGTCTGGGTGACACAGGGACCAAGGCAATGGTGGCACGGTTTCCCCTTTTGTGCTTTTCCTCTCTCTTTTTCTTTTCACTCTCATAATCTTTTCTCCCAACTGACTAGTAAATAAAATCAAATGTACTCTCAGTCCTTTATTTTTTTAAACCCATATTAGATTTTTCTTTCATTTATTTTTACTTCTAAACTAGCACCCTCAAATGATCTGCCTGTTTCTGAATATGTATAGAATAAGATTTCACAGGATTCTGTGTTTCTGAAGCGGAAGCATTAGCCAGCTCTGCCCGAGACAGGCAATTTGGTTGCTTTCTGCCAGTTAACTTCTGAATTGCCCTTCTTGGTGGTCACTGGTCCCTGAAAGACAAAAGGTCCTTTAGCCTGCAGGACCTGAGCAATCACCCAACTCCATTCCTGAGCTACACAGGGCCAGAGGTTGGCCTGAGGCAGAGCTTTGTCCAGACAGTGTCTGGAAGGGCCCCACCTTGCTGGGTCTGAAAGGATCTTCCCACAACCTACGTGCCCGTGTACACACACACACACGCCCATGCACACACACACACACACACACACACACGTATGCTCACACACACCTATACAGGTCGAATTTCAGGCTGACATTCATACCCACCCACACAGCACACACATACCCCCACACTCACCTTTCACACTCACCCCCACTCACAAACCACACACACACATTCACACCACACACAGGAGTCCAGGCCTGTCTAATTATAAGGCCCAGCCATCCCCAGAGGTACCCTCATTGTGCCTTCACGTGAAGCCTATTTCTAATTCCCATCTATGCAAACCCAAGACCTCAGGATCTTGAAAGTCTAGGTCACTTGTCAGTCATGGAAACCACCTGACTGTGGTCAAGTCTCCCGCGTAAGACTGTGCTCCAGAGGAAGAGTGGGGGTCCCCAGGGAGAGGCAAAGTCACTGACTTACTAAGCCTCGTTGGATTCTGGAACATATGGTAAGCTTTCAACCTGGTGAGAGTCAGAATTACAATGCATTGAGCATAAACGCAAAAGACAAAGAGATAAAGAGAAAATTAGAGAAAAGAGAGTAAGAGAGAGAGAGAGGCCATTGGGTTGGTCACCACTCCTGCTTAAGTGTTCTATATTTAAACACCTAAGTCCATAAAGACATGGGCCCTATTAACAAACTATTCCATTTCCTCGGGCACATCTTGCATGGGTCCTGTGCTCCCCAATGGAAAACCTCTACTGGGCTCTCAACAAAGTTCAGTATCAGCCCTGCACACATTCATAAGCCCCCAAAAGCACAGCAACCACTGAGGTGGCCATTGTCATCAGGACCAACGCCACACACCCCAACATCAGAGCCATCCTGAGCATCAGTGATAGGATGGCGGCGAAGGCACTGGGGCCAGAGGGCACAAACCAGCTGAAGGCAAGGTCAGTGTTGTGAGGGGAGCAAAGGCAGGGCCCGGAAGGACCCAGGGCAGAGCTCAGAGAGGCTTCTCACTGCCCGTAGGCCATGTGGCCCGGCCGGCCGGCCTGCACCTCCCACCCCATCCAACTCTTTTGGGGCCCTAGCCTCAATGCATGACTTAGAAATTCAGTTCGTAAGGGGCTGGGGAGAAGTAATAAGCTCTGGCTCATCCAACAAGTTAAAAGCAGACCCGACATAAGACCCAAGACTTTCTCACGCTCGGCCCGGCTTTTCACTTCCCCATGCTTACTCTTCAGGCGCTGGTTCCTCCTCACACAGCTAAAATGATGAGTCAGATTTAAAAATTCCCTCCACCTTCCTCTCCAGGGCCGCTGCTGAAATCTGATTATAAGCCATACTCAATCAAAAACCCCCAGCTTATTTTTACTTCTCAGAAAGTCTTCAGCAAAGACTCCTTCAGAGTTTGTCACAGTAAAACTCTGGAGGAACCCATGTTCTTAAAAGTTTTTGTTGTTGTTTTGTTTTTGTGCCAATCTAGGTCACTTAATTCATTTCCTATTATTTCAATTGACGAAATATAAAAATGTCCATTAATGCTTTCCATAAAGCATGAGATGAACCACCATGTCACCACACCACCTAATATCCAAAGGCATGAGGGACATTTATTCCCGTCTTTTGGATCTTGGGGGTCCTGTGATTTCCTTCAGCCTTTTTGCAATAGACGTGGGCAAACCTTTCTTAGAAACCTTTTGCTCAGATATGCTTCCTAATTCAGAATTTTTTTTTTTAATTTAGAAGAGCAAAGCGTGCCTGAACCATTTATTATGCACCTACCAGGGTATGGATCACTTAATCTTTCTACCAAAAAAACTCATTCATGCTGAGTGGGACAAATATAAGTTATAAATACTCTTGTGTAACATTGAGCCAACTTGAGCTTCCAAATGGAATGACGAAAAAAATTTGCCATTTTGAGAGCCTTTTGGACTTAAAAATAAGGGAATGTATATGTGGCAAAAATAGCTTATGACCCATTTATTACTTCTGAAGGTATTTGAGAGGCCAGATTTGAAACCTCAACATTCCAGAAAAAAAGTACAAATGTAAAAGATAAGAAACAGACTTAGGATCAGGAGATGGGTCGAGCCTATGTGTGGTGCTTTGTGCCAGCTAGTCTCATTATCCTTGCTGCAACCCAGTAAATAACATAGCTGAGTTCACTTCAAGTACAAAAGGAAGGTTCCCAAGCTAGAAATAGAAGCCCAGAAAAGTGGACTTTTGGGGCTTGTCAGGGGCGATTCGGAATATATTATCAGAGAAAGGAGAAGTTCCATGTCATTTCCCACTCAGAAGAACAAACAAAGAGGAACCTAGAGGACGTGACAAAAAAATTTCAAACCAATTTTATTCATAGCTCAGGCAAAAAGGGAGACAGATATAGCTTCAATTCGCATATCCCTCACGATATCCCTGAGACACGAACGCCACGAACTTCAGTTTAAAAACTGGAAAACTTAGCAAGCTTATGGCACTTGTCCAAGGGAAGAGCCAAGATTCCAGTCCACGTCTGTTTCTTCCAAACATGTGCTCCAGAACTTTCAGAAGCACCTGTCACTTGTCCGGGTTTCAGAAGAGTTCTGATAGCTGAGTTCTTGTCCCAGGCTCAGGAAGGCCGCTGGTCTTGGTCTCCCTCTCTCGCACTCTCCCTCCCTCCCTCCCTCCCTTCCTGCTTTCCTTCCTCCCTCTCTTCCTTCCTTCCTTCCTTCCTTCCGCCTACCTTCTCTTTCCACCCAGCCAGCCAGCCAGCTACCTACCTAATCCCTCTCAGTTTCTGCAGAACAGAGGAGTCAGAGCAGAGATGTTCAACCATGGGCGAGCCTGTCATCCTGTAAGCTGAGAACATCCTTCTCCTGTGTTCTCATGACTGCAGGCTGTCCCCAGGCAAAGGCCGAAAGAGTAAGTTATCCACCACCTGCCTCCACAGGGGGGTCCACAGCTCAGCAAGACCACATGCTGTGCACTCTGCAGGCTTAGCTCCTCGCTGCTGGGTGGCATCCTCCAAAGAACGAGCTGAACAAAGGAAGGATGGACCTGGAGGACATCAGCCCAACAGAGGTGCAAGGCACAGGGAAGCGCTTAAAACACAAGCTGTATTTTATCTTATTTTATTCAACTGCAAGGTATGGAGGCCCCTCTGGCTAGCATGAATTTAAACCTCCTGGAGATGAATATTCTAGCCAAGATATAAGCTTAGTAATTCCATGCCCCTCACATGGGCACAGCTCTTATTTACAGTGTAGGAGGTAGAGAGAGACCAGACTTTGAAGGTGCACAAACATGGTTTCAGACACCCGCTACGCCACCTTGGTAAAAGGATGATATTATGCAAATGCCTTAACACCTGTGGACTTGAGTTTCCCCATCCACAGGATGGAGATAATATCTATTTCAAAAGCTCTTCAGAAGATTGTTAGAAGTGGGTATGAAATGCTTATTGCTATTCTGATGACAATATCTGGATGCCTCAGTGCACACCGCTGCCCACATTTTATCAAGGGGAACACAAGCTCAGCGAGAGAAGACAACTGGCCAAAGCCTGGGCTCCCTGAGAGCGAGCAGCGTGGGCATAAGAGCCCGGGCCTTCTCAGACCCTTTCACTGTTCTTGCCCTGCCCACAGCATGGGCCTCTCCACACAAAGTGACTGGGACTTAGCTGCAGCATGGCTACTGGAAGAACACGCCTCTGGCGGGACAAGGAAGGACAGGGTTTAAGCACATTGGCACAGTTGTACGCCAATCACTGGCTCTTGATGATCACTGTGTGTGTTTTAATCTATTTTGAAACCTAGGAATCATCAGACCAAATGAAGTTTTGTTTCATTTTGTTTTTTTTAAAGGACATTTACTTGAAACAGAAGGACACACTGCAGTATCCAAGGCATCTGTGAAGTCAACCCCCTTCCACGTTCCTGTTAGTGAAGATTCTGGAACAGGGGAGTAAGCTGGCACTCCCTCTGCTCCTGCGTCCCCTCTCTCTCCACTGTCTTCAGCTTTGACTTTGGTCATTTATTATGGTCAATCAGAAAGGGGCTCCCTTGCTGGGCAGGGACGTAAGGCTTCTCTGCTCTTTGAGAAGATTCTTTGACAACACACTTGGCTCTCCCCTACCCCAGCCTGCTCTGGGCAACCTGCTAAGCAAGGCTGCCAAGGGTTGCTTCTTCACACTTGTCACTCGGGGATAAGAGCCCATGGTTTCATTAGGATCATTGGCCTCAATGTGAAAAGGCCTTTCAAGTCATCAAATCCAACCTTTCCACTGTACCAAGAGTGAAATTGAAGCCCAGAGACTCTCCTGCCTCACCAGGAAGTGAGGGGCATGGCTGGGCGCTGAGCCAGGGTGGCAGCTTTCCAGGACCTGTGTTTTTCATGCTCCCTCTCCAAGGGAGGTCATTCAGGTGCTCCACGGACCACATCCACGTGGCAGGAAATGGGCTGCATTGCAGTGACAGTGGAAACAACGGTGTCCCCCTCCTGCTCTGCACACTGCACTGTGTAGAACATGGTTGAGCTCCGCTGGGCCTTGTGTCTCCTCCTGCTTCCCCCACAGAGGGAGAGCTAGCTGAGGGCAAGGACAACGCCATATTGGTCCCTGTATCTTAGTTCAACAGGGGCAAGAACTCACCCAGTACACATTTGTTAAAGGAATGAATGATCTAATTTTTATGCTTGATCCATCATAAAACTGCAATTAAACTCTGTGGGGCACTCCATTTCCCCAGTTTCATTTTAAAAATCTAATTATCTATGCCATACAGAATTTTTATTAGAAAGTGAAGTCATTAAATAAGCAGACACCAGACTCAGGCCCTGAGATAATTGCAAATAGAAACGCATCTGTCTGCAGTGCTAAGTTAGACCTCGTAAACACTCTGCTGAGAAACATCGTGCCCATTTCCAGTACTGGCTGTCATTGGGGCAACAGGCTTCTTAACAGGGAAATTAGGCTTCCAAACTACAAAAAAAAAGCTAGTGAGCAACTCTATAATTGCCTTTCAGTACCTTCAGCTTCCTAGACATGAGTTATACCAAGAGACTTAATCCAAGTCACCCTTGCATTTGAAGAGCCACCACCCGTATGTTCTGACCTTGTCATTTCTCGTGTATCCACGTCCCTGGGAGGCACCTGTCACACTTTCCACTCATAAGTTCAGTAATAAAATCTTGGTCTGATCAGAGGTTCAATTTATTTCAGTGACAAACCAGCAGTCCATTCTTGGGCAAGGGAAGCTACTTCCAGCATCATCAAACATTTTTCCTTAACTTGGACGTGTCAAACTCCGATTCATCACTTACAGAATAAAAGCCTCAGCCAACTGAAGAAACCCTGTTGAGGCTGTGCTGAGAGCAAAAGCCTAATAAAGTTTCTAAATATTTGCTATGGGTCTAAGTTACAACACTGACCAGTTCCACCCTGTTAAAATCTGCTTGCATTCTCCAAACGCAATTATTTTAGGTCACCGGCATGCCAGCCAAGGAAACGACAACAGAGTGTACGATGGCACAAAGAGTAACCAGAACCTACTTTTAAATTCTGATCCTGCCACTTAGTCGCTGCCAGGCATTTTACAAATGACTTTACTTTTCCAGTTTCCTTAACTGTAAAATGGGGACAATAATACAAATGTGGCAGAATTGTAGTAATAACACGGGGAAAATGTCTATGTGGATGTATGTATTCATGGTAACTTCAGAAAAAGATATCAGGCACACCCAGAGTAAAAAAAAACCAACAACACAAAGAATTCACTTTCAAGTATTCTCATAGATAGAATATGTTTCTGAAAATCAGGGAGTTTGTTTCCGTTTAAAATTTGTTCCCCTTTGAGAAAACAGAAGTGTTGGTGAGTTACACACTGTGGTGGTATCCTAGGACATAGCTTATCTGGTGAGAGATAACCTCAAGATTAAGTAGCAGTGCTAGGAGCCTAAGTGCAGGCAATTTTTTTTTGCAGATTTTGGCTAGGGCTGGGTTTGAACCCGACACCTCCAGCATATGGGGCCCACACCCTACTCCTTTGAGCCATAGGTGCCACCCAGTGCGGGCAATTTTTAACCCTCCCAGATAATGAATGGATCTCAAAAGGCCAGAATCCACCCAAAGCGCTCTCTACCACAGTTTAAGAGGACCCAGAGGCCCAGTAACCAACACGTCTTTTCTAATCAATATAACTAAATAACAGCAAGTCTACTGTGAGGCGGGCACCATGCCAGACCCTGTAAGTACATAAAAGCATTTAATTCGTAGAAGGCAAGTATAATTACTACAATTTTGCAGGTATAAGAAATGAGGCCCAGTGAGGTTAGCTATACCTCCAGCCACAGCTAGGACACAGCAGAAACGGAGTCTGAACTACCTGACACCTAAGCCCACTTTCCTTCCAGTCACTATGGCACGTTGTCAGGTAATATACGCAGCTCCTGAGAAAGGATTTTAATCAAGATGAAGTAGGAACCAGAAGCTACTCTGAGTGGACAAGTCCGAACTCAGAGAGCAAGGCAGGACTGGCTCCCCGCCTCCTCTTCTTTGCCCTGCTCACAAGAGCTGCTGAGGCGGCTCCAGCAGCTTCTCCACGGCTGGGAGGGCTGACCGGGGCTTGCCAAATGGGCAGCAGAGGACAGCTGTATTTCAGCTGCAAATCACAGGCCCCCGGATTCAACCCTCATAGTGGCCTCACGAAGTGACTCTCGGCCCCACACCAGCCTCCCCTTCCTCGTATCACTCTCTCCACGACTATTTCACACGTGTCCCCTGCTATGTTTGTCTTCACCACCCGATTACATTCTTCCTAAACAGGAACAGGGTTCCTTTCCACCTTTTCGATCCCCATTTCCCCAAACTGCGTTTGGTGCGGAGTAGATGTTCAGTATAAGGCGCTTGAATGAATTAATGGGTGCACTGTCAAGGCTGGAAAAGATGACTTTAGAGACTGTCTCCAAGCCTGGGAGTTCATGGCTTGATTATTCCTAAATCAGTTTTCAATCTCTGAGCAGGGGTTCAGGGGTCTCTTTAGCACTGAGATATCCCAACAGGGCTAGGACATTACGGGTCCTTTGGCCTTTCAATGCAGTCACAGAAATCTCTGAGGCTATTCCATTACATCCTAAAATAATAAGTAAACGTGGCTAATAGGATAGATGCTGTTGACCTCGTTTTAAAGACTGAGAAACTGAGGCCCATATGAGTGAAGGCACTTTTCCGGGGCCAGTATTTGACATGGAGGCTGCTGACTCTCTGTCCTTTTCACGTCACCAGAATTTTTTTTAAGCATAGCAACTTATATGGGAGACAAAGAGGGGTGGAAGAGAGTGCGGTGCAGGCAATGACAGCAGGGATGACAGGAGACAGCTCCACTGGAGAGTGTCACTGACAGCTGACAGTGGGTGACCCTATGGCCCTAGTGAGCTCTGAATACCTTGTCCAAGGCCAGCTAGCCTCAGCATCCCTGACTTATCCAGTAGCATTAGGCCCTGGGAGTAAAGGCAAACTGAACTCTTCTTGGTACTGAGTAAAAACAGGAAGTCACAAGTGGCTTTGCTGTGCTCTCAACTTGGGTCCCCAGCAGTTCTGTCAAAGGTTAAGGGTGCACCCAGGACCGACATGCAGTTCCCTGGCAGCTCACCTCCACAGGAGTCCACTGGTGCGCCCAGGGGCAGGGCAAGGGGGACTCCCTTTGAGGAGACCCCTGAAGTGTGGGTTTAGGGAGCTGAACTAAGGCAGGCTCTGTGGTCCCTTTGGGACAGGATCAGGGAGCCAAGCAGCTCCATTAGTTTTCCATTCATTCATTTAATAAGCACTGAGGGCTGACTATGTGCTGAAATCAGTGTGACTTTAGAGAAAAAGCTCACTTGCTCTGGGCTCAGTTTCCTCATCTGCAAAATGAAGACAGACCCTGCCCCACACGGATACTGTGCAGATGAAAAGGCAATAATATCAGTGAGGTCCTCATCACATTTGGCATTTATTAGTAGCTCTGAGGCAGGATTCACCTACTACGTGCCCCTTCCCAGAGCTGAGAGGCAGAGGGAGTGTGTGGCGGGTCTTTCCTACTCTCTCCTCACAGGAGCTCATGGCCAGCAGGAGGTGAAGTCCTGCCAGCCCCCAGCCTGGGCCCAGAGCCATGTTTATGACTGTTTATTTCAGAGCAAGTAGAAAGGAGAAATTAGAGCCATAAAAGACAGGACAACAGACCAATAAAAACCAGCTCCCAGAAGAGTCAGAAGGAGGAAGACAGGCAAAACTGTCACCATAGCAACACAAGACAGTCAGAAACATGCAGGAAAAACAGCCCCTGCTATGCCTCCTGTCTTCACTGCAAGCCAAGCCCTCGAACCCCATTTGGAGCTCAGTGAAAGCCATGACAACCCACCTTAAGACCCCTGGCCCCGGAGCCCAGACCTGGCTACCCGTAATGCTCCTCATACTGTCCCAGCACAAGTTCCAGCCCAAGTCCCAGCCCAGCTTTCTGTGCCCTGGGGACTTGATGCCCTGCAGATGGTCCAGGCTCCAACCAGAGGAGAGACTGGCTGGTAGCAAAAGGGAAAGTTTCTAACAGGGAAAGGAAGGAGGCTATAGAGCTGTGGGGGGACCAAGCCCCCTGTCCCTGACCTGGGTTCTCTGCCTAAAAGTCAGGCAGGTGAACAGGGTGCAGGAAATGAAACCAGCCCCAGGGGCCCACGAGGTGGCCCCATCAGTTCTTTTACACCCAACACAGAGACTGGGAGGATTCTAGGGATGGGGAGTGGGTGGAGAAATAGCTTTGGAGGCCTTAAATGACAAAGCTCCATGGCCTGGTCTCTGGGGACATTGGCCAGCAAGTCGGGGCAGCATTGAGAAGGACCTAGGGATCGCCTGCCCCATTTTGACAGAAACATTCTTGGCCCTTCAAGTGGCAGACAAGACAGGTGTCTCCACCAAAAAGCGTGGCTGGCTTGGGATCAGCCTTTTGGGAAGTGGGTCAAATTGTTCCCAAAGCTCAGTATTGGAAAGTCCCTTCCACCAGCCTGGGGTTCTGGGTTCTGGAGAAGGAGAGAGGGTGACTACAAGGAGGGCTGGGTCCCAGGCACCACAGCTTGCTGGCTGGCGGGGAACCTCTGTGGCAGGTGGCAGCAGAAGGGTCCAGGTGTGCAGGGCTGGGGGGGAGTCACCCTGCCTCTGGGGCTTTAAAGAGGGGTGGGAAGCCGGGGCCTCTGGTGGTGGGAAGGGCAGCAGATGGTCGAGGTGCAAGAATGTCTTTGGATGTAAGGATAGTTGGGGGCAGGGGTGATCGGTTGAGGGAGTGAAGATGATCTGGGAACAGAACGTGATCAGTAGGCTGTCCTTGGAGAGAGGGGGCAATGGGGCACAAAGATGGACCTCTGGCCAGCAAGCGCAGAAGGGCTCAAGGATCAGACGCTCTGCACTCCCTCCCTCGCCTGAAGGCTGTAGGGTCATCAGAAGCCCGGAAGGATGGCCCGGAGCGTGGCGCCCGCCCCGCCCCGCCCCGCCCCCGCCCCGCAGACCCCAGCCCGCGCTCCCGCCACGACCCCGGCCGGGTCCGCGCGGAGCTCACCGAGTCGCCGCCGCCCTGCTCGGCCGTCCGCTCCGCCGCGCCGCCGCCGTGGACGCCTCTCCCGCGGCCGCCGCAGCTTGCGAGACGGCCCCGGAGCCCCGCCCCGCCCCGCCCCCAGCCGGCCGCGCGCCGCCCCGCCCCGGCCCCAGGGGACCCCACCCCCGCTGTCACTCGCGCGTCCTCACACTCGTCCAGGCCACCCCCTCTCCTAGGCTGCTCTGCCCTCCGTGCCCAGGAGCTGGCGCGGACCCTCCCAGCATGGCAATCCTGGCCCTTCTCACTCTTGGCCACTTAGCCGTGCCCTGCCAGAGGAAGCCCCGGCAGCCCCTTACTGTTTCCACACACCGAATTCCTCCATACCCGTTATTCCCCTCCAAGAAAAAGAAGAAAAAAGGACGCACACGCACCTTCACATTAGTATCCATGCTCCAAGCCAGACTATCCCAAGCCCCAGCCCCTCTCCCAAATCACTCTGGATTCTGAACCCAGCCCTGCTCTCTCCGTCCCTTCCTGCCCATCCTGTTAACAGATTCCCAGACCTGGGGCCTGCAGTTATCTGATGGAATCACAAAGGCTTAGTCCAAAAAAATGTTAATTGCCCTAAAAGGTAAGTCTGCAAAAACACTTTACAAAATTCTGTGATGCAGGAGAAAGTAGTGGATTACAGCATCACTGTCATGATCATTGTTTGAAAACATCTGCCATGGAGGCTTTTTGCATTAGAGAGAGGGAGATTCAGGAAACCAGAGATGGCTGAGCAGTGCCAAACAGGTTGTGAGTCAGAGCTCCTGTGGAGGGGAGGGGGGCTCTTGCAGAGGGCTTGGGCTGCTTCCTTTCCCAGTCAATCAGCCAGAACATCGTGAAACATCTCAGGGATTTAGGAAATCCCTATAGGTGCCAAGTAGTGTGCCCATAGCTTCACTGGTTGGGGACTCTGTGTGTAGGGAGCACAAGGAGACAAACCCAGGTCTCTGAGTGCAGGAAGGAGACATCAGGAGAACTGTCAGGGTCCCTTTCCTCTCAGATCCAACATGTGACCCCATGGAGGACTTGATGCTGCCCAAGCCTCCTTGAGGTTCCAGAAGGCTTTCACAAACTGGTCTGGGCTTTGACAAGAATTCACAGAGGGCAGGAGGACACAGCTTAGTTAGAGAGCAGTAGTCTCTCAATCAGGAGGGGGCTTTAGAACCAGAATGAATACCTTCCCATTCTTCATTTGAGTCTTCCCCATACCCTGGCACAGCCTCTGTTGTCAGCCCTTGCAAAGACAATTTATTTTATTTTTGAGTGGCTCCATTAGAAAACCCTTCTTGCCAAGAGCTAAACTACACTCCTTCCTCCCCCAAAACACACATGCACACACGCCCTCCAAAATTTCTGGCTTGATCTGTCCACCTTGAACTTGGCCAGTCTTTGGGAAGGGCAAGAACCAATCTGGCACAGATCCCATTTATCCCATAAAACACTATATTTTCATACCATACAAGGACATTTTACTTTACACTCGTCTGTCTTTAATAACATGGCAGAATTGGTGAGTAGGCCATTTGATGTATGAGATTTCACCTGCATGGTATTGCCTCACCCATTATCAAATAATAGGGTTTTCTAATTATTAGTGTGGAATTTAATAATTAAATGTTTCCTAAGACACAATAACCAGATGAAAGTCTTTTGACTTCGTCAGTAGCACTAATAACAAGTTTAGAGGTTATTATAATAAAGACGACAGTGAAATTAAACTGTCATTTAGGGGGCAGGTAGTTGAGATTGAATTTCAGATGGTTTTTAT
This sequence comes from Otolemur garnettii, assembly GCF_000181295.1. Lineage (NCBI taxonomy): Eukaryota > Metazoa > Chordata > Mammalia > Primates > Galagidae > Otolemur > Otolemur garnettii. The sequence goes on from NW_003852417.1 coordinate 8,508,052, forward strand.
TTGCATTATGTTTGCTAAAATGAACCTTAATATCTTAATTAAATTCAACGTAAAGTGAACTGTTCTAGTGTCAAGGACATCCTCTTTACATATTTATTTATATATTTTAAAAGAGATTGATTGAGTGTGGACAAAATACCGGGCACTTTGGTGAATGATAGACTAAAGATGCATGTCCCCTGGTCTTGAGGAGAACACAGACAGGCAGCCAGTCCTAGGCTATACGGCAGGATATAAAACAGCCTAAAATAGAGCCATTTGCTGTGTGGACCCAGGAAAAGAAGGAATTCATTGTGATTGGGGGAAACTAGGAGCAGATTCTCTAGAAGGACAGCTTTAAAGCTAACCCCCAGGGGATGAGCTAGACTTCAATAGTCAGGAAATGAGGACAAGGGCACTCCAGGTAGAGGGACAAAGTGGAAGCCATGGGTGGGGGGGTGGCCTGGCGTGGCCCCAGTACCAGGGGAACTGCACAATGTGAGACAGACAGTGGAGAACTGGACGAGCAGCTGCCCTTCATCCTGGGCACTGAGGACAGTTTCAGGGTCCACAGGGATAGAAGATGGAGAACGAAGAGGCAGTGGTGAAAATGGTAAGCAGGGAACTTCCATCATTGCCCGGGAGCGGTGGACCAGGCTCATTTAACAATGCATTCTCCGAAGGGTTCCTAGTGCTGAGAACAATACTTGGCACAAATTGGTGGCCAGCAGCATTGCTGAATAAATGATAGGATCAGGGAAGAGGGACTTCCCCTCTGAGGATACAGCCATAAGGGCTGATCCCATGCCGGGCTCCTCTCTACCCACTGGGACCTGTCCTAGGGGAGGTGAAACATTCCCTCTCTATTTGATTTCTCTTTCTCCCATGACTCTTACTCCTTGGAAGGATCATTTCTTGTTCTCAACTTTTGCTGGCATACCCACCTGGGATGGCTTCTCACCCATCAACAGCTACCAACGATCATCTGTTCCAGTATTAACGACACCCAGGGGACAGTATGGCACTATGGGCTCAGACTTTTGTCCTCTGAGTATTCCTAGAAAATTGACAGTTTGGGCCACTCACTCCTCTGGTATGTGACAGCCGTGTCTTAGCACAAGCACTGGGGATTTTTCACCTCTGCCAGTTTCTCAAGAACAGAGATATTATCCGAGGAGCAGATAAAATCCCCACAGGATTTGGAGTCAAAGCTGATGCTGAGTATAAACCCTAATTCTGCCACTCGCTAGCCACTATACACCTAAACAGGTTACTTCATTGTTTGGAGTTTTGGGTTTCTCTCCCATAAAATGGGATTATGGTAATAAAACCTACCTGAGAAAGTTAATATTAAATATAAACTGGTAGCTGTGAAAGAAGGGTTATATACAATGCTACACATCCTGTGTGTGTGTGTGTGTGTGTGTAGCCTCATGGTACCTTGAATTGTGCTGGGCAGATGGGAAGTGTTCATTTCAGAATTGCTTTTATTTTTACCCCTCCCAGCTCACTGATCTCCAGCAGGAGTTATAGCGTGTTTTCCCTCTGGCATTACTATAATGGTTTCCAAAGGTGGTGGGTTTTCTTGCCAATTACTGGCCAGAGTCCCTTTATGTAACTAGGGGTTTCTAGGGAAACATGGCCCAGGCTTCAGAGGGAGCATAATAGATTTGATTATGAATATTGAGCCAATTTTCACAGCTGACATGCTGCACACTTCCTTGTTGCAAAAATCACAGCCCGAACTATATAGAGAAACTTTGTAATAGCTCAAAATCCTTGCCGGTGGCTGTGTTGGAGCACATGACTTCAGGGCTCTGACTTTAATCACTTTTAATCACTGAATGTGCCAGGCTTTTTCAGGCCTCCCTTGCTTTGTACATGGTTCCCCACTGCCTTGAATGACCTCTCATCCTGGTCTATTCTTTGAGTTTCAAGTCATCTTCCTGAAATCCAGCTCAAAAGCAACTCTTTCTCTAATAACTTCTCCAGCTCTCCAAGACCAAGTCAGCTGCTCTTTTCTGTGTGCTTTCCTCATGTAGCACTCACACCTTTATAGTGGCAGTCACCAGGCAGTGTTAACGGGGTAGTTTACATGTAGTTGGTCCTTATCCGCAGTAGTGTTCTGTAAAAGCCACCAGGCAGGCTGAATTAACATATAATGAACCATAACTTCCGAGAAAAATACAGGGTTAGGTTCCTGCAACATCAAATTTTCATCAACTAATCACCACATAGCCTTTCTTATGTACGTTTCTGTTTAAAGACACTTTATTTAATATGCATTTTTGATTCATTAACATCGAAGTCGCAGTCAACAACACTATGACTCGTCCCTGAATGAAGCTTATCTTACCCATATATTTTCTGGGTAAGGAATATCACAGCCTTCTTGTGCTTAGGGACCCCTGACAGCACTTTGGCACTGTGCTTGGGGGCCATTTTAAACAGTGAAATCATAAACAAATAGTACAAAAATGAGAAAAATAAGGCACAAATATGTTGTAAAGAGGAGCAGGAAGGCAGAACCTGGTCTTGTTGGACCTCAGCTGGGAACACATATGTCCAGGTGACCTAAGGGTTTCACCTGCTGGTACATGTCAGCATGTCACAGAATCCCTGAGAGTATTGATTTTAGGATTACCAATAAAGTTTAGCAAGTAAGTGAATTCACAAATACGGGATCCCTTGAATAATGAAATAATGAACATCATCAACTCTCTGAACCTTCCAACTGGAGCACACTGGTCTATGAGCTCTTGGAGACAGACTCTGGGCTTTGTTGGTCTTGATATCTTCCCAGCCATTTGAAGACCACTTGATACCTATAAAATCAATGTTCAACAAATTCCGGGTATATGAGTGAACCATTTAATCTTGCATTTCTTTAGATATTTACTGACAATTTATAAACTTACATGAATAAAGCAAGAAATACAATGCTGATTCTTCTCCCATATGAATGAATGTCAGAGACCTGATTTGCTGCCTGTCAGTTATTTGACAAAAGGTCTGATCTCTGAATGTAAAGAGCATTCCACATGGAGTGGATTCCTCACATGTCACAAATCTGGATCAGACGGATGTTGGCTTGGACAATGGGTAAAAGAGCAGAAGCAGCACCATCCTCTCCCAAAAAGAGAAGGGGGGGCAGTGAATTCCTAGGATCTGGGAAAGCAGAATCAAATGACAGCCAACAAAGGAGAAGAGGGACACCAGTGACATGGTGGTGAGAAGAAAGGGATGTAGACAACTGAAGACCAGGAAATCAGGGTGACCGTGCAGTGGTGCTGCAGTGAGGCCCACGAGTAGAGGTGGGCTCCTCCCCAGCTTCCCACGGCGTGACTTCGGACGGGTTTCTCAATTTCCTCAGCCTTGTTTGTCATGTGTATAAAAGGATGATAATAGCACTTGTCACAAAAGCCTGTTTATGCAGCTGACATTTATTGAGTGCCTACTGTGTCCTAGACAGAAATGTGAATGAGATCACAAAGGTGCAGATAATTAATGAGTGCTGGGCCCAGTGCCTGATGTAACCCAGCTACCAAATTTAAACAGTCATAGTAAGTTATTTTTACTCATCAACTTATCTCCCTCCCTCTCTTTCTCTCTCCCCACCACCGACCCCCCCACATCATTTGCAAGATTTCAACATATGACTTCCATTCTCTTCTAAGGCCACATCCTCTGACACTTTCCTGTAAGTTAGTTGTCTCAATCTTCAGCTACACAGGTAAACCCAGATTGCATCAATTTTTGGCGCCTTTGACAAAATGAGTCAGCTCCTTTGGGGACTCAAACTTAAACTCACCGCCTGCAAAACTCACAGAGTCTATAAAATCACTACTAACAAAGTAATGACACACAGGTGGGAGCCTTTGAACAAAGGCTCAGAGCATTTTACAGGCATGTTCTAGTCATCTAGGTAGCTGCACAAACAGGTAAGTAGAGGTCCCTTATGACTAAACCCATTTTAAAGCCCAGAAATTAAGGCTTACTGTAACTGGTTCGAGTCATCAACTGAGTTACAGTGACAGCCAAAAATAGATAAATAAAGCAAACAAAAGTGTCAAGGCTCACAGTTTAAGATGAAGCTTTGTATTCCTTGGACAATGAGATCTTTCTCTTCTTTACAAATCATTTCTTTGCTTTTCAGGAAATATTTTAGTGAGCATGTGGGCAGGTTTGACTGAGGCATGGACCAGCATTCTTGCTATCAGAGATTTTGTCCAATTTAGGCAAAAAAACTTTGGATTGGGGCCGGGCATGGTGGCTCATGCCCGTAATCCTAACATTCTGGGAGGCAGAGGTGGGTGGATTCCCTGAGCTCAGGAGTTCCAGATCAGCCTGAGCAAGAGGGAGCCCTTGTCTCTAAAAATAGCCAGGTGTTGTAGCAGGGGCCTGTAATCCCAGCTACGCCGAGGCTGAGTTAAGAGGATCACTTGAGTCCAAGAGTTTGAGGTTGCTGTGAGCTATAACACCATAGCACTTCACCCAAGGCAACAAAAAGACTTTGTAAAAAAAAACCTTTGGATACTAAGACAATGTTAAAGTTCTCATCAAGCACAATGGTTGACACTATAGAATTTCTTTGCCAGCTGTGCTAATCATGCATGAATTTTTCATCTGTAAATGCACATAATTCTGTGACAACTACATAAGTGGCCATTTTAATGATTTGCAACGTATTGCATTGGCCTTTTTGCTCCTTAACCACTTGAGAAGTGTCTTAGAATGGTAATGCTCAAACTTGATATCTTTAGAATCCATATTTATCTTTTTTATCCTCTCTTCAGCTACTGCCAGATTAGCCCCTTGTCA
>NW_003852417.1:8513426-8548635 GCF_000181295.1 Otolemur garnettii
GAGTTGATCTGAGTTACACAAAATCTCCCTGAATCCGTCACAATCCAGAGATTAGAAAAATTGTCTTCTAACATTACTTCTGGAAAAATAAAGTATAATCAAGCCTGGAAGAACAATGTAAGAACTTTTTAGTAGAAGAGAGATTTTAGGATGAATGTGTGTGTGTGTGTGACTAAAACAAAACTCCCACGATGTTGTGTGATCTTAAAATAAAATCCATATTAGTTATTATTAGTCAAATCCAACAAATAGTTCTTGGCTTCTGATGTTGAAACGCTTCCTTTTCTCATATGCCAACACCTCTACATTTTCTTTGTTTTAATTATACGAGGCGTCCCTTTGTTCTTCCTGGGATATTTGCCTAGAAGCTGGGGCAGACTATAAATAATAGTCACCATCATCATAAGAAACAGTATTTACACAGTCTATTTTTGGAGCTGAAGAATAACCCCCAAGCATGCCCAGTATGACCCTGGCAGAACTGCTGGTTTCTTGAGGAGCGTCTTGGGCTCTTGAATATTTCACCTGTCTCATTAACGTCACTCAAGTAGTGTGAAGCTAGGATGGCAGCTGCTTCGTCTGATAAAACTGCTTTCCATCTGTTAATGGGAGAGGAAATGGAGGATTTTAGAAAATCTGATGAATTTTATGTTTTGATACATAAATGCAGTTAATTTTTCTGACTTCTATGGTTCATCTATACCTAGACTTCAGCAAATCTATCTAATGTGGGGTTATTTTTCTAGAAGTAAATGGAACATGACCTTTCATTATACACGTTTAAGCATTTCAAGGTCTTTAAAGACTCCCAGAGTAGAAGAGGCCTTAGAGACAGTCCCATCAGATTTGTCCATTTGACACATGGACAAATTGAGGCCCAGAAAGAGAAAGTGATTTTTCCAAAGTCATAAGGTAAGTAATGGCAGAGCTGGAATTCAAATCATGGTCTGCTGGTAACAGGCTAGTGGTTTTTGTGGTCCCTGAGGCTGGACAAACATTCGCCCCACCTTCTGATTTGAGTATTATAGTTTACCATCTGTTAGACACCTAGAATTCTAGTTCTGTATCTGCAAATTGTCAAGTTTTCTCCTCAATTTCTTACAGATTCCATTGGATCTTGTTTCCAGAAGGGATGAGTATCTATAATGGAAGGCTCAGGCCAATTCTGGGACAAGAATCAGAAACTGTCACTCTGAGCAGGTAGAGTGGTCTCAGAGGAAGAATTCACACTCCAAGGTCCTGCATTCAAGAAATAGCACTGCTTTGAACTCACTGCATGACACTGGGAAGGTCAGCAAACTTCTCAATGTTTTCAGTTCCCTGGGGCTTCCCTGCCAACTTTACAAGAATGTTGAGAGAATGACATCAAGTGACAGATGTGAAAATACTGTAAAAAGCTAAACAAAAAGTCATTGTTTCATGTAATGGCAGGAGAATATTTTGCCTTTATTGCCAAAGTGGCATGCATGCTAATTTGATGTTAATTTCCTTAAAGTGGTCAGGTTTTCTTTATTTTTTTTCCTATCCAGCATTATTGACGTTTGAAAAAAAAAAAATTATACTTTCATATATTTAGGCTGAGTAGAGCTGACCTGCGGGAAAAAGGGAAAAATTAAAGATAACAACAAATGTATTCAAATGTTGGTTTACTCAGGACAATTGGTTTGACTAAAGTGATAGAAGATTTAGATAGTTGTGATTTTAGAGAAATAATTCTGATTTACTAAGAAGTTTATGTTCATTATTTGGAGTGATAGGGAATTTTTAAGTAACTAAAGTTTGATTTCAACATACATCCATTTCCTCTTTTTTATTCAAGCACAGATGGTCCAATTCACACTAAGGAATAATGGTTAAGAGGCGCTTACTCATTCCAAAACTATATAGACAAAGATTAATGTGATAAACATCCATGGTCTTATCATTTAAAATATTAGTATTTTTTATTTGTGCTTCAGTTTTTTTCTATTAAGTAATAAGATATTAATGACCAACTAATGATCAACTAAAACTTCTAATGTTTCCTATGTATAGTAGAAACTTACTCTGGTCTTTCTCTTCTTCTGAAACTACATTTTCCTATAGGCTTTGCAGGATCATGTGACAAGTTCTGACCAATGGTTTGTGGGCAGTGCAACTGCTTAAATGCCAGCGTGAGACCCTCTAACATCTTGCATTTTGGAGTTGTTACCACTTCAGTTAATTCAACCCAAACACCTTACAGCCTCATTCTTATCCAGAGAAATTACTATCATGAAGTTGCTAGGAATCTTTCCATTCACATTTTCTACATATTTTCTAAATAAGTATGAACACTTAACATATAGTATTGCGATACATGATTTGAAAGCTTACATTAATGTTATAATGTCCTGGCTCTTATGTTTCTTCACTCAATAGTATGGATTTCAAAACCATCCATGACAATGACTATGCAATTCTATAGACAATGCACATGTCCAGTTCTAGCAGATATTACAAATTCCTCTTCAAAATGGTTCTACTATTTAATACAGCACCAATGAATCAGTGTGCTGACATCTTAATGTATTTTTGAATATTTCTAGTGTCAAGCTTTTGGGTTTTTTTTTAATCTTTGTAATTTAATTTATTGCTGTCATTGGTGCTTTCTTGATTACTAAGGAAAGACTGAGCATCTTTTTGTATGTATATAGTTTTTTTTCAGATTTTCTCTTCAGTAAAATATCTGAACATATCCTTTTTGAAATTCTGGAGGGAACTCTAATTAAAGCTATTGATTTGGATTGCTCGTGTTTTTAATAATCTCCAGGATTATTACTTTTTCTCTTCATTGTACTTCCTGGTCATTCATTTTCTTACATGGTTTATGATTATGGCTATGAGCTATTTGTCAGGATATTTCCTATTGGAAATCCATGTAACTTGTTTTGAGTGACAGTTTCTACTAGAACTTTATGAGTTTAAGTGTGGTAGACTGATGTTTGTGATAATTTATTTGGGGAAGGGGTCCTGAACTACTCAAGTGGCTTAAATTTGTAGCCCTTCTTATGTTCTTATTTCTTATACATATGTTTATTTCCATTCACTTGACTAGGTGGATAGGAAGCTTTATTACAGCTGTTTAGGGAGGCAGTGATTTTCTTACCAATGGCAATACCAGTGGCTACAGTCTCAATTCAGGCCACTCAGTTTTGGCTGCCCGCACACATGGGGCTATTGGCTAAATTTCCATTTCTGTGTGGCATTAATCTCTAGTCTCAGCTGTTAAGGCTTATAACAAGTTCCAATTCCCCTGTTACACTTTTTGGTTTTAACCCTCATTGTTTTGGAGATTCTCTCATTTTTTCTCAATGGAGAACTTTTCTTTCTTGGTTTCAAGTCAGATCATGATTTTACAATTGCTAGTTGATTTGTTTTTCTATTTTTAATCCAGCATTTCTAGAGTATTTTGAGTAAGGGGACAATCTTTCATAACATCTCAGTCTGCTTTACTTTTCAGAGGACACAAAGACATATATTCTAAGAGGAACACACAAAACCTTAGCAGAAAAGAAGACTCGGCTGTGGGTGGGTCAGATACTGCAGGTGCCAAGGAAACACTGGCATGAAGCTTGCTTCTTTTTAACTCTCAAGTTGTTCCATATATTTAGCAAAGGGGCAGCCCTGTCTGATTACATAACTAGCCATTCCACTACTTCCTCTTTCTTTTGGCTTCTAAAGCCACTGAAGGCTGTGTCTGACTCTCCAGGATCAGTCCAGCTGATGTCCACTCTGGATGACACCAGGTTTGATGCCCAGGTGATGTCTCAGCCTATAATGTGTGCTCAGCCATGCACGTGAAATTCGCTGTCCATCCCTGCAGCAAAGCGTGACACCTCCACTTTGAGCTGTGGCCACAATTACTGTCCTAAATGTTCATGCCTTTATAATTGATATCCTCTTTTCTCAATCTGGGTCAGTTCCTGGGCTTAATGATTTTAGCTAGACTATGTGATTAAAGTTAAAGATAGCTGATGCTGCAAAAGACTGTTTTTATGTTACAAAATTCATAAACTTGAAAAAAAGTTATCACTGCAGTTTCAGGGTTTTAACAATATATGTCCCTTAATCCACATTTTAAAAATGTATTTAAAGAAAATTATTCATACCCTGAAGTTATTAAGTGAAGAGAATAACCCTATGTGAATTCATTAGTCTCTAATATGATTTTTGTCCTCATTTTATTACCCAATAAGGGAAGCTTTTTCAAATGATGTAGTTCAGAGGCTGGAGAGAGGGAATGATGATTGGTTTCTCCATGGCTATTATCAACCATCAGAAAAAAATTCAGATAGTTTGCAATTTTCCAAGTGTAGAGATTACTTTGCTAATGTCTATTCAGTTCATATTCTATTTGAGGAATTGAACATTTGAGTGTGGTTACAGAGAAATTACTGGAGAAAGCTTAAATTGGAATATAGCCACATCACTCTATCTGCAGAATCTTTTTGAAGTTGCTTGTAGTGAATGCGGAAAACTGAGTAGGAGCTGTGGCCTTGTTCACTGTAGTTGCACATTTATCCTAAATGATGGCTTTCAGGAAAAATCACTGCTATCATCAAAAAAGAATTTATTAAGTGATCATCCATACTTAGTACTGTACAAAGGCTAAATAATGGTCAGTTAGAGATGATGCATGAATCTGTTGATGTTATTAAAATTGGACAGGGAGTGGACAGTGACATGTTACTCAGAGGACATGCACATACCCAAACAGGTAAGTAATTTACACAAAGATCTGGTGTGTTGGAATCCTGACTCCAAGGGGATACATTGGAAGAAAACATGGGAATGGGAGTCATACAGACCTGGCTTTCCATCCTGGCTCTGGTAGCTCTCACCTAAGAGAACTTGGGACTCCCCCAAGCCCCCTGGGCTTCTCTTTCATCATGTGATGTCAGACACAGTTAAGAAGGTAGAAAACAGTCATTGATGAAAAAATTCAAATATGGTTTCTTTATATATAGGGAATAAAGACATGATCCTGCCTCCAACAAGGTCAGTCTATTTAAGAAAAACAGCCATAAGTAACTCGGCCAAGATCGTGGCAATGACAGACTTCTGGTTACCTTTATTGAACTTCTGCAGGATAGAGCAGCAACAGGAGAAGGTAGGTTATCAGATATGGCTTCCAGAGGCAGGTACTGGAACTTATATATGGAAAAAGGGCCTACATATGAACCACTAGAAAAAGTCATCCAGGTTGGATGAAGGCACGTAGAAAGGCCTGGAAGGGGTTGCTGTCAAGGTACAGATTAATCACAGGGCTATGGACCCTGTTGAAGAGAAGGTTCTGGGAACCCGTTAGAGCCATTGTGTGAAGTCCTCTGTGGTCCCAGAGGATGGCAAGGGGACTAGCAGTGGACACCATGGGGAGGGGGCAGAGCTTAGCTAGACCTCAGAGAGACTGTGTGGCATGGCATCCTCCTGGATTGGGAGGCAGTGACAGACTTGAACTTGTCAGACTTGCTGTGTTTCTTTTGTATGACTCACTGTGGTCCTCTGGCCCTATTTCATTCACACACCATGATAGATTTATATTCTGTGAACTTTACAAGGCCCTTTTTAGTTTTTTTTTTGATCTTTAGGAAGTACTTTCTGTTAGAGATGCACAAATTTGAGAGGAATAGTCAGTGTGCCAGGGAGTCCACTGTCACCAGACACAGGCAGGGATGCTTGGCCACCCTGCAAGGCTGCTGAAGGAGATAATTTCGACACCAGCTGGGCTCTTTTGGTTGTTGAGCTTCTCTGGTTCTCAGTGACAGAGAGAAGGAGCAGGTTGAGAAGAACTGATGCAGAAAGGAGTTGGACCCTCATGAAGACCAAGCTGGTGGTATCTGGGAGAGATCTGTGGCCTCCTGAGCTAGGGGGGATAAGGGAAGGCGCCTTCTGGTGAGGCAGTGGTGGGAGAGCCGAGCCAACTGGCTGAGAGCTCACACAGACAGGGAAAGGGAGAGGATGACGGGGCCCTTCTGGGAATGGGAGAAAAGACTTGTGTAGGTGAACACAGCACAGGGAAGATGAGCCCTTTTGTCTCTCCAAGCTCACTGGGCAGTGGCACAGAACTTCTGGCTTATGATTTAATTTTACACATCTCTGCAGAAGCTATTAAAGCTGTCCAGGGCATCACAGCTAGAGCCCATCCAGTCCTGGCACATACAGTTCAGCTTTACAAGGGGACATGACCCTTCAAGACAGTCAGGGATAGGCCCCAAAGTCCCAAAGCAGTCACAAACACCAGACCCAGTCCAAAGGTGGAAGCAGGATATATATATTTTTTTTTTTATTGAATGGTAACTATCTACATTAATGCACTTTTGGGGTACAGTGTGGGGTTTTCACATGCAATCTGAAATACTTCCATCAAACTGGTCAACACAGCCTTCATGTCATTTTCTCAGTTATTGCTTTAAAACGTTCACATTCTACTCTTAGAAAGATTCACCTGTACCCCTATAAGGTAAACCTCAGAAGGAAGCAGGATATTTTGAGGCAGCCAATTCACTACATCCCTTACACCTGGAAGCCTAAAGTTGTGCAGTTGTGCACCTGGATTCTGCTGTCAACCCTGAAACTTTCCCTGGAGGCTCAGGGATGGATAATCACTGGGAAGAGATGACACTGAAGCTATTTTTTCCTGCCATTTCTTGGTCAGAAAAACAATTTACATTTTGATGGTTTTCAAAATAGCTGTTTAAGTGACCACATTCATATTCTGGAGAATCTCAAAAAGTGTCTCATAATTGTTATGACAAAATAGTATGGACCCAGTAGAGGAATGAGCACAGTTCTATGGGGGAACAAAAAGAGACAAGCTTGGGAGTGGATGGGTTTAAGAAGAGTATACACAGCATGAGCTCATGTAGACTTGTTGTTTTTTTTTTATTAGATCATGTTTGTGCACATTAATTCTATCATGGGATACAGTGTGTTGTTTCCATATACAATTTGAAATACTTTCATCCAGTTGGCCTACATAGCCATCATGTCATTCTCATAATTGTTATGTTAGAATTGTTTTGCTAATAATTCAGAAGGAGCTTCATGGAAACTCACCACTGCACTAGGAAATAGCAGCACCTACAGCAGCATCAGTGCCGTTGCCAGCTGATTCTCATCTGTGCATATAAATGCACCCCCTCCGCACCGCACTGCACACACTGTGGGCACAGATGCCTTCTCATGAAACTTCCACCCGAATATCCCAGCGAAAGGCACTCAGCAGCCAACAATCAATGCAGGTTTCTTAAGGTGTTTTAATAATGACCTTGCTTTATGATCAGATTTCTCCTCCCCTCCATGGGCTTCTCTTACTGAGACCCTAGCCTGTGCTGGCCTGAAGCCTGACACCTGGCAACCGAGAAAGCTAAGAAACAAAGCCAGAGGCCACCGAAAGGATGTTCTGGAATTCCCCAAAATGGCCCGGCCAGGCTACTTCCTCAACTCCCAGCAGCGCTGTTCCGCACAAAGGCCATTTTTGTGTCACTTGCAGAGAGTCCCTTCTCTTTGTTTCTGCTGCCCAGTTCTTATCTGATCCCTTATCTCTGCCAGGCTGGTGCTCCAGTTTCTCTTCATCTCCACTTTCAGCTCTCATTCTTTGTGCCCACTGAGGCTCAGCCCTGGACACAGAGAGTCCGTGAGCGCAGAACAAAAGGGCAGAGCTCAGACTTCAGAGCGGCATTCAGAGAGGTGGGAGGAGCGGGCCCCTCTTCAAGTAAGAGAGCAGTTTTCTAGTTAGGAAGCTGTTACACATTTTCAGAGAGGCTAACTTGGGAAGAAATTATCCCTGGGAAGCAGTTGGGTGGATTAAAGGAATAAATGAGAAATAAAATTTGGAGGTAGGTTGAGACAGATCATGGAGTCAGTTACACGTCAGGGTAACTCATTTCCTGGGGTTGTATCCCAGTTTTCTTTTCTTCCTTAGGATTCTCCTGACTATGGTTTATTAAAAGATTACAGCAGGAGGAAAACACAAAGTCAACTGTCGTAACAACTTGGATGTGCAGAGAAAATGGTAAATATTTCTTGAAGTATGTGTGTCATCAAATGGCCTTCCCCCAAATCTCAGCATGCTGGGTAGCCAGAATACAACAAAACACGCACACACCAAACACAGCCCTATATACACATAAAACAAAACCAAACAAAGACTACAGGAATCTCAGTTTCAATCTGGTATAAAACTTGTCTGATCTTGAAATTTAAATTATCTCATGAAGTATTATACGATCTCTCAATTGGATTAAAAACTGCTTTATCATTTGTGAAGGACCCTTTCTCACTGGCCCACTCCTGTCCCTAAGACCATGTCTGAGAGTATTGGGGGGGGCGGGGCAAGTTAACACACAGCCTCTTGGCCTGGGGAGGGAAGAGGCCTCTGGGATTCTCCTGGTCCTCCGAGTTGCACTGGGCCTCATCCTGTGTCCCTTGTCTACCTGGCTGTCAGGAGCCCTGGTGACTGCCGTGTTGCAGCTGCTGCTGATGGACTGTCCTTACTTTGGCTTGAGCAGTTTTCCCAGGGGCACAACTGTCACTTCTCTTAGCGGAATTAGCCTCTCTCAACTCTTTTTTTTTTTTTATTAAGTCATCACTGTGTACATTAATGCAGTCATAGGGTACAATGTGCTGGTTTTATATACAATTTGAATTATTGTCATCAAACTGGTTAACATAGCCTTCATGGCATTTTCTTAGTTATTATGTTAAGACATTTATATTCTACATTTAGTGAGTTTCACATGTACCCTTGTAAGATGCACAATAGGTGTGGTCCTGCCAATTACCCTCGCTCCACCCATCCTCCCTCCCCTTCCATTCCTCTTTCCCCTTATTTTTGGGGTAGTCTCTCAACTCTTATAGGCAGCAGACCTTTGCATCTCTGCCTTCTTCCCCCTCCCTACCCGCGCCCCAGCTCCTTCTGGGTTTTGATTCTTTTCTGCCACAGTGGGTCTCTGGATCTGTGACCATCAACCTCCTGGAACAGACAGCAGCCAAAGAAAGCCTTCTGTGTCAGAGGCTCCTTCTTTCTGACCTCAATAAGTCTTAGAGGGGAGAGAAGAGTGTTTTCTTATACCCTTTGGGGCAAATCTATGAACATAGTTATCCAAATTTGGTTCTTAATGTGCCATCAAGAAAGAAAAATACATTCAGAAAAATTCTCAGAACACAACAGTCTGGCTTGAGGGACTATCATCAATTCTGTTCTTTTTGCTTTCCTTCTGTGACAACCTCACTCTGCAACCTGGTGTCTCTCTCTCCCTCTCTCATCACACAAATCTCCGGAGCCTCATGAGGATCTAGAATAGAGAAAGGCCATAGAATGAGTACATTGGTGATGTTCAAAACCTCGATTTTCCTAGTCCCCTGTGCCTGACCCCTTATTTTCCAGGTCTCGAGTCTCACTGTGTCCCTGTAAAGGGCAGGGAGATGTGATGTCCATCTTCCTGGACTGAAAAGGTTAGAGCAGCACCAGTAGCATGTAAACAGGGAGTGCAGTCATCGGCCTGTATGTAGGGACAGTTGAAGGACAAGGCTGGAGGCCAAGAGCCCAGGGCACAGCCTGTGGCAATGATTGAGGGCTCTTGATCTCTCAGAGAGGGTCAGGCTGGTCCAGGGCGAGGCGAGAGGAGAGATGTTACTGGAGTGGGGAGTGGAGAGGGATCTTCACAAAGGCACCGTCACTGATCCCTGTGTGCCAGGCCTTTGAATGACAGGGAGAGAAGAAGGGGCAGGAGGAGCAGGAAAGGCTATGCTAAAGATGAATCCACGGCTTTGAGTCTGTGTAACCGAGTGGAGAAGGGCTAGTGGGAGAGGGAGAAGACTGGGGGAAGGGATGCGGTTAGCGTCTGGGTGAGTTCTGTTAAGGAGGCAGAGGAAATAAAAAAACATGGGCCTTTGAGGAGACAACCTATAAACAAGGGGGAGTTTGGCAGCGATGCAATAAGGAGACCGCATTCCGTGATGACTGGCCACAGCACGAATCAACGCGCTATTAAAAATCAGGCCCTTGGGTTGTAGCTTTCCTGTGATAGCTAACTATAAGTTAAGTTAAGCCCAAGAATATGGGGAAAGGGGAGAGGGAAGGGAGGGAAGGGAGGAGGATGGGTGAAGGGAGGGGTAATGTCGGGATCACGCCTATGATCTATCCTCTAAGGGTACCTGTGAATCTCTCTAAATGTGGAATATAAATGTCTTAACACAATGACTATGGGAATGACACGAAGGCTCTGTTGGCCAATTGGATGAGAAGGTTTCAAATTGTGTATGGAAACAGCACACTGTACCCCATGATAGCATTAATCTGCACAACTATGATTTAATAAAAAAAATTTAAAAAAATCAGGCCCTTCACAAATTGGCAATTCTGAGAAAGGTGATAGGAACAATGATCACGACAGCTTTTTGCACTTCTAAAGCATAGGCTGGTCCCTCTTTCTGGAACACCTCCTCTCTTGATCTGGTTCATCCCGACTTGTCTATCTTATAAAATTTCGACTCGTCACTCATCTCCCCTGGGAATCTCCCCTTCCTCCTTCTCTGACTTTTAGCTCCCCTGGGGAAGGGAGTGACATCTATTCTGTGGGGTCAGACCCCTGCCGTCCTCACAAATTCTATCGTTGGTGTCCAGTGTTAGACCACAACCTCTTTGCCAAGAGTAATGACGCCGGCCTTCCTCACACTCTCCAGTACCCGGAACATCACGGATATGCAGCAAATGCTGTGTCTGTGGTACATGAATGACTGAGTCCAGCTCACAGGAGTTTCCACGTCCCTATGCTCACTTCTCATTTTTAACCGTCCCTTTTAACCAATGAGGAAGTAGAGAACCATAGGTCTGTGCATGTGACCTCCTGAAGTTTCATTGGTGATGATACCCTTGAGTTAAAAAGACAATCCATCTTTGATGCAGAGCTATAGTATTTTCAAAATTACTCTTACTCTTCTATTATTGAAAATTGGATGTATGAATTGTTTATAGTTAATATTCTGGGTAAAGGACTCTAGGTTAAAGGGACAGCCAAGAGACGGCGGTGCCAGGAGCTGTGCTGGCCCCTTAGGCAGTCAGGCACCCACCCAGGCACAGCCCAGGTGACATTCACTGACCAGTTCCCCTCTCACTGTCCCTGATGGTCCAGACATCAGGCTGACTGAGAGAGCCTCATGGTGCAGCCCAGGCACCAGCCTGCCATCGAAGGGCAGAGTACCACATGCACAGCTGACAGTCCTTAGCAAGTAAAGCGCATGTAAACGTAAGTGGAGGAAACTGTTTAGGGCATCTTAAAATGCATTCAGAGCTCCGCCTTAGCCTGAGGTCAGCATCACGTCAGGCAATAGGTGATATTTAATACTTTCAGGCCATTTACGATGTGAAATGTACCACATAGCAACATGATGCGTTTTTTCTTTTCATCCAATTTTTACCCATTCTTCATTACTTATTTAATTTATTAACTTGTTTACTAAATGATGATCACTGAGCAACGTCTTTCGTGTCAGACTATTTACTAAGTTCTGGAGAGACACCTCTATCCTCACCGAAACAGTGCCTCAGGGACGTAGAAGAATTTTCTAAAAGTAGAATTCAAGCTGAGACTTTTGAGATAAGTGATTACTCACCAGGCAGGCAGACAAGTGGATGAAAGCTAATATTGCAGGATAAGAGACTAGGAATTTGAGGCAGAAAGAAATGGAGAGTATGAAGTGTCACAGACATTCACGAAGGGAGCCCATCCTGGAAAGGAGGGTAGGGGCAAGTCCACAGAAGCCATGGGAGGGGAGACACAGTCAGGAGAGGCAGGTTCAGACCAGGGGGGAGGGGAAGGAGCCAGAGGCAAGGGTTTCTTAGCTGAGGTGGTGTTGGCGTTTAGGCAAATGCTTCTTCATCATGGGAACTGACCCATGAATTGTAGAAATTGTAAACTTGAATTGCTACACATCCCTCAGTTATTGTGACAATTGAAAAAGGACATGCATATGTTTACAAGTATCCTCTTCTTCCTTCTCGAAAGAAAATGCAGTGTGGTCCTAGGCTTAGAATCAGAGGAAGTGTAGGGAGCTAGTTCTTTGAGGGGAAATCAGAGCAGAAAGATGGATGCAACCTTTGGAGCCTGAGGGTATTCGAAGGCTGAGGATAATCACTGTAGGCTCCTGGGTGGGTATTAAGTAGGCAGGTGGCGAGGGGGCACCTGGGTCAGTTCTGAGCAGAAACAGGTCTCAAGAGAAGGAGGTGGCAGGACCCACGCAGGGTGAGGTCCCAGTTTGGGGACCTAGGGCTCAGAAGAGAGCTGTCTCATCCTTTGAACTGGAGTATTAGGCATGAATGAAGTAATGCTTCAGGGGTTCAGGAAAAGAGACAGCCTTTGATCTAAACCCTGGCTCCACCATAAATATCTGTATAGTTCTTAGCAAGTCACTTCACCTTTATGAGCCAGAGATTCCTAATTTTAAACAAAGGAAATAATATCTACTGAAAGAGGTTATGGTAAATGTTGGATGAGATACAGAGGATGCAAAAATGCATAAACATTTTAACAAAGGAAAAGTCTATATTAAAATCTTAATACTCAAGTCATGCTTGACTTCTGCAATTGCAATAGATATAACAAACATTACTAGTATATACTGACTATTACAACTTTAACACACACACACACATATCTATCAGGGGCAACTGTTTATTATTTCACAGTTCTAGTATGAGTAGACATGGCTGGGTTCTTTGTTTAGGGTCTCACAAACTCAAAATTAAGGTGTTACCTGGTTGGGTCCTTATCAGGAAGCCCTGGGAACCATCTGCAGCGTCCTTCATGTTGTTGGCAGAATCCAGTTTCCTGCAGTGGTATGTCCGAGGCCCCTGTTTTCTCACACTGTCAGACTGGACTGCCTTCAGGAGCTCAAGGCTCACATGCACCTTTGCACATGGCCTCTCCAACTTCAGAGCAGGAATTCCTCCCTAGCCCTTGTCAGGCATCTGCTGTTTCTGACTTCATCTTCTACCTTTACACAGAAGGAACACTGTGCTGGTAAGAGCTCATGAGATGGATCAGGCCCCCCTTGATAACTTCCTCATGTTAAGGCCAACTGTACCTCATAATATAATAAAATCATGGCAGCAATGCATCAACATATTCACAGAATCTGGGTATCAGTACAAGAAAATTTAGGAGGCTGTTCTACCACATCTTCTAACTCTCAATTTCAAATCCAACAACCTGACCTATCTCTCTCTTTATTTTTTTTTTTTTGAGACAGAGTCTCACTATGTTGCCCTTGGTAGAGAGCTGTGGCATCACAGCACACAGCAACTTCCAACTCTTGTGCTTAAGGGATTCTCTTGCCTCAGCCTCCCAAATAGCTGGGACTACAGGTGCCCACCATAATGCCTGGCTATCTTTTTGTTGCAATTGTCGTTGTTTAGCTGGCTGGTGCCGGGTTCAAACCAGCCAGCCTCCGTGTATGTGTTTTGGCAGGCCCAGGCTGGGTTTGCTGGCTCCGGTGTATGTGGCTGGTGCCCTAGCCACTGAGCTACAGGTGCCAAGCCCAACCTGACCTGTTTTTAGGGGATTGACTAAGCAGGACTATCTATCTTCTTAGAATAGGTAAGCACAATTTGCAGAAGAGAGTTTGGTATAGAGTCTTCAAACCAAAAGAAGAAGAAAGGTACTACTTGAGCTTAATTTAAATAAATAAATAAATATTGACATCCAGACATGTGTTGGTAAAAGCTCTTAGAAGAAATAAATCCTTTAAAGGTAACAGAGAAAGAAAAAAAGTAATTAGAAAAAGATTAGAATATCACCTAACTTCTTTTTGGTGATGGTGGATTCTAAAAACAATGGAACAGGTTTTTGCAGAGTTCGGAGATAAAATCATTTCAAAACAATAATCCTAGAACGGAACCAAACTGCATTCAAATGAGAGGGCAATGTACAGATATTCTTAGTAATCAAGGCATCATAAAATTTGCAACTCAAAGAACTCCCCAACAAACTTGTCTGAGCATATATTCTAGCAAAATAAATACTGCATTCAACAAAGAAGATGATAAATTTTCTTGAGAAAAACTGCCTTGCAAAAAATAAAAACAAAGCAAAACAAAAAACCTGATTAAAAAAGCTACACCACACAAACCCCAGCAACCAATACAAGTGGTTTGAAGTGATTATTTTTGCGTAATTTAAAAATATTGTAATCCCAGTCTGAATCTTCATATGGAGGGAGGCTAAGGTTAGAGAGAGGAAGGAGATGAGACTTTTATGAAGGATTTTTGTCCTTGTTTGATTAAGGATATGAATACTCATTGGCTGTGGAGACTTATCTGAAGTACAATGATTTAAGGCCTTTCACCAGTGACATTTAAATAGGACATACAAGCATTAAAATACTAGAGGACTAAAAAGAACGAAGACAATTCAGTCAATTAAAACGAAGGCAGGACAGGGCATTACAAATAAACACGAAGAATGCTTATTACGTAGAAACTACGCGTGCAAAATAAATCTAAAAGGAATAGTTAAAATGAACATAAAGAAAAGAGATCCTGGGCTTGGGTGACAGTTCTATACTGTTTACAAGTGGCACGCCACAAATAAAATGAAACATAAAATGCAACATTGAAATTGACTCTCTTTTCTACAGCAGGCCCATTGTTGTAGCACAAAAGCGGAACTAGCAATATTAATGTTAGGGGCCAGAGAATTTGAAGTGAGAATTTCTCAGCAAGACCTCCTTAGAGAGAAAAATATTAATAAAAACTGTAATCCCTAGCCACGGAATCTGTTGGAATCATAGATTTTTTGACCCTTTATGAAGAAAAAAATTGGCAAATTTTAAGGGAAACAGACAAATCCACATTCATAAAGGACCATTTCATATATATTTTTTCTGAAACCCGAGGATTAGGTAAACAATAAAGGACAGAGAGCAGAGTTTCCAGCCCCTTCCCACAGTGGTGTGCCGCAGATGGCTCACTGAAGTGCTGAGATATTGATCCATGTGGCCATCAGGTGGCCTGGTGGGACCTGCCGCAGCCACAGCCTAAAACCAATTACCGCAGGCGTCCAGCAGCTTTGTTCATTTTCTGAGCCTGCCATACAGATACATTTCGGTGTGAGCCGGGCTCTGAGCTGAACACATTTTGGAACAACTAAGGATAATTAAATATGATTTGATGTATGATACAAAAGCATACGTACGATCGTATATGCACATTTGTATTACATGTGTTTTCTATGAAGCTTTGCACCAGTAAAGAGAAATAACACATTTTCTTTTAAAAACATAAACATTCAAAATGACAATGTATTATACCTTAAGGAAAATCTTAATAAAACATTTCTAAAAATAATACAAATCTATGACTGTAATGTAATAAAATCAGAAAATATATTAAAGGGTGGCTCGCAATTAAAAAACAAATTATTGATGTCCAACTTAAAAATTTCTCCTGATACCTTTTATGTACCTTTCTGTACGTATGTTATGCGTCAATAAAAAGGCCACATAAAGGATTTTAAATAAATTTTGCATTAAGGAGGACATTTAAATGTTTATTTAAAAATAAGTCACAATTAACATACCACATTTTAAAAGCTGTAGGATGTTGGCTTAGTAGTATCCATAGGCAGTCTGACTTTCCTAGAAGAGAAAAAAGAAAACATTTGAGAATACAAGAAGCATGGAATTAACAAAGGTAGGAAAAGAATCAAAATAAATCCACAAAAAGAGAAGACTATTTTGATAAAGATTAACACAAGCAATATGGAAATTTAAAAAGTAACAAACTTGAACAATAAAATGAACTGTGTTTATTTTTCAGGAAAAAAATTAATCAAATAGAAAATCTATGACAAATTAATCCCCTAAAATGAAAAATCATTTAAAGAAATGAAAAAGAACAAATATGACGATTAGAAAAATCATATTGAAATGATTTAATATTATAGAGGAATACCTTCATTTTGGGAGCAAAAGCTGAACAACTAGAAAACAGGGGTGATTTTTTTATTAACACGTAATTTAGAAAAATCAAATCAATCAAAGGAAGCACACTTGTCTAGTCACATGGGAGAAATGAGAAACAGTACCCAAGATCAAGAAAAGACTCCCATCTAGGTTGACTTTTTTAAATGAAGTAATTTCTATGTTACATTAACTGTTCTAAACCACAGAAAAAGATAAACACATCACAGCCAATTAAATATTACTCTGATACTAAAACCTGAGCATGCATGAGCACACACAGATTCATAAATCCTGGTCAATTTCCCAAAACTCAGAAGTAGCACTCTTATAAAACTGAATTTGGCAGTGAATTAAAAGCATAACGCACTGTGGGTATCTAAGATTTCTTTTTTCTATTCTTGCCATATAAAAATGGTTCTTCATCCAGAAGTCAATTAATGAAATTCATTATTAACATATAGAAGAGCAAGACCCATGGGATCATTTTAACAGATGTCATAACACATTCCTGATTGACCACACACACACACACACACATATCTCAGTGTGCACACATGCAGCACGCCCCTCCCCCAGTAAGCTAATATAAGAAAATATCCTTACTCTGTGTGAATCTACATAGTTACACAATTCACTCACTAAAATTCATTAAATCAAAAAAGAGGCATAAATGTTAGAAAACAAAAAATATTTGCAGGCTATCAATTAGGTAGACAACAAAATTAACCTAAGAATGAAGAATTTTGTTAGGTGGCTGGACTCAAGACCAACAAAAAATTCAGTCCTTTTCCATACAGGAGACACTTGCGTAGTAACTGTTACTTGAAAATCACGCACATCCCATGGCTACGAAAATGAATTAAAAATATCTGAGGGAAAATCTTAGCAAAAACACGCATAGCCTATGTGAAGCAAAATATAAAACTACTAAAGAATGTATTAAGAACATTTGAATAGAAAAGATCTAATATTATAAAAACGTAATTTCACCACAAATCAGTTTATAAATTAAATGCAACACTACTTGGAATATCTTAGTAGGTTTTTCTTTTTAAGTTACTGGCAAGCTAATTTAAATGTTCACATGGAATCAAAAATAAATGTAACTGGTACTATTAACTAAGCAGAACATATTAAAAACCCAAGTTCTTTTAAATGTCTTACAGAAGTAGTTTTCCTCAGCCCTTGGATGAAATTCCAGCAGACACATAATTTTCTCCTTACTCTTAGGTAACAGTCCTATGGCCAATATAAACTGCAAACAATCTCAATCCAAAAATTGGAATTTGAAGTCCAAGATAGTAAGTGAGACTCCAAACGTGAGTGAGGATTAAATCTTCTCTTCTCCCCCAGCTCAGATATGTTCCAGGCGGCGAGAAGGCTTCACAGCCATTATTTTTACTTCTCCACCTGACGCTGTCCCTCCTTCCTCTGCCCTCCTCCACCCCTACCCTGCGCTGTTTCCTAACCCATCAAGTTCAGAGGTTGGAGGTGAGTGAGGAGGTAAAGTCCTTACTGAAACCAGTCACTTGGCAGGCTGGGCTCACGCTCTGGGTCGCGGACACCTTTGCTGTTCAGGCCCTCGCATCATACCTTTTTGGAGATCCTGATCCCCTAAGGACCTCTCATCCGTGGTTCCCAAGTAGATGACATTTAGAGGTATCCTTCTAACTCCTCTTCGAAAATATGTTTTGCTTTATTTAGGCATAGATATTAATTTTATCAAATGCCTGCTTGCTCTCTGTAAAGATTACCACCTAGTTTTTTCTTTGTCTTGTTGATGTAGTAAATAGCTTTCATTTCCTAGTGCTTAATTACCTTTGCGTAACTGAAATGAATCCTACTTGTTCCATTGCCAAGATCATCCACTAAATAACAAGCATTCTGCTCCGAGTAACCTTACAAAGCAGCCCTGTTTTTAAATTTTGAAATATAGGGTCTGATTTGCTAGTAAGTTACTTATCTACATACTTTTTCCAAATGGGTTGTTTAGATTTTATTTTTGAGTACCTTTATAACATGTCGATATCCACAGTAAGCTATAAAAATAATTAGGAAATCTTCCATCTCTTTCTTTTTTCATTTCAGATTAATATGAGAGTACAAATGGTTAGGTTACATTGCTTGCATTTATTAAGTAATGTTCAACTTGCAATTGAGTCCTTCACCGGGGTGGGGGGGTGGGGGGGTGGGGTGCTGTACACGCTTACGGTGTGGCCATTAGGTGAGAGCGCACCAATCCCCCATCTCTTTCTCTACTCTAAAACCATTACATATTATAGGAATCTCTAGGGGTCTGGTTTTAAAATAGTTTGCACTAGTGCCATTTGTTGAGACTAGTTTTAGTGACTGAATTTTAAGTATTTCTCAAAGTTATTGGTCCATTCAGATTTTGTTTTTCTTCATAACTTAGCTTTGGCAATGTATGTTTTCATTAAAATGAAAGAGATTTTCACATTCATTAGCATTCTATTAAACATGAAATTCTCTTATAAATTTAAAACCTAACATTTCTTTTTGTTGCTTTTTATTAATAATTCTGTTTTATCTCTCCTTTATTCTGCTCTAATTGGCTAGAATTGTCATAGTTTTTCCCATTGATTCTGCTTCATTTTTTAATTTTTAAAAATATTTTTTATTGTTTGCTAGTCCACAGCATACTATGGCTTTGTCTTTATAGATTTATTCCAAGTTTGTTTTCTTTCACTTAACTTTTGGAGCTTGATCCTTACTTTATTTCTTCTCTGTCTTTCTTCTCTAGTAATGAAAAACCCTTAAGATTATGGCATTCCTTTATACATGCAAATTACTTTGGGTGTTTTAATGCTGTGCTTTCCTTTTCATGGATTTATTTGGTAATATGTGATTTCAATTTAAATTTTCTCCTTAAACCAAAATTTATTGGACAGAGTGGCATTTTATTTACTTTTTAAGTTTAAGAGTGATATTTTTGCTAGTACCTTAATGATTTGTTGCAATGTGATCAGTACAAAAACAGTACAAGAGACCTGAGGGAATCTGGAGGGAGCACCAATAGTGTCTGCTACAAAGCAAATTGAAAAAGCTCATTTTGGTTTATTCTCTTCATTGGATGTCATCTGTCTTGTCAGTGCGTCCAGTGGCCTCTTTGAGGCATCTCCCTTTTCTATAAGCAGAGACAAGTGGCTATTTCAGCAAAGACCCCCGTTTCTGTTATGGGTGGACACGGGGCAAGCACAGCAAATGCCCACAAATGCATCTTAGCACAGCAAATGCCCACAAATGCTTCTTTCCTTCTGGAATATTACTTGGAGTCTCCCACTGGCCACCTGCCATCATCCCTCTCACATGGAGACTTCTGGCCATTGAGCAAAGCAAAGTCTTTATCCAGGGAAGGAGCACTGTGGAGACATGCAGCTTTCCTCTTTCCTTTTTATCTGGGTTTGGCATGGACTTTGCAAAATCACTTAAAAAAAAAAATGCCTAGCACCCAGTGGCAGTCCATGTCCACACTGGTAATCAGATCCGTGGACAAAGCAGATCTCAGGCTTTACCTTTCTGTCTCTTCTCTTGTAGGATTATTGACATTCTTGCTTGAATTAGGACTTGGAATTGGAAAATGGGTGATTTAATCTGATAGAATAAATAAATTGTCATAGAATCTCTATTAAGTGTCAAACACAGTGTTAAGCAAAGGGGATAAGATGGTTGAAAAGATGTAAGTCTCACATTTTGCTTGTGAGACTTAGGATTTGATGGGGCAGGTCAGGGAAAGGTCTGTGTGGAATGGGATGGAAGCAGAGTGCTCTGTAGGGTGCAGTGCTTCTCCAGCCTGACCACACAGAGGGTTATCTGGGGGTGATTAAAGGGGCAGGGATGGGGAGGGAGAGGGGGATGTAAGAACTAATCATGGAAATCTTTACAAGCCTTGATTAAAACATTGGATTTAAAGGACTAGGAAGTCATTAACATTTTAAACGAGGCTGTCTCGTGACAAATTGTTTATCATCTGCTTGGGCTGCCAGAACAAAATGCCATGGGTTGGGTGGCTTAAGAACAGAAATTTGTCTTCTCACACTTCTGGAGCAGGGAAGTTCAGGATTAGGGTGCCAGTAAGGTGGCGTTCTGGCGAGTCCTCTCTTCCTGACTGGCACATGGTGACTTGTCCCTGCATCCTTACAGGGTGGAGAAAGAACATTCTCTCGGTGTCTTTTCTTACGAGGATGCCAATCTTACCAGATCAGAGACCTGCTCTTATGACTTCATTGAACCTTAATTATTTCCATAAAATCTCTGACTTTCTATATAGTCAAATTCGTAGTCAGGGCTTCAACATATGAATTTGGGGGCAACAAAATTCTGTTCATGGCAAATTTTGGACAACGAATTTAAAAAGAGCAATACTGTGACAGTACTGTGACAGTACATTAATGGCTATGTTGGGGCCATCTGAGTAGAAATGATGGATAACTTTCTGATAGTGAGCAGTAGTGGGAGCAGAAAAAGTGCAGAACTAATAGGATTTTGAAAAAGAGACTAAAAAATTCAAGGCCAAATTGGGTGCAAAATGGGGGAAAGATTGAGAAGTAGAGGATTGATTATTCTCAAGTTTTTTATTTGATTGATTTAATGTATGAATTTTTTTCAAGGTTACCATAAATTTTAAGTATGGAAAATCCTTAGTTTATGACAAACACATTTCAAAATAATCTTTTTCAAAATGTACTATGAGACAAATTCATGAAATTGGCTTTTAGAAGAAAAATAAATGAAATGAGAATTCAAATAAACATACTAGAGAAAAAGAAGAAAACAAACTTAAATACTGAAAGAAAACCAATAAAGACGAAAGGAGAGGCTGAGAATTGAAGAACAGAAATAAAGAAATTTGATGAATAAATTCTAGAGATTTTTGAAGATCATTAAAATAGATAAATAAATGTTGATCTGGTTATAAAGAAAGAACACAAAAATATAATTATAAATAAGAGATCTATAATAATAGACATCAAAGAGATTCAAAAATTATAATAATAAAATAATATTTTACTTTATGTTAATAATTTAGATATCCATTAATTAAGTTCTTTTTCTTAAGAATATAAATATACAAAATTGAATCAAGAAACAGAAAACCTATGTAGAACAATAAGCCTGAAATATATTAAATATTTATTAAATAAACTTAATAAAAGCTGTAGGACAAATTGGTTTCACATGTGATTTATTTCAAACTTAACGAACAATTACCATGGTTGATAAACTGCTCTGGGCTGGGTGCCTGCAGCACAGCAGCTAGGGCACCAGCCACATATATCAGAGCTGGTGGGTTTGAATCCAGCCTGGGGCCTGCCAAACAATCATGAGAACTAGAACCAAAAAATAGCCAGGTGTTGTAGCAGGTGCCTATAGTCCCAGCTACTTGGGAGGATGAGGCAAGAGAATCCCTGAAGCCCAAGAGTTTGAGGTTGCTGTGAGCTATGACACCACTACCCAGGGCAACATAGTGAGACTCTGTCTCAAAAAAAAAAAAAGATAAACTGCTCTGAAGCATAGATGAATATGTAAAATCTGTGAATTAATTCATAAAGTTGTTATAATACTGGATTTAAAAAAGAAGAAAACTAACAGAGATAATACCCACTTGGGAAACCACAGGTCTCTCTCACTTTAAATTATAGATGTAAAATTTCCAGATACAATACTTGCAAACCAAAATCAATAGTATGTTTTAAAAAATGCACAATGGTGGGGTGGTGCCTGTGGCTCAAAGGAGTAGGGCGCTGGCCCCATATGCTGGAGGTGGGTTCATACCCAGCCAGTTCATACCCAAAACTGCAAATAAAATAAATAAAAATGCACAATGTCCTTGACAATATTCTTACTGAGTTAGTTTTATCACTTACCTATTACTAAAAAAATTTTTCTATTTTATTTGCGTACAAATTTACTGAAGCATAGTTATTCTTATTCTCTTACAATTAAAAATCTTTATGATAGCTAGAGTACCTTCTATATTTTTTTGGTAATAATTTTAGCCTCCACTTTTTTTCCCTAGATGAGTTTTTAATATTTTACTAGATTTTGGAAAGAATAACTGTTACTGATATTTTGGTTGCTTGTTTTCAATTACTGTCTTGTTTGTTTAAAATTCTTTTCTACTTTGACTTTCCTATGTTGTTATTTTGTTCTTTTTCATTGTAGCTCATTTGTTCTCCATTGTTGTGGCTTCTAATTAATGCATTTAGCCTCAGATTGTATTTTAAGTACTGCTTTAATTATATCTCACAAAGGTGTAGTAATTAATTCTATTCATTTAGAAGTATTGTTATTTCTATTTTTTAAATTTTTCTTTAACACATAAATTATTTAAAATGAGTTAATAATGTGCAATTTCATAAATTTTTAACACTTGAGTTTTAATATTTATAATCAATAAAATTTAGACGTGAAACTATTTTATAAACTTAACTCACTGTTACTTTTTTCTGGCTTTGCCTTTTTGCTGAATTACACCCTCTGGGGGATTATTCAGCATATATTATCATTTAGAAATTATGTTGTCTTACCTTTCAAATGTAGATAAGCTATTCAGCTGAAATTAATGTTTGTGTATGATGTGTACAATGTAAAGTAGGGTCAAAATTCATATTTTCCAGTAGGAAATTCCATTTGACCTAGAACCGTTTGTTGAAAGGCTGCCTGTTTCCCATGGCTGTGAGAGCCACTTTGTCATAAATAAATTCTCACATACATGAGGGTTCATTGCTGAGGCCTCCATTGTGCTCCAAGGGCTACTTTGTCTGTTCTAAAGCCAAGGCCGCACTTTCAAATAAGTCTTTTTATTTGGTGGAGTAATTTGTTCAATTCGGTTTCTTTTTCAAGGTTGTTATGGCTTTTTTTGTGTTTTGCACTTCCAATTAAATTTTAGTGTTAGCTTGTCACTGTTCTCAGAAAAACAATACAAAACAAATAAAACATCCTCTGATGTTATGATTTTGACTCTAATGAATCTTTGAAAAATTGGGGGAGAACTGGCATCTTTGTAACACCGGGTCTTTCCATCAATAATATGGTCTATCCCTGTGTTGATTTATCTTCTTTCATTTATCTCTATAATGTATTGCAGTTTTCTACAGAGTCCACTATGTCACTTGTTACATGTATCCTTATTTGATCTTTTTATGCTATTATAAAGGTATACATTTTTCAAATTTCATTTGAAAATGTTTTGTTTGCATATGAAACTATAACTTTTGCATATTGATTTTCTATGCAGAGACATCTCTGAAATCATTTACAAATTCTCTCAGTTTATTAGTAGGTTCTGACTTTTTTCTATCTATGCAATCATATAAATTATAAATAGTAAACGTTTCATTGTATTTTTAATCAAATGTTTTATCAGTGTTTTCTTTTTCTCTTTTCACCTAAATGAATTAATTAGTTAGGACCTCCAATACAATGTTGACTAAATTAGCAATGGTAGGCATCTTGGTCTCATTTCCACTCTCTAGGGAAATTATTCCGCTCTTTCATATTAAATGTGATACTGACATAGTTTAGTCAAATATCTCTATTAGGTTAAGGTGATTATAGATTCTAAGTTAATGAGATTTTTCCCCAATATTATGAATATTAGATTTTATTACATGTACATTTGAAATGAATGAATTTTATGCCAATGACCAAAATGGATACATTTTTAAAGCAAAATATAAATATGAAGTGACTCACTGAGAATAAAAACCCTAAACTTGAATTTGTAGTTAAAATGCCCAACCACTAAAAACTTGACTCCCTACACTGCCCTGCCCATCTGGCTAAAGGTGGACATTTTACCAACTGTCAAGGAACACATAACTTCTAAATTATGGGAAATATTCCACAGAATAGAAAACAGAGGCAAAGTGAACACCACGTTCTGTGAGGTTATGACAAACCTTGAAACCCAAACTGGTCACAGGTCATTCAAGACAGGAGATACAGGGCAACCTTTTTGAACACCCATGGATCATCTGGAAGTTCCTGTCTTGGGTCCCCCTCTCTGAGAATCTATGTTCCAGTCTGCATACCTCTTCTGCATTTTCGATGGTTCTTTTTGGGAGGGCGGGGCTTTGATTAATCAATTACTAAGCCAAGCTGTTGAATTCCTCCTCTCAGTTTTATTCCCCTTATTTTTGTTCCTAGAATTTATTTTTTCTCTTTGAAATTTGCCCAATACATATGTTTTCACTGCACTCTGTTTTCATTTTGCATCTTTCCTTCTTTCATTCGCTCCTTGGAATACTTTAAACATTCTTGATTAAAGTCTCTTTTTAACATGAAAACTCCCATCTTTCTTGCAATTGCTGAGTATATCACATGGCAGTTTTTTCACACGGTTGCTAACATTCAGTGGAGTTCCCTTTTGTAGAAGCCGGCTTGTAGATTGATTTATGGAAGCCGCTGTCTGGAGGCCTATGCGATTACCCAGAACCAGGTACCTTCTGACAAGTTTCCCAATTCAGAAAATGTTAACACCTTCTAAAAAGTGTTCACGAGAGTTGCACGATAGTGTCCTTGGTAGCCTGAGAGTTTAAATTTGTGCCTCTATCTCTTCCTGGGGTAAGTCATCCTGCTTCTTGTCCCCTGGGGAGAAGATTTCTAACCTCTGTCTACATTGCTTTTTGCAATGAGACTACTTTTAAATACCCTCCCCCAAACACATGGCTATATTTTTCCAGTATTTTTTCTTTTTTACAAGTATTCAAATCTTAGCTCCAGAACTATATATTCAACTCAGATACTCATAGGAATTTACCTTGGCTTACTCTTACTGACAGCTGTGAAAATTTCAGATTTCTTCTTTTTCTTTCTTCTATTAAAAAACATATACAACATAGTCTCCAATGTAAGGTGTTTATTTTGCAAACGGACGAATTACCTAATGGATAGCCCCTTCCCCGAACAAGATAATGAAATTGTTTTCAATTCAATTCATAGTGTAGCATTTAGGGCATTTAGCATGTCAGATGCATAACTTTAAAAGGAATAACAGCAAATTTGGGACCATCAATACCTTCCCAATCCACTTGTCCCATTAAAAGCTCATAGAAGAGGCCTTTGAAGTGAAAATTAAAGGTGACTTGGTTTAGTTCTGGATGTTTAAAATCAATGTGCCAAGAACAGTTTCTTAAGTTGAAGGAATGAAAGCAGCTTTTCTTCACTTGACTTCTTCTGAAATGTGCTTTGCACCTGCGCTGATTAGAATATCCTGAGCCCAATGTCTTTGTTGTCTATGGAACACTCGAGCACTTCCTGCAATAGTTAGGGTTAGATGTGTGTCTTCCTGGTAATTAGCGAACCTGATCAGTGTCCGCAAAGGCATCCAGATGGCCTGCAATCCAGGAAGAGGTGTCTGGAGTATAAAGTATTGACTTTTAATGTAGAGAGAGACCAGAGTCCGTGTGTGGGGTGTGTGCACTCATGCACGGGGCCATCATACGCTGTTAACAGAGGCGGCATCTGCAATAAAGTCAGAGCTTCCTGGTCCAACTGGGACGCATCTCAATATACCCATGGCTAAACTTGTCCCCAAGTGCTTCATTCGGACATCATGGGCTCTGCAAATTGACAATGACCTGAGAGATCAACTCATTTATCAGTCTTTTCATATATTCAGGGAAACTGAGGAACAGAGAGGGGAAAACTCTACAGTTCCCTGCATGTGGTTGTTCTGAAAGAGCTGGGAGTGCCTTGCTGAGTGCTGAGATCCTGCTCCATGTGTGTGCTTTGGAAAACGCCAGCTGGAAAGAGTCTTCATCAACCTCTTTCTTTGTGTCTCACTCAGTTACCTTTTCTCTTCTATTCACCCAGAGAAAGAAAAAGCCAACCCTGATTATGACTCCCCTGTGTTGCAATGAGACCAGTTTAAAAACAACACCTGTCTCAGGTTGGCAGTGTTCATCCCCCAGGGGTGAATGTGGCATTTTTCAGATCACCTGCACACATTATGCTAAGCTAGCCCTATTTTTTCCTCATGGGACAAAAGATTCCACGTTCCCAGAAATGTCCAGCAAGATAAAAGAGTGAATGCGAACTTCTCGGTGACTGAGGAGACATTTCTTAGAAAGGGACAGTGTCTTCCAGCTCTGAGTCCGAGCAGGAAGCTCCAGGGCAGAGCAGAGCAACTGTGGCCCGTTCCTCACTGCTCCTCATCCCTTATACCAGCAAGCATCTTAAGCAAATTGATATTTATTTTTTGCCGTTACCAACTGTTTTGAAATATACCCTTGGTTGGTTTCCATCAAGGATGGCAAGACGTGCAGACACCAAATGTCACAAAGGAAGACGTTTTTACTCACAGCTCCCTGGAGACCGGAGACATGGACATTACTCTGGGGGCGGGGGGATGGTGCATAGTGGGTCTGAAGCAGAAGCAGCAAAGAAAATCATCTGCCAGAGGAAAGGATGAGGCACACAGATGCAGAATTGGAAAACTGAATCATTTGAGAGGGCTGTGGGGCAAAGGGACTGTCCCTAGTTTTCTGGTGCCTGCCCCTGGGTGAGTCATGCAGAGGAATATCACCTCCCGGGCTGTGAAACAAGGATGGACAGGGAGGTGTGTGGGACTGTGGGCTCTGCATGGGTTAGAAAGCTTATGAAAGCTGCCCTCCTAGGCAAATGTTATTACTGTTTCTAAGAATTAGCTAGCCTAGAAGGGGCAGTCTCTGCCCAGTCAGTGAAACTCTGGGTGGCAGTCTTTCAGTAAGACGAAAGATGAGATGAGATGTTTGTTGCACCAGCACCGCTCCTCCTGCCTTGCTCAAGCCTCACTCCCCTCCTCCAGCCCTCTTACCTCCTCTAGCTTCTGTCCCTCTTGGTCTGAAGCTAACTGTCTGTTTCTGGCCATATGCTCCAGCTAACTTGTTCCCTGAAGGGGTGAGCACCCTTGGGTCCCCCTCTCCTGACTCCTCCTAGCTCTTTCCTCTCTAGTACCAGTGCCAAGAGAGTTGGGCCAGTGTTGAGAGGAAGGAAGGACTCGGGAAATCACACATGGGAGAAAGGATGAGCTGGGGCTGCAAAGCCACTGCCCAGGTGCCTCATCAATTGCATGTGAGGGAAAAGAGGTCCTGGGATTAGATACAGAAGTCCTGAAGTAGAAGATATTAATGAATATCCGGGAAAGTGGTGGAGGGAGAATACTGTATGTTTTATTTACTTCTTGCTCCTAACAAGGCAATACTGTGGCTTCTCAGAAATATTCCCATTAAGCAAACTTTCTTAGCCCCAGGTCTCCTTTTGTAAAATTAGAGCAATAATATCACCTTTGCACAGTGTCATAGCATTAAATGGACTGTGTAGACACATGGTGTAGCATAGGCCGTAGTATAGCGCATAGTAGGTACTTGGGAAATTATTCTTTTCCAAATTCACAGAATTACATTTTCAAGACTGTCTCTTTTCTTTGTCTTGGGAGGCATCCAACATGGAAACAGCTATTCCAGCTGCTGCAACAACCTTAGATTTCATGTTCCCAGGCAGAAGCATGGATGTTTCCAAACGTAACAAGCCAGGTCCTGGTAATTCAGTTCACTAATGAAATTTCCATCATATTCTGCTGTGCCAGCATTTTTGTTCAAACTAAGGCATTCAAAACCTGCGCTGTGCTTCCCACACAACGGAAGAGCACCCGGGCCCGTTGGATCTCAGCACACTGTGCGGCTGGGCGGCAATCTCGACAGTGGTTCTCAAACTGTGGGTCCTGACCCCTTTGTAACAATGAAAGTACATCGCGGCATCGGGAAGGTTGAGAACCACTGGTAGAACAAGCTGAGCCTGGAAAGACAGGAAGCTGCGTTACAATGGGTTAATTAAGATATAGCAAGTTAATGAGGAAATCAAATTTATTTTTACATTCGTACAGGATGGCATAGCCAATGTAAACATTTCAATAACTTACAAATACACAGAGTTAAAAGCAAATGGTCAACACGCTCATATATGGATGCAACCCCCTCTGTTCCCACGAGGAAACCCCAGGGCACTGTCTGGTGGGACATTTCCGGAACTTACACTGTGCATTTGCACACACATTTCTATATGTATACAGATAGATTGATATTACAACCATATGTGATTACAAGTCATGTTTTGTAACTTGGTTTTTAGATTTAATACGTTAATTTTTTTTCATGTTAACACAAATAGATATAAAGTACTTAAATATTTGAAAACCTTTTATTTCATGATGGGGATGTATCACAGTTTACTTTCCCTCTGAGGAAATCTTAGTTCTGCTTCCAAACGTCCCCTACTGTAAAAAATGCTTCGCAGGACATGTACATTGCTGTGCGTAATTATGTTGTTGTTGTTGTTGTTTTTTTAACATAGGATACTGTTTGTATTAGTTTTATAGGGCTGCCATAACCAAACACTGCAGACTCAGTGGCCTAACCAACAAAAACAAATTCCTTCACAGTCCTGGAGCCAGTAAGTCCAAGATCAGGTGCCAAAGAACTGGTTTCTGAGAAAGCGTCTCTTCTCGGCTTGCAGACAGCCACTTTCTCGCTGTGTCCTCCCATGGTCTTTCCTCAGTGTGTGTACATGTTGGTGTCCTATCTCTTCCTCTTATAAGGACAGAGTCATACTGATGAGAACCCACCCTAAAGACACCTTTGTAACCTAACTACCTGTCTCAAGACCTTATCTCCAAATATGAATACATGCTGAGATACAAGGGGTTAGGATTTCAACCCATGAGTTTGGGAGAGAACATTTCAACCTATGTTCTGTTATAATCAGTATCGCCGATTAACAAGTCGGCCATAACCCTCAGCACCTTCAAACATTTATCTACTTAAGCTCACTGATTGCTTAGTGGGCCACGGAACTGCCTGTCTCCACGCCACGGGTCTGGAGCTGGAGGTGGGGATCACCTGAAACTCCCTGTGGTAGTTATTTCTCACTATTTCTCAAGGTCTTCCAGCCTTGCCACTTTCCATCAAGAAGAGACTCTATTTCTTCTCCTCATGAAGCTGATCAGGACTTTGTGATAATCTCTTTAGAAGAAAACATGGTCAAAGTGACATTGTATAACTTCTGAGGTTGATCTGAAAAGCAACATGCCATCCACCTTTCCTCCTTCCTCTGTCTCTCTCTCTCTTTCTCTCTCTCTCATTCCCTGTCTATCTATCTCTATCTCTCTCGTTTTCTCTTGGGACACATACTTGGAAGTCAGTTAGCACATTAGGGAGCCCAGAATAGCTCAGATGAAAAGGAACTGAGACCACCAACCAAGAGCCAGTATGAACCTCCAGATACCTGAGCAAATGGGCTTCAGCCCACACGGTCATTACTCTGCTAAAATCTGTGATCCTAATAAGAGGCTGCTTTATATCATCAAGGTTTGGAGTAATTGGTTATAAGCCACAGCAGGTGGAACAGCTTGTTTGCTCACGTGGCTGGTTTGGAGGATGTGACTTCTAAGACTTCTGATGGGGGAGCCTGTATGTGGCCTCTCAGTGTGGCTTGGGTTCCTCCAGAAGGCAGGCCTCTAGGTTGTTGGACCTTGTACACAGATCTTTAGGGGTTCAAGTGCAAGTGTCTTAGTGAATGAGGAAGACACTCCATTGAGTTTCATGACTTAGCCTCAAAAGTCACATAATGTCACTCTCACTGAACTTTCCTGACTATAAGCAAATAAATCGAAGGTGTCTTGATTTAAAGAGGGGAGACAGAGGCCCACTTTTCAATGAAATAAGTGTCACAAATGTCACAGACATGTTTGAAACTGTCACCTGCCCTGTGTTAGAGACTGGTTAACTGTGCACAGCCTGCTCCTCCTCCTGGAGCTCAGCCAAGTTCTCCTCCACAAGCTGAGACATTTCTCGACTTTGCCTTCTAGTCACTGATTTGGTTACCGTCCATGTTCATTCCTTTCCACTACGCTGTCCTTATATTGGAATTTTGATTTTGGGAATCATGTTTTTAATTTCCCCAAATCCCTTTCCTCTGTTGAATCGGTTCTTTTTCCATGGTATCTGGTTTCTGTTTTATAAATGCAATGAATGCCCTTTCATGTTTCTCTGAGGATACGTTTCATCTCTTGTCATTAGTTCTCTTCTCTCTCTTAAATCACCTGTTTTCTCTAGAGTCAGTTACTATGTGTCTGCTTGTAGACTTCCCTCTCATGATGTCTATCATCTGTTGATCTTTGATTCGCCGTTTTAAAATAGAAATGGAAGCCCAGGTTATTTGGTTTGGTAGCTGGATGGGCCTTCTCTGAGAATTGGCAGGAGGTCAGTTTCTCTAGTGGACTTCTTCCTGGGATGAGAGGCATGACCACAGGCCAGGCGTGTGGTGGACGACGTCAACTGTGCGTAAATCCACTCCTTACCTCTTGCAGCTTCTGGTGGTTTGTGACTGTATCACTCCTACCCCTGCCTCCGCTGTCACATTGCTTTTTCCTCTCCTGTCAGGTGCCTGGGCGTCCTTAATACCTGAGCATCCAAAGTAAGAAGGACTTTCGTCTAGCAAAGAATTAACAATTTTACTTGACTTGACCTATACCTGCTTATTTTCCTTCCTATAAGTTGGTTGGGTATAAAGTTTCAGGTGGGAAACTTTAGGTTCATTCCTTTCCCCTCCCAATTTTGAAGGCATTGTTTAACTGTTGGGTTTTTCCAGTGATTGAAGTCTGACCTTAGATTAAACATCTCCCTCCTTCTACTCACCTTTTTTTGATGCTTTTAGGATTGTGCTCATGTCAAGTGTGGTGAAGTTTAGGGTCCTTCACACTGGTGCTGGCCATTTAGATTTATTGTGCTGGATATACTGTCAACCCTTTCAAAAGCTTGAGCATTTAAATTCTGAGAATTTAAAAAATTACATTTTGATAATTTTGTCCTTCAAACTTTTTTTTGAAATTTTTTTTTTTTTTTTGCAGTTTCTGGCCAAGGCTGGGTTTGAACCATCCACCTCTGGTATAGGGGGCTGGAGCCCTACTCCTCCTGGAGCCACAGGAACTACCCTCTTTTGAAACCTTATACTTCATATGTTGAACTCTCCCAACTAATCCTCTAATTTTTCTTTTTTTACTTTTCTTTCAAAGTTGTTTTGAAATCCCTATTTTATAAGGTTATCTTTGATTTTTTTATTTTCATTGTTATGTTTTTATTACCCATTTGTTTGGAGAATATTCCTTTTTATAGTATTTTCATTGTATTCCAAGCATGCAACATCTTTTATTATCTTTCTGAGGATTGGTAATCACATATTTTTGTTTATTTCTGTTTCCTTCAGGTTGATTTTTTTCTGTTTCTTTGCTTTGACCTCTGCCCCCTTGTTAGAAACATTCAATACATACCTGGTGGTCCGTGGGTGTTTATTCTTACTGAAGAGCTGATTGGTGACTCGGCAAATGGATGAAGCGGGCATACTGTGCGCTTTCCTCCAGAGTAAGGAATCCCCATTGCCACTGCTTTCACAGTTTTGCTCTGGTATTGGTCACATTTACAGAGAAGACTTATTCAATTTGCTATTTGTCAGATCCAAACTTGGTGCTCATAAGCTGGGAACCAGGATGGAAAAAGTGTCCAGGAGTCCCAATATTCACTTCGTACATTACAGCTTAGTCCTCTAGTGTTTGGCGTGATACTCGTGCACTCAACTGAGCCCCTGGTTCCCAATCAGAAAATTTTTGCCTTACTTTCTCCAGAAAAAAAGACATTTTTTTTATTGCCTTTTTGGAAAAAGGGAAGGATTCAAGGTTCAAACAAATTCATAAAGAAACTCTCAATCAATTTCTTTGTTCTGGTACACTATGCACCCCTGTTCCAATTGAGGTACCAATGCTAAGCTTTTGGGAAGCATTTTGTCATGTGCATAGGCTGGTTCTCAGCTTCCCCACTGCTTTTGTGGGGTTGACAGTCTAGAATAAGTGAAGTAAACGTCTATGTCTCAATCTCCTTTTCAGCTTCCATTTGTTTCTTTGGTTGGTTTTTGGCTTTTGTCTCATCTCTCATTCACTCTGTCCTTGTGGGTTAATGGCCTTTTAAATGCTGAGGTTAGGCAGAGATTGTCTTGAACTGGAAGATAATGTACATTTTCTTTATTTAATAGCTACAAATGTGTGTAGGAAAACATCTCCACTTAACTTGATTGCTTGCAACACTCTGATGGAAGAGGAAATCTTTGGTGATTTAAATATCCTGACAACTGGAGTTGGTTTAGTTTGCTTGGTGATGGGGTTGCCCGCCGTTTACAGTGAAAATTCTGTGGATAAGAATGTAGTCTGTTGTAGCCAACAGAAGATGTGTTAGTTTCCTTTGGCTGCTGGAATGAATGATCACAAATTTAGTGGCTTTACACAGCAAAAAAATTATTCTCTCATGGTTTTGTAAACCAGAAAGCTGAAATCAGTATCACTGGGCCAACAGCAAGTGCCAGCAGGGTTATACCCCCTCCAGGGGCCTACAGGAAAATCCACTCCTTACCTCTTGCAGCTTCTGGTGGTTTGTGACTGTATCACTCCTACCCCTGCCTCCGCTGTCACATTGCTTTTTCCTCTCCTGTCTGTGCCAAATCTCCCTCTGTGTTGCCCTCCTAAGTATACTTAGGATTGTGTGTCAGATACACACGGACAACCCAGGATAACTGGTTTATTTCAAGTTCTGCAACTTAACGACATCTGCAAAATCTTTGCCATGTAAGGTAACACTGGCATATTCCAAGAATGATAACTCCATATCTTTGGGGTCCATTAATCACCCTACTATAGTCCATGCTCTGGCATCCAAAAAGGAGTACATCTGTCTCCTTGTCAAACATCCCCAACAGACTCGCCCCACTGCAGCCTCAATCTGGAGTACAAAATTTTATCCAAATGTTATCAGTGCAGAAGTTCCCAGAGTTCATTATCCACATCATCTAAATCAGGTGTGTGTGAGACTATGGGCGTGAGCCTTCCTGGGGTAAAATTAGTTTTTCTTTCCATGGGTCTGTGAACCTAAAAACAAGCTCTCTATTTCTAAAATACAGTGGTAGGGGCTTGGTGCCCATAGCACAGAGGTTACAGCACCAGCCATATACACCAAGGCTGGCAGGTTCAAACCTGGCCTGGGCCAGCTAAATAACAATGACAACTGCAACAAAAAATAGCCGGGTATTGGGGCAGATGCCTGTAGACTCAGTTATTTGGGAGGCTGAGGCAAGAGAACCACTTAAGCCCAACAGTTTGAAGTTGTTGTGAGCTATGACACCACGGCACTCTACCAAGGGTGACGTTGTGAGACTCTGTCTAAAAAATACATAAATAAATAAATAAAACAAAAAATAAAATAAAATGGTAGGACAAAAAGTTATAGATATTCTCATTACCAGAAGAAGCGAATGGAAGGAGAAAATGGTTCACTGCTTTTAAAAAATGTCAAAATCCAGAAGGAAAAATGTCATTAGGTTTTAAAGTCTGTGAATAATCCTGTGTGGGTTCAGTCTCTACCCTCTGATCCTGCGGCTAATTCTGTCAACAAACAGCCTTCCTAGGACAGGTAGTGGGAACACGTGACCAGTGTCCTTTGTCTGCTTTTCTCACGTGACATTCCAAGGATTGTGAATTAGAATTCACTGACTAATAAACTAATAGGCATCATATGATTGAGGAAACTCCCTGACTCTTTGTACTTTTTTTCTTTTAACATCTGCTTGAAAAATTACAGAGATGATGTACTCATCATCGATTCCTTTGTTCTGCGTGCCATAGAGGAAGATATTTTTTGGCAGGGCTTAAGATACTCTACAATGAGGGCGCGTGGACAGTAACCAGTAGACAAAAACATAGTTTTAGATATTAATAGATATTATGAAAGAAAATAGAGCAATCTGATAGAGTGTTAAGGAGAATACTCCTCTAGATTGAGAAGGCATTTGGCTTGAGAAATGAGAGACAAGAAATAATCATCTATGTGAAAATAAGGGGAAAGGTCTTACACACAGAAGGGACAGCAAGTCAACGTAGCTTGTAGTGCTGGAGGAAGAGACAGTGAGCGTGGCTGGAGATGGGCGGGCGGCATCGACAGTGATAAAGAATGAAGGTAAATCAAGAGAGGAGTCCTCAGACAAGGGAAAGAACTTGGATTTTATTCTAAATTCATTTGAAAGACCATGGAGGTTTTAAAAGAATGGAGTGACAGCATGTGATTTACACTTTATACAAACACTTTGCTCCGAAATGCAAGAGTGGAGAGTAGGAGAGCAATTACGGATCTTTGCAGTAATCTGAGCAGCCCACCCTCATGGCTCCTGCCAGACTAATAGTCACATCACTGGAGAAGGCGCAGAGATTCATGACATATTTCAGGGGGGGAAACATAACGAATTGCTGAGAGGTCAGATGTGGGGCCTGAGGAGAAGGGTCATGTGTGCAGGTTTGAGCTGTAAGTAACCGAATGGATCATGGGTCCACTGGATACAGAGTCCTCTTTGGGGAGAACTG
Source organism: Otolemur garnettii (assembly GCF_000181295.1). NCBI lineage: Eukaryota > Metazoa > Chordata > Mammalia > Primates > Galagidae > Otolemur > Otolemur garnettii. The sequence continues at coordinate 8,547,865 of NW_003852417.1, forward strand.
AGATGGAATGACAGGGTGTTTTGAGGGAGATAAGAATCTCAGGGCTTGTTTACTTGCTGCATTTTAAGTATTTATTAGAGATTTTAATGAACACAGTAAATAGACCGTTGGATAAGTGAGTCCAGGGGCCAGGACTGGCAATATAAACTTGCAAGAGCTAATATTTAGACATTAAATACAGAAAGCCACGAGACTAGAAGAGTGCTATGGGGAATGTGTGATTAGAGAAGAAATATGCTGAGAGAGAACACGGGGCACTCAAATGCTCCGAGAACAGAGAGAGGACAGAGAAGACCAGGAAAGGAGGTGCCAGGAGATGAGAGGAAGTTTCCAGGATGGTGACACAGGAAGAAAGTGTTTTCAGAAGAAAGTTAAATAACTGTAGAAATTCTTCCTCACATCTAAAATTAAATCTGATTCCATATTACTTCTATTCTACATACTGGTATCAGCTCTTACTTCTGGAAAACAGGCAAAAATAGATCAAAGGAAATTTTGCAAATGGGTTGCACAGTGGGAAGAGAACACGTTTCATAGGTACCCTTCTCCTGGTTTGAATTCTGGGGCCACCCCTTCTAACCTGTGTGGCTGTGGAAGAATGACTTGACCTCTGTGAGCTTCATTAGCCTCATTAGGGAATGGGATAGTGACACTTACTTTGCAGGATTGTTGTGAAGTTCAGTAAAAATATACATTACACACATGGCTCCTCTCCTCTCCTCTCCTCTCCTCTCCTCTCCTCTCCTCTCCTCTCCTCTCCTCTCCTCTCCT
>NW_003852417.1:8548682-8592628 GCF_000181295.1 Otolemur garnettii
CTCTCCTCTCCTCTCCTCTCCTCTCCTTCCCTCCCCTCTCATCTCCTCTTTTCTCTCTCTCCATACACACACACACACACACACACACACGTATGTATTTGAAAAATTGAATTAATTATTAGGTTCATCTTCTTTTCTATACAATGACCTAGAAAGAGTTGAAGATGACTTCCAGTACCTCCTTGTGAAGTGCCCCGACTTTAAGTCCATATTTTCTAGGCTACCGTTTCTCTCTCCCTTTTGTTTTCTTCCTATACCTGACCAGTTATCCTGATCTCAAAGAATTCTAAATGAAACAAGAGATATTACTTGTGTAAGTAACGTGAGTTCAGTAACAGGGGTTGCTTTGTGAAACAGGGAGCTACTCAGAGAAAGTAAAATGCAGTGATCAAGCGCTTGGGTTCTTGAGTCATATTAGTGGGTTTCAGTTCCATTTTGACCACTTAGAAGCTCTGTGCACTTGAGCAACGTGCTGAAACTTCCTAGGTGTATCTGTCTTCATTTTCACAACGGAGATGATGGCACCTCCCTCCTGGGTTGTTACGAGGGTCACATGAATTTAAATGGATGAAGTTCTTAGAAGCGTGTGTTGTGTCCAATGTTGAGTTAGTAAACAACAAACACGAGCTACTCTCTCCATTCAGGGTTTAAGCAGGTGGCTGGATGAGCTCCCTTCCAGGGTGTGCTACCAGGGACTCGAGCCTCAGAGAGGTGGGTGGGATGGCTTCTGAGGTCCTGCTAGCCCTGACATTTTAGGGTTTGATAATTAGTGAGACAATGATTTTTGAGGGGTGCTATCTCCAGAGGAAAAAGGGGAACAGAAGTATTTGTTCTTGCTTCTCAGGAAGCTGAGACATATTTAGGAAGACTATAAAATTTGGTTAAAAAACAAAAGACAATTCAATTTTGAATAATGCCTTTAAAAAACATGAAAACTTCTGCTTTTCTGGCTCACAATTTTTAGTCAGCTTTTCAATTTTTCTTTCATACCTCATGTTAGGTTACACAAGCAGTGGGCTAGAGAGGAAAGAGCACGGGGTCAGAGTCAGATCTAAATTCAACCTTCAGCTCTTCTGTTTACTGCAGAGCAGCTGCGTGTCTTGAGCCTCAGTTTCCCAAATGTAAAAAGAGAAATATCTGTGGCTGCCTTACACCATTATGGTGAGAATTAAATAAAACATTGCACATAAAAGATCCAGAAAGGTGAAAATTACCCTCCTTTACCTAACTGGCTGAACCGCAGTCTCTACCCTGCTTGTTCCCATTTCCTCCCGGATTCTAAAAATATCAATGCAGATGGCTTTTTTGGAACCTGGGGAAAGCTTGTCTATATGTTTGCAGTAGTAGGTCCTGCTATTAGATGATATTTATAACCCTACTGAAATTAGACTTATTACCCAAATTAATGAAAAAGAAAAGAGTGCAGGAGTTTCTGCAAGTTCTAAAACTATTACTTGGAAACAATGCTCTTCGCAGACCCCTGATGCTGAGTAAGGTAAACCGAACGTCTCAGTTTAATAGGCTGCTGATAATTCCCTTTATGCCAATGGGAAAATGAGCTTGCGCCACGATATTTTTAACTGGTCTGAACAAACACATCTTCATTTGCATCTAGCAAGATGTAGCCTTAGCAACAGTGAGTATTTTTGGACTCTTTTTCATTTAATGCAAATGAAGCACCACTGATATACCCGGAATCGGATGACAGAACTCAGCGTGACCAATTCGTATGTCTGAAGCTTCCAAGTGCCTTGCCAGCCCCACCAGATTCTGATTTCCTGTCACCAGTATGAATCAGTATGGCCCAAACTAAAATTATTTTGGAGGCCTGATTTTTCATGTTTACTTCCCTTTATGGCATGTTTGACTGTCACTCCTATTATAAATGACCTGAAGTGTGGGGAAAGCTGTATATTGTTGTGTAACAAATTGAGGCTTCATTTTGTGACAGAGAATTAAAAACGTGGCTGAGCTCCTCCCGAGCATCACCTGAGAGCAGTTACCTGCCACCTCTGAGTCAGCGTCTCTTATAAAGTAGAGGTGATCGTTAATTTTCCCAATTTTCCTCCCTTGTACTGTTGTATTAAATAACATGTAATATTAGAAAGTTTTCTTTTTGCATTTTTGTTCATTAGTCTTTTAAACTGTGCACATTACACAGGCATGAGGTGTGATATACTACGCTGTGGAATGACTAAATCAAGCTGGTTAGCAAATCCATCACATCTCATTCCTATAATTTTTTATGGTAAAAGTGTTTAAAACCTACTCTTTCAGCATTTCTAAAGAGCTAAGGGTGGCATCAGCTTGAGGGCATGCTTTACAATTTGCCACCTTCCATCACGCCTGCCATGATGACTGGTACAGAAACTTGGGAGTTCTCTGAACTGCACTAGTGTTTCTGTGATGGGCGGGAAATGGAGAAGGGGGAGCTTGGTCTTCCTGAAGACTGGCCCCTACTGCCCTTTATAGCTGACACCTGGTTTGGATCGCTGGGCTTACGCAATTTAAAGATGGACATATGTGGAATTGTTTGTATTTGTCATTGAACAAGAAATTTTCATTTTCCACTAAAAGTAGAGCAACAGAACAACAGGAGTAATGCAAGCCTATGACCGTGACAGCGCTGTCTGCAGAGTTGCAGGCCCCCCAACCGGCACTGGTGTCTCAGTCTCTCGCCTACCACTGATGTGGCCAGCTCTTCTTCAGCCTTGCTCAGTAATGAATAGGTGAATTCATCATCACTAGTTTGTCATCGTCCTCCCTGGTCAGTGGGCCACATTTCATCAACCATAGATTGGGACAGAGGGCTCAAGAGTAGAAATTTGAGCCTGTTTAAGTATCTCCATGTGCGTTCCTTACATATGTGTTTGCATGTCTAGGTCCTTAATCCTGTGAGAGTGGCCCTGTGAACTAGGATTTGTAGGCATATATGGAAGTTGGTGAGTTCATAGGATGTGTCTGTATGTGGGGGTGTTGGTAAATTTAAGTATATGTAATTTCTGTGTGTTTGTTGTGTAGGAGGAAGGGGGTGACAGAGGATTCAGAGATCATTTATTCATTCATTCAAGAAACATTCACTTAGGAGATGAGAGAACCAGACTTTGAGTCTGTGAGGTCAGTGATGGGTCAGTGGAAGGATGATACCAAATGGGGACAGATTAAGAGGAGCTCACCAGGTTGGTGTGTCTCCTTATTAGGTGAAGTAGGACCACCCAGAAGGGATTTAGATGTGCAAAAGGGGAACTGAGCAGAAGAGACAAGGGAATAGACAGAGCCCTCTGTGCTCTATGGCTTCATGTGCTTGACTTTGAAGAACATTGAAGGGTTTCATCAATCCCCGGAGCTTCCTGAGCCTCTATAGACAGATGGATTTGCCATATAGTACTGCTCAAAAGCACTCAAGGAGGCCAGCATTTCCCCATTTCCATTTGGGATCATCCCATATACAAACACAGCATCTGAACTTACCAACTTCCATACCCCCACAAGGGATAGTCCTGAAAAGGTTCTCTAATGAGCTTCCTGTCTGGTTTTAGAGACAGTTCCTGGGGAAGCCAGTCCCTCATGCCAAGCCAGGCTCTAAGCTTAATGGAGAGGACACCCCAAGGAGCACACGCTGGGCTGTAGCTGCAGGAAAGGCCTGAGCTGATGGCATGGCAGCTCTGGAGTGGGATGGCCCTTCGGAGTTTTGTTAGAGGGGAAGGGGTCTAGGAACTTTTGCTCTGTTATTGACCAGTCACTGGATGCGAGCTTCCTCTAGGAAAGGGTGTGACCTTCCGTAAGGTGATTCTCTTGAAGGAGGGACAGGAACTCAGTGGAGCTCAGTGGAACTCAGAGCCGCCTGCTGCCAACACTCCCAGCAGCTAGGGAGAGAGTGACTCAGCCCCTGGGGGACCTGGGTGACACACCACAGAGCAGTCAGGGAGATTTGTGAAACTGACTTTCTCTGCAACTTGCCTCCCTGTTCTCTTGCCAGTCGTGCCGCAGACTTGGGTGCTCTGTAGCGGCAGCCCGGTCTCTGCGTGCTGCTGCCTCCTGCGCTCTGCTTCCTCCTGTGGTTGTGCTCTGAGCGTTGCTTGTGTGTGTGTGTGTGTGTGTGTGTGTGAGAGAGAGAGAGAGACTTCATGCATGGTGTGGGGGCTGTGTGTGCCCATGTGTGTAGACGTGCCTGGGTTCCACATTTGTGTGTGTTTCTTGCCAACATCTATCAACACTCCTTCCGTGCTGGCGTCTCAGGCAGGGAACTCAGCTCTCCAGGCTGCCCTGCCTGTCATGTAAAGCTCCTCCAGCGAGAAGAGCAGCAGAGCGCCCTGGCTCTGCTCTGTTTCTTGTTCAGGACATTTCTGGTCTCCAAACTTAAGATGCTGGGAAGCTGCCCAACTCTCGGGAGAGCAGAATCACCACCCGGTGGGGCAGAGGGTCTGGGCTGAGGGCTGGGGCAAGACCCCTGGCACCCCTCTGGGGCCTCTCACAGGGGAAGGCCCCTGCTGAGGGGGTGGGAGTGCTGCTTTGGCACGGAGGGATTCAGAGGACAGAGGCTGGGCTGAGCCTCTTCCAGAACAGAGGCTCCATTCTCCGCAGAGGGGTCAGCAGTCACGCTGCCGCGAGCTCTCCACGACACTCTCTGAGCCCCTGAATTCAGACTCTGTGGGATGTGATGAACCAGGCTTGTGACACGACACCCCTTCCCAAATAGCTCTGTCACTGGACAGATTCCTCCCAAGTTCCCGAGGTCACGCAGAGAGTCTGGTGTGAAAGCTCTCCCCATTCCCCCGCCCCAGCAGTTCACCTCTGACCACTGCCTGGGGAGCCAGACTCCTCCGTCCAGCTGGACCTCACATCTGGGGGTCTGAGACTGCATTCCAGACAGATGGGCTAGAGGAGGAGGTGGCTGTGCACTTGGGCAACTTCAGAGTGTCCAGAATGAACCTCTGGCTCCCCTGCCCCCAATTCCTGCCACTGGTTTTTGCCCAGTGTCAGAGGTGTGGCCCTTCCTAGGAGCTGGATGTTTTGGAGATGGGAGAAGAGGAGTAGGCAGAGGCTGAGAGAGACCCTGAAAGGGGGAAGGCTATAGAATGTGATGGAACCTAGAAGCTGGGACCGGCATTAAGACCAATGCTACGGGAGTTGCCAAGTTGTCAACACGGTCTCAATCTGTCTGGCATGTGACCTTGCGAAGGTCAAACCGATGTAATATGGGCTTAATCCCACAGATAGGCTCCTGCCTGGGTCTGGCTGGGACTGTGGGCTGGTGGTGCTCAGGCAAGGGTGTGACGGGCGTGTCCTCAACGTTCCTCAGGAGGAAGTTGGCTGGAAGATACAATTTGAATGCTTATTTGTAAAAAGGATCACCTCCCCTGGAGTCAAACAAAGCTTCCCAGAGCAGGTGACATCTGAGACAGGGCTTAAGAAACAGGTCAGGAGAGCTACAGACAGGCCTCTGTCCCAGGCTCGTTCTGTGCTGGGAGCTCCCAGCAGGAAGGGGCAGAGCCCGTAATCTTAGGGTCCCCTGGGACTGAGTTGTAAACCATGGTCCTCATCACTAGATCAGTAATGGGGAAACTTCCAGAAGCAAGGGCCATCGGAGAAGCAAAGCTGCAGGAGAAGTTACTGAATATAAAGGAGGGGAGGAAGACAGGCGCAGAGAGGGAATTCATGTCAGGCTCGACAAGAAGACGTGTTCCTTGGAAACAAAAGATGGTTTTCATCTTGTTTCATACACTGCTTTTTTTTTCTTTTTCCCTGTCTGGAATCAGAAACCTTATCAGAAGTGATTACGAGAAGAGGCAACCTGGAGTGGTTGAGATTCCTCCTACAACACCTGTTTCTCTTTGACAAAGAAAACCATGAGGGGCTGTATGTCCCTGAGATGGCCCTGGGCTGGGGCTGTGTCTGCTTTTCTCCAGCTCTGTGAGCTCGCTGTGTGTCCTTCGGCAAGTCCCTGGCCTTCTCTGTGCCTCCCATGGCAAAATTATTAACTGAAAGGTGCCTTTAAATTCTGACCCCTGTGGATCTATTTTTAACGACAACAAAAAATCACACCCACTCCCACACCGTGAGCTTGCCATAATGACATTTGTAGCTACACAAATCTCCCAGAATCAGAAAGCAGCAGCATTTGTGAAGTGTCAGCTCATCAAAAATGACTGGCAACCAGGGAGTTCCAAGCCCATCCCCAAAACCTGCTCTGTGATGCGAACACAGGCCGGGCTGAGCGGGCGCTCCTGCCTCCCGGGCCCTGTTCTTGCTGACTACGATGCGTATTCTCAGGAACAGAAATAGAATCCGTCTGTCACACGGCAAGTGCACTCCTGTGGGGATGGAGCGCGCAAGTGTGTGTATGTGTGTGTGTGTATTTTTTTATTTAATTTTTTTTTCCAGATAATTCTCCATCAAAGAAAATAGTTTCAGAAGTGGGGGTAGGAGCCCTGGAAAGCTGTCAGCTCCCTGCTAGACAAGTCACTTATCACAGCATCTTGGCGTCCCGGACGAGAGAGAGACAGTGCCAAGAATTCTCAGCACATACCCTCTGCGGGGGTGTCATGGGCTGGTGTAGGAGGCTCACAGACCTTTTGGATATAAGACTCAACTGCAATGCAAAGTGTTGCTGGGTTATTAGGATGCCCTGGCTGCCTTCTCTGAAGGCTGGATTCAGGATTCCCAGGAACTAAACGAAGCTGATAGCTCTGTGTTCATGCAGTCCTCAGATCTGAGACCAATTACTCTGAGATCACCCTTTCCACTGTCCCGCCTGGGACAGAGATGTCCTCCTCGGCCTCTCTGACACAATGGGAATTTGCCTATATTGCCATGGGCAGTCGACACAGTGGCAGGCAGAGTTTTTGTGTTTTACTCTGATCTCACTGTCAAAAAACTATCAGCCATTTGAGAACCTGTTGATTGGAGGTACAATCAGGAGATTGGGTTCAAGACCTGGCCCCCACAAGAACCTCTTGGACCCTTGTGTTCATCATTGTCACCTGTAAGTTTTGGTCATGAAAGCATCTGTCTCACCAGTCTTGTGAATTCTTGTTAATAGCTCTATGACACCGAGCATCAGATTGGTTTAAGCACCTTCTGGCCTGAGCGAGAGCCCACTGGTGCTCTGTAAGTGCTACCGTGCCAACACTGGCCACTGAGGAGGAGGGATGACAGTTGCCAGGCAGAAAGCTGGAGTTTGGAGTGCAGGACTTAAGGAATGCGAGGGAACACAGGAGGCAATGTCCTCCAGGATGTTTCGTGAAGGTGTCCCACATCTAGGCAGTTCCCCTGCCTCACCACCACACCTTCTGGACAGGCTTAAGGGATTGTTAGTGCCCTCACGTAGGTAAGTGGTGTTGTCCAGCCTCCTGTCAGGTCCCTGAGGAAGGTCAGAGATGCCAGTCTCTATGTTCTTCCCTCAGTGCTGTGGCTCAGCACAGGTTCCCTGGAGCCCATTCAGAGCTGCTCCCCAGCCTCACCCTGCCGGGCACAACTAGCCTGGTCTCCTGGGATGCCAGGCACACCCGGCCTGCTCTCCTGGGATGCCGGGCACACCCGGCCTGCTCTCCTGGGATGCCGGGCACACCCGGCCTGCTCTCCTGGGATGCCGGGCACACCCGGCCTGCTCTCCTGGGATGCTTTGCCAAGCCAGGTCCTGGGGCAGACACACCTCCCTGCACTTCTTCTCCTCACGACCCTCTGGCAGGGCTGAGCCTCAGCTCACTGCCAGGCTCTGTCCCTCATTGTGTCAGACCCTTTGTTCCTTGCTCATTTAATGAAAATTGGTATGTTTTAGGTCCCAGGGGGCATTGGTAAGTGAGAAAATCTTATAAAGCTCCTCAATGAAGGAATCTCCACCAGGCCTACGGAGTCCTGACGAGCTCAGCACTTTACAGTCACATCTTAATTGGGTTAATGTCCAGCAAGGAGCATCCAGAGCAACTAGCCATTTCCTTTTATCCAGAAGCCTCTATGAGAATTTCATGCCCATTTTCCTGAAGAGAAAACTGAGGTTCAGAGTAGTCTAAGAAGAGGTAGAGGCAGGATGAGAAATGAAATCTTCTAGCGCCTGGTAACACACGTTGCTGATGAAACGAGATGCGTGAGCTCTGCGAGAGGCCCCTTTTGGGATGAGAATGGCGGAAAGAGTGCTAAAATAGCTCCTGTTCTGCCTGGGATAAATGAACATGAGTCAGTGGGGAGGCAGCATTTTCTCCTTGGAAAACATATGTGTAATTCTGCAATTAGAGGTTCCAGTAAAAGTGGGTGGGCAGCTCTCTGGAAATATAAATCACTACCAATAGGCAGAGATGAACAGCTGAAGCTACACAGGCCGGGGCCCAGGAAGTTCAGGAACTCCAGGTTTTGTGTCTTGACCTCCTTGGAGCCCACCCCTGGCTTCGGCCACAGATCCCTGATTAGGGTTTCTTCTGCCTCTATAATTCCTCCCTCTCTCAGCCATCTTAGTGACATCAATTTTATTTCCTTTTTCTTTCTTTTTTTTTTTCTTTTGAGAAAGAATCTCACTCTGTTGCCCTGGGCAGAGTGCCATGGCATCAACATAGCTCACAGTAACCTCATTCCTGGGTCTAGAGATCCTCCCACCTCAGCCTCTGAATAGCTGGGAATACAGGCACTTGCCACAACACCCAGCTAATTTTTCTATTTTTAGTAGAGACAGGGTCTCACTTTTGTTCGGGCTGGTCTTGAACTCCTGAGCCCAAGCAGTGCCCTTGCCTTGGCCTCCCAGGTTGCTGGGATTACAGGCATAAGCCACCATACTTGGCCTAACATCTATTTTAAAAATATGTATACTGCATGTGAGTGGTGAGTACCTATGTCACTTCTCTAATTAAAATCCTTCACTGTTTTCCTAGCTCCACATGGTAGAATTGAAACTCTTCAGTACAGCCTGTGGATGTTCAAGAATTCCCCACTGAGAAGCAGCACAGCTGGGGAGTTGATCCACTGATGCCCATTCCTCCTCAGTGAAGGCTTCGTTCTGGGGGTATTCACTTCCGGCCATGTCTGCTCTGTTCCAGGCCCACCCAGCTTACTCCCGGGGGGTGGGGGGGAGGAGGGCTCTCTGATGGAGATGTGCAGGGGCTCAAGGTAGTACGTGCTTCACATGTGAGGGAACCACCGCCAAGCTGCTGATGCCTCCTATGCTGAGCCTCAAGGGTGCAGGGGTCAGTGTGAGCCTCATCCTCTGCTCCTCCACGAACTCCAAAATTTCATAGAGGGCTCCCTCTAGGCCTAAGAAAAGCACACCATTGGGGTACTCCCATAAGAACCTGTTTATCCGAAGAAGCAGGCAATTAATCTCTTTAGTAGTTTGACCACGTTGTGAACCTTGGACTCATCTTTTTAAGGAGAAGGTCACATACCTTCATTAACTGGCATGAGAAAAAATCAAGGAACCCAAGGGCGATGAAAAAATATCTCCCCAGTGTCAAAAACACAACTCCCCGTGTGACTGGTGGGAGGCAGGATGCCTCCCCCTGGGCCTGGACAAAATCACTTCATAAAACTCTTCAAGCATTGCAGGATTCCGCATTACAGAGCAGCAACTTAAATGCATTCTTGAGACTCTCCTTAATAAGGCAGAACAAAGGCTCCAAGCAGGTGTATGGAAATTTAGCTTGAGTTCCTGATTACATGAGGTTTGAAAGCTCTGTCCAAATAGGCACTATTTTCCTCAGACTCTTACATTTTGCACAGACAGGTCCCTTTGCTGAGACTACTAGAGGGAGCCTCAGGGATGCAGGTGGGTCAGGGGAGGACAGTACAGTCTTTCTACATGTGGCTATTACTGACTGCCTTTGTGATACCTTTTCTGCCAAGCACACGCAGACTCAGTCCCTTAGCATAGCTTTAAATGCTTTATAATATTCCTTGAAACCATTAACCTCTTTCTGGACCTCATTTTATTCATCCATAAGACAAAATGTTCACAACAATTGAGTTTTGAGGACTATAAGTTTTCAATCTGTTATAATTTCTAATATTTTAATAGTATTAATCTCTGAATTTGTGAGATGATATGTATGATTTTCTTTTTCTTAAAAAATATCTATTTCAGACTTGACAAAATTGTCAATGACAGTTGCTAAGTATCATCTATGTGTCAGGTGTAGTGGGACACTCCTATAATTTATAATATTTTCTCCATCTTGGAGAATCTATTAGTCTGCTCGTATATAAGCCTAGGAGATAAAATCCCACTTGGCAGCAGGGATTGATGCCATGGGAAAGTTCACCATAAGTTGGGGCAAAGTTTGCTTTTTTGTTCATTTGATTTTTGAGACAGAGTCTCACTTTGCCATGTTAAGTAGAGTGCTATGGTGTCACACCTCACAGCAGCCTCAAATTCTTGGGTTTATGGTGTCACAGCTCACAGCAGCCTCACACTCTTGGGTTTAAGCAATCCTCTTGCCTCAGCCTCCCCAGAAGCTGGGACTATAGGCTCCCACCACCACACCTGGCTATCTTTTTAGAGATGGGGTCTCACTCTTGCTCATCAAGGTGATGAGGCTTCAGTTGAGCCTTGGAGGAAGACCAGGATAAGGCATTTCTAATAACAGGAGACAAGCTAAACGGGCATAGCACGGGGTGCACAGAACCTTAGTGGGCACAAGCAAGGTGTGTGGTAAGGGAGACGAGATGAGGACTGTGGTGATCCCTCTGAGGACACCCTATTGTGCTGCTTGGAAGGCTGATTGGGGAGGACTTGGGTGTCAGTCAATGGGATTTACCATCCAGCCAACATGGGCTCAGTAGTTTCCTAAGAAGGGAAGGCCATGAAGACGTGAGTGTTTGAGGGAAGTCAGTTGTGGCAGCCGTGTGGATGGTCGATTGGGTGAAGATAAGAAACAGACCAAGTGGGCTGAGGGGGCTGGCCAGCTAGGAGCTGTCCTAGTGAGACCTTCAGGAAAATAATTCTTGGGGTGGGGAAAGAATAAGGAGATGCCTGTGTGGTGGGCATAGTTCTGAGTGCAACTAGGATAGCTGCAAGGTTTGGCTTTTAGACAGGAGAATGGTAGGGAGGGGTAGGAGGAATTCTCTCAAAGAGTACCCAGGACTGGGGTGTGTGTGTGTGTGTGTGTGTGTGTGTGTGTGTGGTGGGCACAAACAGAGTTTTGCTGTAAGAAAAGGAAGCTGAAGCAGGAAAGATAGAGGCAGTCAGAGGCAGGAATGAACGCCGGTCTTTGCACAGGCTTGGTTTCAGACATAACTTACTCCTGCAGCAATTCTCAGGAGCACCTGGGGGCCTGCCTTCACAGAACATCAATAATTCAGCTTGGAAATTGCAGGTCTGTCCCTGAATAAAGACACTGGGATTAGAAACATAAGCCATTTAAGAAGCTCTTCCTTTATCTCTGTAATTACACACATAGCTTGTGTTAAGGACCTGGCATGGGAATTGATGCTTGACTGGTTTTCATACCCTTTTTTTTTTTTTTGGCTGGTGACACTTCTGAGTTTTCTATGTAGGTAAAAATGTAGCCATTCACAGCCTATACAGAAACACATCCACAGATGTTTGGCGTAAGAATTGTGCACAGTGGCTCTCACAATATTTTCACCATTTCAACACTCCTGAAGGGTATAATACATGGCTGTCCATAGCAGAGAGTTAATTTCTATGTCTCGCATTTCAGTGGGAGGATTGGAGGGCATTCATCCTTGAGTGCTGGAGTCAGAAGCCAGGGAAGGGACAGCAGGAGGCCCCAGGGGGCCGGCACCTGAGGGGCGGACTGTCTTCTGGTTCCAACATAGCCTGGATTCATCTTCCTGCATAAGCTGCATTGTCTGCCCTGCCTCTGCCCTTCTAATCTAAACCTATTCTCAACCCTTACACACCCTTCAAGAGCCAGGTGTGGTTTTCCCTTCATCTGAGAGACCACTCTCCCTTGGGCAGAGATAATAATCTCTTCAAGCTGCCATTCTCCCCTCGCCTTCAGTGTTTGAGGGTCTCTTTGAGTGTCTGTCCCTCCCCTGGACTGTGAGCTCCTTGAGATATGAATGTGTTTCCATCATCTCTGAAGCTCAGAATCTAGTATAGTCACAGCAGAGGTGGAGAGTACAAGGCCACAGAGTGAATGAGAGATGAAGGGGTTTGGGATCCTGGGATGCCTGGGAACTGCTGCTTGCCAGGGCGGTTTTGCCGCAGCTCCCCGTGTGTTTGGAGCATTTCACAATTCCCGGCTGGCACATTCTTTATCTCACCCTGACTACCCTGCCATCCCACCGAGGAAGGTATTACTATTCTCCTGTCATGTGCGTACACAAGAAGCCAAGGTACTTGAGAGTAAACGATGTGACCAATGTTGCCATTAGTAAACGGAGGAGTTGGGGCCAGTACCCAGGGACTCTCACTCCAAGTTTGGGCTTTTTCTACTTCATTGCATTTTATCTTTTCCGGGCAATACACATTTCCTTTCTGCCTTTGGGGACTGGTCCAGTATTTCTTCTGCTGAATCCAGGTGGAGGACAGCACGACCCCTCCCTTTTCTGATTCTTGTGGAAGGAGCCCACATTCCCTGTCTGAAAAATCCAGAGAGCTGCTGTGTCTGAGAGGCCCAGCGCCTGACCTCCCATGCCCCGCATTTCCCAACTCTTTCAGAAGCCGTGCTGACCCCAGATGACTCTGTAGCCTCCTTCTGATGCTGGGAGCAAGAATAATTGGCAAACACCGCCTGGGATCCGTCTTCTTAAAATAGAACACTAGAATATAGACTGGTGTTCTTAAAGATTTTCTTTCTTCTCCCTTTCTCCTCTCTCCTCCTTCTTCTCCTCCTTCTCATCCTTCTCCTCCTTCTCTGGCCTGTCTATTCCTTGAAGCATATTAAATAAAGCTCTTCACAGATACTAGCAATTAAATTTGTCCACAAAGTCACTTTAGCTTGATCATAGTGAAAACTATCTTTGTTTTTTCCTTCAAAACTTTGCTAAAGTCCCAGGCTAGTATGCAAGAAACCTGAATTCTAGCTATTTTCTCTCAGTCCTTGGCTTTGTGACTTCAGAGAAATCACACCATCATTCCGTTTTCTCATTTGGTCTTGTTGTATCTTTAATTGTAATCTCTATTTTCACAATTGCCTCCCCTACTAACTGTGCAGAGCCACCAGCCAGGGGACTATCCTGTTTAAATTTGCATTCTCAAGACTTAAAACCTTTCCTGCAAATGTTGGTTGAATTCACTGGAGCACTGGATACCAGAGACAGGATGGGAGGCGATGAGCTGCGGAAAAGGGACACCGAGAAGCCTGCTCACCCGTCTGAAGCTTCCCTTGATTTTGGGAAGGGAAGCAGCAGGGCCCAAGGGCTGGAAGGTGTGAGGATAATGACGATGAGGCATGTTTCTGACTGCAAGCACCATTTGTACCAAACAGAGGACAGAGAGTTATTGGCAGCAAGGAGGGGAGGGAACCATGAGTGACCGAAGTCCAGACAATGGATCATGTAACATCCAGATCTGACAAGACCAGAGAAAACTGAGCTAAAACTCTCCAGTCCAGTACCCAACAGATAGCTAAATAACTATGATCTTACCAGCACTGTGTGGCAACGGCTGGGAGTCAAGGGTTATTCTAAGTCACTGGGTGATGTAAGGGAGGCTACTTCTTAGGGTCGCTTCTACATTTCCAAGAATGCAGAGACAAGGTGAATTGTTAGGTGGATTTTACAGGATATGCACACAGGTTGTTGAGTATATCATGATATTTTCTGGGAAAACAGAGGCGTAGTAGGATTTGCTTGTTTTGGAATTGCTTCATATCAACCTTGCCAAGGGAAGGATTATAAACTGCCAAAAACTCAAAATATGAGTACTTAGGATTGCTGAACTGGGGATAAGGAATGCCCAGAAAATAGGAGGTAGAAATTTGTCCAAGAAAAAGACTGTGAAATAATTATGAAGGTGGAGAATGAAGTTAGAGTACCAACATGTGATTAGTCTAATTGGGACCAGAACATTATGGAGAAGGCAATCCTGCTCAATTATTTAGAAGCACAGGAGATGCCGTGAATGAATCCTAGGAGAGCACTCAACTCAGGGGCTTGGCAAGAATATGAGGAATACAAGAAAGTACTTCTACCGACCGGGACGAGAACAGAATGAAGTTCCAAAGAGTGGTTTATACATCCTATTCTTTTTAGGAATAACTTTAAGATTAATATCCAAGATGATACAAATAATAGCATTTTATAAGAAAATCTCTAGCATCAAAAGGCCCAGAATCTCAGCCATCTTTGAGTGCTTATGTATTCTGTGGCTGTCCCAGCAATACTTTTCTTGGGATTAAGCAGCCATCTGTTCACAGACTCTTCAAAGGCTTTTCCCATTACAATGGCCAGTGCGAGCCACAGAGACGTCCCAATACAGGAGCTTGAGGGGCACTTCAGCAACTCGGCTGACTGTGTTTCCTCTCAAAGTACTTCTGTTTTGATCAGTTTTCTTATGGAATAGGGAAGATAAATCAGCCAAAACAAAACCAAAAACAAACAAACAAAATACCCCACAGAATTCCTATGAGACGCACATCTTGGCAGTAATAGAAGAACACCAAAAATATGTTCTATGAGCATCAACCACTTTATAAAACTCCAGGCTTTGTTTGTTGCTCCTAAACTGCAGAAGCAGGTTCTTTCCTGTCATGATTTTGAGAGGTCAGAGGCAGTAGAGGTGTCTGTTTCTTGTATGTTTACTTACTGCAAGGCACCAGTTCCCCATATACGGCTCTTCTAGTTGTCTGAGAGCCGTTCCATCCTCCGTGACTTTGTGTCACGGGGGTTTCGCTCTGAGTCAGTGATCTATTTTAAGGACCACTTTCCGACTATGCTGCATCTGAGGACTGAGGGCAGAACGATGCCTCAGTCAGTACTAGTCCCCCTCGTCACTGAGGGACCCTCCTTTCTTGCCTCCTCCTACAGACATCAAAGCCAGGGTAGATCTGAGACCACCTGTGGCCCAGAGAGGAGAGAAAAATTTAGCTGAGGGCATCTTTAGTTTAAACACAAGTGGATGTGATTTCTGGGCAGTGTCCAGAAGGAAAATGAATGGGCACTGCGTCTTTATTTGTCTATAGAGCAAAGGAGCAGTCAACACTGGACTGTACACTCACTCGTGACTAAGGTGCCAGATGGCCAAACTGGAAAACTGCAGAAATTCGCTTTCATGGGTGCTGTACAATGATCTGTTGAAGGGAGTTGGTGCCTTAGACACTTTAAAAGATCTGTGTGTGATCATTTTCCTCTGAGAAAGACTGTGAGCTATGTCATATTCTCCCCGAGTCTTCCCTTCTCATGGGACCCCTTTCTCCTTCCTTCTTAGGTCGCCATATAATGTGGATTCCACATATGAGTCCAGTGATGGACTCAAGCACCAGGGATGACAGAATGAATGATCCGCCTCTCTCCGCCTTCAACTTCACAGTGCACAGAGGTCAGCCCTAATGTTCACACTCAACATTTCAACTTGACTTTTGTTTTCCGGATTCTTAATCTCTTCCTAGCACTTCCAGGAGTCCAGGGTTCTAATTAACTGGGAATGATACCTGGTAAGTTTCCTCAGCCACAATTTCTCCAGCCAAATTGTAAGCATCAAATAAGATACTCCACTTGAAAGCAGGAACACATTTTCAGTATAAGGATTTAATATCATCATGATAATTTTCCAACCATAGCGAAAAAGACTTTGTATGCTTATTTCTGCTGAAATGCTGGCAGTGTGTCTCTTGAGATGTTTATCTCCTACCCTTCCCATCCCCTCTGGGTTGAGGCTCACATCCTATTCTCTAGCAAGAGAGCACTGCAAGGCTGTTCAAAATACAGATTTATGTGTGCTTCACTTAAAATGAATCTCATCACTGTCACCCACATAAAATATTACATCTCAGGCCATGACTGAGAGGAAATTCCAAGTCTGCTAAATGCCTTCCTGCTCGTGACATGAGCAAGGACAAGGCTCCAAACAGGCTCCGGCGCCTGCCTCGCTTTCCAGCCTTGCCTCCCCCAGGCTCCTCCAGCACCCCAGGCTTCAGACAAACACGATCACTTGTACTTTTCCACTGTCCATGCTCTGAAGTGCCTCTGAGCTGGCTTCTACTCCATCTGGAGACTTCCATTCATCCTCTGAAAAGAGGTGGCCTGTCCTCGGGAGAACTTGGACACCACTTTGCTGCTTTAAGGCTGAGATTCCCACATTTTCCCTATTGCCATTCTTGGCATTCTTTTTCCTCCCGTTCTCTTTGTTTTGTTGTTTTTACAAACATTTTAAAACTTACACTATATCCATATACTTTAAGGAATAATAGTAAAGTGAACACCCAGATATCCAACATCCAGTCAATTGGTAACTTTTTGGAAACATCTGTGTGCCTTTCCCTAATTCATTCCTTTCCTCTCCCCTGAAAAATCACCACTTTCCTAAATTCTTTAATCATCTTTTTTGTTTCTGTGGACTTTGACCACCTACGCATTCATACAGAACACGTAACATGCCTTTGCCTATGTTTGAACTGTATCTTCATGACTCCAATAAATTACCTTCTTCTGACTTTTTTTTTCACTCAATGATATATTGGTATTCATCCACGATGAGGCATAAGGCCAAAGCCCATGAGTTTTTCCATATAGGAGTCCGCTGTATCCCAATTCATGTATCCATTGTCCTGATGAGAAATTATTTTTTGTTTGTTTTTACAAGAAATCCTCATAAACTTTTTAAAACATTTCTCCTACTATAGATTACAAGTGTTTTTAAGTTAAAAACCTGGAAATGGCAGTGCTGTGTCAAGAAAATGAACATTTCAATCCTTTAGGAAATGCATAATTGTTTTTAAAAGCTACTATATTAGTTTATCCTTCCTTCTCTACTTTTGCTGTATTCGGGGTTTTTGGCCTTTTTTTTGGTTTATTTCTTGCCTTCTTTTGGATTGATTTATATCTCTCCCCCATACTTCAATTTTTTTCAACTGCTGTGAAAGTTCAATATAAATAAACAAATATACATATACACACACATCATATACATTTAATTTAAAATTTAAACTTGGTTAATATCTTTAACTTCTTTCAAACAATAAGGTAATATTGTAACACACTAACTGTGACCATCCCGATTCCAAATAATATGCCCAGATCATCCTGGTTTGGGCTCTTTTCTGTTTACTTAACTGTACCAATTGTTTATGTTATAAAAGTTTAATGCAGGAAATGTTTTCATATTTACTCGTGTGTTTAATGTTGTCTTCATTGCATTTTTGTTCTTCAATTGTCCTTCTGAAATTACTGTCTTATTTTACCTAAAGAACTTGGTATAGAGTTTTAGGTTGGCAGTAAGTTTTTCATCAGAACTTTGAAGATACTGTTCTGATTTTAAATATTACTATTTTAAAAAAGAGTCAGATTTAATCTAATTCAGTTTATTAGTATTCTGGCTTTCCTTATATCTTCTTTTAGGACTTTGTTGTTCTGTAGTTGACAGAACAATATCTGAATATGAATTTGTGCTTATTTGTAGTGCTTAGAATTTGGTTTCTTGAATCTGAGAATCGTTGCTTCTCATCAGTTATGAGAAATGCTAAGTCATTCTTTTTAACCTCAGTCTTTCTCCTTTGGGAACTCTAATTAGATATATTAATACCTTCTTGGTCTATTGTTCATATCTCTTAAGGCTCCTTTCCCCCCATTTATTTTTTTGGGGCATATTATAGATAAATTTTTTCAGATAAATCTTCCAGTTCATGATTTTTCTCTTCAATACAACCTGTAATTAAATGTGGCCATTTTTAAAAATACATATACACATTTTAGTTCTAGAAGTAATTATTTGCTTTAATGTTTTTCTAGTTAGCATCTGCCTAATCAGTTTTGATAATATCTTATTTCTTCATCATGCTCTTGATTCTTTTTTTTAATTTTTAGAAACATTAAAGATATTTGTTCCATATTCTCTTGTTGATAATTGAAATGCCTGCAGCCTTTGTTGGTCTGACTCTATATTTTTTTATGCTGACCCTGATTCTGGCATTCCTCCTGTCTGGTTAGTGGTTTTGATTGTGAACTCACAAGCCCATTCTTTTCAGTTCTTTATCTGTGAGAGTTCTTTGAGGCCTTGGTTTAAAATTCATTCTCCAGAGAGGATTTCCCCTTTTCTTTTTCAACACACTATCAAGCTAGGAGCATTAAAAGGTAAAGCCTAGAGATTTTTATTTTTGCTCCTTCTGGATTTGTTTTTCATACAGAGATAAGTTATATCTCCTTTATACAGAGATAAGTTTTTGATCACAAATCTACATAAGCACAAGCTCAAGTTTAGGAATTATAGAAGTGATTTTTAAAATAATATCTTTTTCCTGTTTAATCAGAACATTACCTGACTGCGTAATTTTGTTGGGTGGATTTTATCCCTTTGTTTTCCCATTTAACATGTTTTTCCTCAAAAGGCTCTGGATTTTGTGGGTATCTCTGATTTAATTAACCTGCCAAAGGTCCAAGTTTGTCTTCCATCTCATTGGTGGCTCATTAAAACCCAGGTTCCTAGCTCCTGGAAATCAGCATACACTTCAGAGTACTCTGTCACCAGACTGGGTTAGCCTGTGGACTCAGGCTTTATGCACTTATGGCTCCCGAGGAATTTCCTCTTTGCCTTAGCCATGCATCAGAACAAGTTTTTGATATTTGAAGTTCATTTAAATCATGCTTTATTGTAAATTTTTCTATAAGTATCTAGTCTGTCATGTTGTCAAAAATAGAATCTTCACCCTGAAAATTCTTCGGTCTTAAAACTCATCACAATTTTCACATCTGGTTGACTTGTCTGATTCTTCTCAAGAGCTTATTAAAACCAAGAACTGTGATCTCTTCACCCTTTAATTCCAGTGCTTGCCAAAAAGTAGGGACTCAATCTAATTTGGTTGCATGAATAAAACAATACACTTTTTATTCTATTTTTATTTATTTATTTATTTTTTTGAATCTCACTTTGTCCCCTTGGTAGAATGCCATGGCATTATAGCTCATGGCAACCTCAAACTCTTGGGCTCAAGTGATTTTCTCACCTTAGCCTCCTGAGTAGCAATGCCTACCACAATGCCCAGTTATTTTTTTGTTTTAGAGACAGGGTCTCTCTCTTACTCAGGCTAGTCCTGAACTCCTGAGCTCAGGCAATCTACCCATCTCCACCTCCCAGAGTACTAGAATTTCAGGCATGAACCACTGCGCCTGGCCTAAAATAATATACTTTTAAAACCAATAATCCAGCAACTAAAGATTTCCCCCATATAAAACAGAATCAGTTTGTCAAATTTCGTTATCCTGATCTTCTAAGCACATTACTACCAATTGGATACTTAAAACAACACAATGTTCTTCTTTCAGAGATTCAGAAATTGCCAGCAGACTTATGGGGTCTGAAAACCATACCAAGAGGTCATTGGTTTGGCTACTCCATGAACTGAGGTACTATTCAGAGTGTGGAATAGGGGACAAGTGGCAGGGAGGCTCTACTGTCTCCTGAGACAGTGTTAGAGGAATTGTGTTAGAGGCCGGGGCCTCCCTGAAAGGCAGCAGTGGAGGAAGTCTGGAGCAAGGGGAAGCTCTGGCTGGATCCTGCCCGCAATGTTGGTCTTGTCTTGAGGTGTGGACATAACTGCTTCCACTGCCAGCCTCCCCTTCTCTGCAGTCTTATCAGAGGACTCTGAGCAGGCAGATAGAACTAATTTGAGGACTGTAGAGCAGGTCTATCTGAGACTGTCCTTGTGGCATTAATCTTAGAACTATTGGACAAGACAGGACCCCAGTGGAGCCACAAGCCGCCTTCATCTGCTTTCACAGTGTAATAATCTGAAACAGCTCTCTACACTCTTATAGCCAGCCCTCCCCTCAACCAAAGAACCTAAATGGCTTGAGACTTCAAAAGGGAAATGACCATTTGCATGGTCGCTCTCCTCATTTCTGTTGTATGAGTTGCAGTGTGACAAGGTTGCACAGGGGCTCAGGGCCTAAAGCCACACTTATACTTAGCTCTGACACACCAGGTGCCTTGCTGGTAAACTTGGGAGAGTCCCTCCCCACTGGAGACCCAGTTGCCACTTATGTACAGTGGCAAAGGGCATAGAATGTTCTCTAAGGTTCTCAATAGCTTAAAAGTCTAGGATTATGTGATGGAGAACTTTTCACTGAGTTTACCAGAGACTACAATTTAGCTCCTACTTTAAACAGACAAAACAGTTTCCAGCAAGGCAATCAGAATCCTCAGCACCCACCCCCCCAAAAAAATGAATGTAGGTGTGTCTTTTGACTTAGGCTGCTATTACATGGCTTGCTTGTAGACAGCAGGAAGAATTTGCTTACTGGTGATTATTATTCCAGGAGCCATACATTTGCAAAATCACATCAAAATAGAAACTTCTCTCCCGTTATCCATGTTTCCTGCGGGCATAAAGGCTTGCCTCACTTGCTCAGTCTACCAGGGTTGCCTTGGGAATCATGCATACTTTCTCACATGATTATTTTTGAAAACACAACTAGAAAGTGTTCTTCCATATAATCACAATATAGAACCATCCAATCCACTCTGAGATCCAGGAGCCCTGGATGGCTGTTGTATTGGGACTTTCCTAATATCTCAGCTTGCTCTCAGTTCTCCTCCCTTGGCTGTTATAAAGAGAGTACAGCAGGAGGGCTACAGAGATGGATTTTTCTAGAATTTCATGCCCACACAGTGATGCTGACAGCAGTTTCCCATCGTCTATGGCCCCCTATGGCCCGGTTTCTGTGACACATCTGCCTTTGCACACATGCCAGAGCTAAGCTGGGTGCTGGGGGGAAACAGAGCTACCAGAACAGGGTCTCAAGAACTTCTAGGTCCAGTAGGAAGCAGGAGGCAAAGCTCCAGGCTTCTGCCTTCATTAGTTCCTTCTCCTATTAAAATGAAAATTAAAAAATCGAAAACTACCATCTGCTTTATCTCTGTACTGGCAAAAGGATGAAAGCAGTCTGGGGAGGATTCATTACTACATGTTCATCATTACCTGATTCAGCTTATCTTTTGATTTTAAAGGCACTTAAAACATTTTTATTAGTCCCTGAAAGTACTGTGGGCCCAGTGCTGTGCCTAGTGGAAGTCAGCACTGGGTGAAGAGAGAGAGGCTGGGTCAACAGCAGCTGTGACACACTGTGGGTACACTGTGGTCTGTCTCTGGGACCGTGGAGTCGGGTCTCTTGATTCAGCAATGCCTGGGGTCAGTCGGTAGTGCTAACCTGCCCGGGGAGGGCAGTTAAAGGTGAAGTTTGAGTCATGTGTTGGGGCAGAGCAGGAGCTGATTAGGCAGAGAGGTAGGAATATGCTTTCAGGACCAGCAGATGACCCCGGAATTAAAGAAGTAAGAAATGGGAGCCTGTGGGCAGAAAATTAGAAGCTGTGCGCTCAAGAGCAAAATGTCCCAAGAGTGGTCAGGACCATTCCCCATGGCTGGGGAGGTAGGTGGGTCCAGATGGCAAAGAGTCTCAGAGATCAATCAAGTTGCCTGGACATTGTCCTGGATGAACAGCAGGAGCTATGGAGGGACTTTAAAATGAGAATAGCATGATCAGATTTCAGACTAGAAAGATGAGAAAATACACCTATAAATGGAGTCAGACAAGGAATTGTGAGTGTGTCCTGTGCGTGTGTGTACTTGTGATACTCAACCTAGGAGAGGCTAGAAGGCATATTCTGTTTCACTGGGGTCCCTTTGAAAGGATTTCACATGGGTCTGAAAATCACCTCGGACAAAGTCCATTTTAAAAGCAGAGGCTGCACCATACAGTCTCTCAAAATTCCTGTGGTAAAAATACATACTTCAAAGATTTTCATCCTGTGATATCATATGTGACAGTGTTTGGTACTGATTTTGAGAGGGCAGAGAGAGAACACACTCATATGGATGGAAGGGCTAGCTTTCCCCTGCCACTGAGCGTCACACTGTTCCTTAAACTGCCCTGCTGGCCCCTGTCTCCACGTGCTTTTGTGTGTACTGTTCCCTTTCCCCAAAATACTTTTCCCTCCTTGGGCTGAATGTTGATCTCCTTCTCATCTTGCAGGATGCAACTCAAAGGCCTCCTGCAAATGTTCTCCTCCTCCTGCTGTGATTCACCCCTCCTCGGGGTCACAGCTGCGGCAAGGCATTGCTCCTATTAGAGCAGCCTCACTGGGGACTCCTCTGTGAACTGGGCTTCTAACTGGAAGGCCGGGTCCCGGAGGACATGGACTGTGTTGAAGAGTCACCCCAAGATCCAGTTCAGTTCCAGCACATGGACTCAGGCCAACTTAAATTAGTAAGGCATTTACTCCTGAGCTCACCTCACTTTACCAAGGTGGAGTCATTACTCCTGGTAATGGTTTTAAGCAAAGTGCCCCAAATCTGGGGAAAAAAAATAAAACGCCAGTGAAGCAGGAGTTTTGAACTTTAAGCCAAATTTCAATTTCTTTTACAGAATTGTCTATGCTTTAATATCTCATTTTCCCAGCATTATCTCACTTCTTCAGATGGTTGTGTAAATATCATATTATAGGGACCCAAGTCATCAGCATGGGGTGATTCTTTTTTGTTTGCATGTCAAATAGCTTCAGGCGCACAATTCATGTCAATATATTCTACTATAGAGGCTTTTCTAACAGAATAAAATGGCAGCGTGCATGTGTTTAATTAGAGTTCAGTTTTCTGGCTTGATTTGTCTGTTCTACACAGAGGAAGGCATTTAGGAATGAGCTGAATGCCTGTGATTCACATGGCGAATCTGGGTAATGATATGTCCAGGGCCTGCAGAGGAAGTAGAGATGATGGAATACACTTGAGGCCCCTCAAGATCAAGGCTCTTCTGTTTGCTAAGGAAGGAGGAAGAGGGCAAAGCCTTGAAAATTCTTAAATATGTGCCCACGTCTGCACGCAGGCAGGTGCCCAGGTGCACAGGGCTCCCCTTTGGTTAGCTGTGTCCTCTGGCCCCAGAGCAGGAAGACAGAGGTGGGGCCTCTGTCTTCCATCTTAGTGGGGGACAGGCTAGCAGAGGCCACTGAGAAATTGCCGTTGCTATTTACTGAGTGTACCAGGCACCATGCTGGGACTCCATAGACACAGTCTCATTCAATCCTCACAGTTCATTCATTCAAGACATATTTCGACAGCTTCCAGTCATCATCGTGGGCATGCAGATACAGAGATTGTTAAAAGGATTAAGACACAAAGTTCTAGCTCTTTACAGAGCCTACACGTAAATTTGAGAAGACAGACAGACAATAATTAGGCAAGTAAACAAACAAATGCTGATGTTGATAAGCATAATAAAGGAAGGAAAAAGAGGAAGGAGATAAAGTATGATAGTGGGGAATGTGCTATTTTATATAAAATGATAAAGAAAGGCCTCTCCAATAGGATGGCATGTTGGCCAAAACCTCGCTGGAATGAGGGAATGGATTACGCAGATAAATGGGGGAGACACATGTTAGGCAGGAGGAACAGCAAGTACAATAGCCCAGAGGCAGGACTGTGAGTAGTGTGTTTGAATAATAATAATAATCATCCTTCCACGTAATTGCTGTCATTCCTATTTTACATATAAAAAATTGGAGGCCCTGTAAGGCAAAGCAACTTGTCTGAGGTCATGGGACTGGTGAAGGGCAGACCTCTCTTTGACTCCTTTGTTTTCTCAATCACTCTGCCACCTTTAAAGGCAGATCTTGTGTATGAAAAGAGAGACTGAGTGACCTCTGAACTTATCAGTCCACCTCAGTCTCCTAGGGAGGATTCCTGGATCCTTCCTCCATCCATATATTGAGTAGTGTATATTGACTTAGTAACTACTAACTACTACGTGCTCATGTGTGCATGGTGCCCAGGGAAACAGTGTTAGGACCCACCTGATGGTCTTGCTCAGGAGATAACTAACAGAGGGGTCAAAACAAGCCTTGAAAAGGTCAGAGAATCAGACCTCCCTTTCAGCCTGGGTGACCAGGGAGGAGGCAGAATACGGGGTGGACATGGAAGAATGAGAAGAGTTGAAAAGCTACCTACTGGTCACTTCTCAGCATCCCCCTCATCCTCCTCTGTGCTAGATAGTATTGTTTGTTGACTATTACTCCTTTCTCTATTTCTATTGCCAAGTTTTCCCTATGGGCAGAATGCTGTCTGCTTCCCTGACCTTGACCTTGGCCTATGAAGGGCCTGAGCTAGTTGAATGTGTGTGCAGGTGATCAGTGCCACTTTGATCTGAACCTCTGAGAGTCATGGAGGGCTCTGGTCTTCTTTAATGCTCCCACTTCACCATGAGAAGACAAACACCCTGGAGAGATGCTGGTCCTAGGATGAACAGATATGTTGGGGAGACCAAACCAATCCCTTGTCTAGGGCCAAATTCAACCATTCCCAGCAGATGTCAGCTGTATCACAGCTGCCCTGTCCATCTGTGAATGTGACATAGTGACACAATATTTCTTTTAACAAGCCAGTGAGACATCAGAGATTGCCTGTTACCCAGCCTGTTTGCAGCAGTCTCTGTGTAATATATCTTTGCCTTCAATCATAGGTAAACTCAGGGAAGTTCCTTGACTACTCTCGGGGGATAGGCTTAAGATGGAAACCAGCCTGAAAACACATTAGTCACTCAGGTTCAAGGACTCTATAGCTTAAGATTTGGTCTCTGACTTTATAAAGATTTTTTGTTTGTTTTGTTGTAGAGACCAAGTATTGCTATGTTGCCCAGTCTGGCCAGGCTGGTTTTGAATTCCTGACCTCAAGCAATCCTCCTGCCTCAGCCTCCCAAAGTGCTGGGATTATAGGTGTGAGCTACACATCTGGCATAGGTTGGATTTTTGTTTTCACACTCCTCACCATTACTAACTAGTCTACAGATTGCGCACAATACTGAACATGGGAAATATATATATATATATGTTCCTGTGTCCAAGTAATTCCTAGTTCTTTATGGTGGTGAATATTAACTGTGCTCCACAGAATCTTGGAGCCCCAGAGGATTACTGAGGGGCCAGCCATGATACTAAAAGGGCAACAAGACCAGGGATGCCTAACTCCCATCTGGGCTACAACACACTTTTATTTGTCATATACAGTCAGATTCCATATAAGATTTTGTCTGAGGTTGACACCTACTACTTAAGAATATTAGAATCACTAGTGTACCTGAGAAATCTCAACTCCACATCCTAATATTTAAGGCTCTTTTGTTCAATGATAAATCTATCTCCCAACCTCTAGCCCGTGTTCCCAAAAGTTTGTGCACCCCATTTGCAATTCCCATGAGAGTTCAGCTTCCTTGCCTCTCTTCAGTTTACAATGCCCTCACTACCTGCCAAAAGCAAAGTCTATTCCTCAGGGCTTAGCATCTGAGACATAGAAATGCCCTCAGCAAACATCTAGTTCAACCTCTCTAATGTGTACTATTGTAATGTTGATTTGTAAATTTTAATATCTGTTGAGTACCTACTGATGATAGGCATTCATAAGCATTTTACATGAATTAGTCCAGGGAATCTGTCAATAGTAAAGCTATGTGCTATTATTATTTCCATTTTCCACCCAAATGAGACAACTGAGGCTCAGAGAGGATAAGTAGCTTGCTGAAGTTCAAACAGTGAGTCAGTATATCTTTTGTCTCTGAATTTACACAGGCTCCAGAGTCTGCATTTTTAACCTTTTCAAAATATTGCTTCCTTCATTTTATAAGTGAAGAAACTAACCCCTTGAGTGGAAAGAGACTTTCTTAAGGCCACACAGGTAGTTTGCAAGTTTGCAGCCAGGCAGGCCATTGCCCAGCTGTCCCAGTGCCAGCTTTTTCTTTACTCAACCTCGGCTGTGCCAGGCTGGAGGTGCAAAGCTGGTGGCATCCCTGTAGGGGGAGGCTGCTGCCAGCTGGCCACACCTGATTCACCCTGGGGATTTCCTTTTGCTTATAAGATCCATCTCATTTGTTTTTAGAATTACATGAAAGGTATCTTGGAGCACCATTGGGTCAGTGATTTTAACCTGATGACCCATTAAACTCATCTGGGAAAGTTTAAAAAGTATGGCTAAGGTGCTCTCTCAAGGAGCCTGATTTAATGGTACAGTAATTGGGTCCGGACATTGATATTTTTCAAACACTCCCAGGTGGTTTCATCGTGCAGCCTGGGCTGGATACACTGCTATAATCGAACATCCTGCTGCCCTAAGCCATTTCAGTGCAAGTCGCCAGTAGTGAGAGTAAAGTCTAGCCTGGAAGTAAAGCCCTTCTCACTCAGAGGCTCCTGCTCCTGCTCTGTGGGAGAATCTCTGTTCGTCATATGAGGATCAATGTTCTTCCTCTTTCTGTGGTACATGAGCCTAAGGAATAAAACCCCACCCAGATGAAAAAAAAAAACAAAAACAAAAACAAAAAAATCCCCCCAAAATGGAATGTTGGGCACTTAGTTCAGGTTGCTATTGCTAAGTATCCTAGACTGGGGAGCTATTAGCAATTAAAATTTACATCTCACAGTTCTAAAAGTTCTCCTGGAGGTCTGAAATCAGGAGACCAACATGAGCAGGTTCTGGTGACAGACCTCTTCTGCACTGCAGAGAGCTGACTTCTCACTGTCCTTATATGATGAAAAGGGTGAGTCAGCTTTCCAGCATCTTCTGCAAAGGGCACTAATCCCACTTGAAAGGACTCCACCCTCATGACCTGATCACCTTTCAGATGCATCACCTGTTAACAGCATCACATTGGAATTAGGGGTCCAGCATATAAATTTGCAGGGGAGAAGTACACATTCAGTCCACTGCAGTTACAGAATCTGGGGTGTCACTGAGGTTGCATAAGCAGATGTTTGAGGATCAGCAATTATAAGCATTAGAGGATTTTTACATTGTCTTTTATATTAAATTCAGCAACTCAGGCCCCTACCCCACTCTATGGCCTCACTTGGACCCTGAATTGTCACAACTGTGCCACCTTCCTTGGAGTGTGGCCTGATATCCAGCCCCTACCTTCCTTCCATCCACACAGGTCATCCTGTATTTCAAATGGAGCACACCTTAAATATTAATTAAAACAAAATACAGTCATAGTGAGTTGTCAAAAACATCATATCTTATCTTTCTTATCTTAAAAAGAACTTTAAAATCTTATATGTCACTTCACCAAAAACAAACAAACAAGCAAAACCCCACTAAACCCTGAATATAGGCATGCCAGTGTAACTGGTGATTAAAACCCCTCACTCACTTTCACAGCCTCTTGCTAAGTAGTCCTCCCTGCCTGTTTACTGTTCTGTCTCTGTCTCCAAAGAGACCACTCTGGGCCCAGTAACCATGGCGATAGGAGGAGACGTGAGCAGATGGGAGCTCTACTTGCAGAATTTAAACATCCTTGTGTTGTGGGGAGGTAGGTGGGGAGTGAGGGAAGGAGAGGAAAGAAAGCTAGAGAGGAGGGAAAAGTTACACAATCCTTCACCCAGGAAAGAATTAAAATGTTGGCAATCAACCAAAAGGCATTCTCTTTTTTTTTTTTGCTAATGAGCCAAGCTGTTGACCTGAAGAGTGATCTATTCTCCCTCTTCCCCTTATAGTTAGACACTTTGAGGCAACAGCATTCCTAGAGAAATGGAGACAAAAGCTTTTTGAAACACAAAGTTGGAGGCATTTTTTTCTTAACATTAGATTTTGTGTTAATGTATTTTTAAGGATGTATTATTCAACTTGAACAGCAAGGGTGTGAAACTGTGTCAACTTAGTTACCATGTAATTGTGGGGTATGGAGAAGACTGCAGCCAGCCTGGGAGATCTGATGTCTGTGACTTCCGGGACTGTAAACCAGCTTCAGCCTCTCACCTCTTGGAAGCTCGGGCCCTTCTCCCAGAGACCAGGCTTATATCTAAAAGGTCCTCTGAGATACCTGTGGGCTTTGGAATAATGCAAATGAGTTAATTAAATAAATAAATACTAAAGAATGTTAAACTGAGACTTTCGGTATCAGTTTCTGCATAGGCCCCAAGGATGACACCAATAAATTAGGTGGCAGCAAGCCACCTAATTTAGGGTAGGTGAAAAAAGTCCTTAGCCTCAAAGTAGGTAGGAGAGGGTCTGAGGCTTATTTCTTTGGAGAGAATTAAGTTTGGAGGGGGTGGGGGAAGAAGGAAGGTAGGAGGGAGGTGAGAAGCCTCAAATTGCAGAGACTGGGAGCCTTTATTTTAGACTGAAATAGGCTTCTTATTTTTTATTTATTGAGGAAGACTAGAAAAATTGAGACCAGCCTGAAACTTCAACCAGGGATGGTGGCAGAGGAAAGTCCCCAGATGCGGAATGCTGTGGCATTTGGTGAGGAGTAATTAGAAGGAAGGGAGTGACTTGCTGTCTGTGCCCTATTGTGCCAGCTCGTCCAGCAAATTGATTGTGGTGTGTCAGGGGATGAATTGTGTCCCCTCAATACATTGAAGTCCTAGTGTCCCAGAATGTGACTCTGCTTGGAGATACAGCATTTAAAAGGGGGAATTAAGGTAAAATGAGGTCATATCAGTGGCCTAATTCAATATGATGGGTATCTTTATAAGAAAAGGAGATTAGGACAGGTACATCAGGAGTAAGACTATGTGAGGATGTCACAAGAAGGCAGACAACTATAAGCAGAGTGGAAAGGCCTCAGGAGAAACTAGGCCTACTGACACCATGATCTTGGCCTTCCAGCCTCTATAACTGTAAGAAAATACCTTCTGTTCAAGCCAGCCTGTCTGTGGCACTTGTTAGGGCAGCCCGACTAGACGGATATGTGGCTGTGATTGTTTTGAGGGTCCAGCTGCCTGTGTCACTGGCCTGGAGACAGGGTGGCTCCTCCAAAGTCTCTGCAAAGATCACTTCTCAAGTGTGAGAGGGGACTCAGAGTTTTGCTGTTTCTCATTTTCCTCTTCAATCTACTCCCCAGTCTTGATCCATTATTGAATCAGAGCTGGTCACAGCCATCTCCTGCTCATCGGTAGCATGGGCCCTGGGATCCTTGGGCTCAGACACAGAGGAATTCATGGTCTTTCCCCTGGATCTCAGAGCTGGAGGCAATGCCCAGGCATGTCATGGTGGTTGGTGAGGTAGGTGGCACCCTGCACTGTGGTTGCTCAGGGAAGATAGACAAGCCAGTGGCCACCAGGCCTGATCAAAACCCAAACCAAACTGACCCTAAGACAAAGTCCTTCACTTGCTCATAGACTCTGCAAATGCTTTTCCTCAAGTTTCTTCTTGTCTCTCAGCAATGCCCAGAGCTAGGAGGAGCCACACAGAGCTTGCTCTGTCCATCACCAAGGCATCTGCTGCAAGCCCCACTCATTCCACTGAATCGAAGATGAGCTGTATGAATGAGTGAGATTTCTATCCTTCCATGAGCTCTCCCAAATGTCTCCTTTTTATGTCCAAAAGTGCTTCTAAAGGGAAAGAAATTTCCAGGAAAAATAGTCTGCATTCCTGAATGACTGAGATGAGGCTTGGTCTGGGTGTTTGCAGCGGGCCTTGCAAGCCAGTTCTGCTGAGAGACCAGGCCAGACTGTGGCCAGTACTGAAGTCCAGAGCAGACCAGACCCACAGCCACGTGTGCAGAGGAGAACACTTTCTTCAGTATAGCACTTAGGAACTGTGGAGTTTTGATGATTTAGAAATTTGCTCACTCACAAATACTAGAGACAAACTCACATGTTGGGAAGAGAAAAATTATAAGAGACCTTTAAACCGCTGTTGTTCACCCGCTCTCATGCCTCTTTCCATGCCTGGCTGTGGTCCAGAGGCACGACGTTCACTGGGTTGGTACATGTCACGGCCCTCTTGTAATTTGGTGCACTGTCAGGCTTCTTGGGGCAACTTCTTGCCTCCTCTGATTACCTGGACTAGAACACAAATTTTCATCTGTCTAAATAGACCTGGGGAAGACAGCCCTGCACCAGCTCAGCCAGAGAGAGCTGGGAAGTAGGTCAGATGGAGATGGAGCAGTAGTTCCCTTTGCGTGTCCTGAGCCATCACGGCTTCCTCTAGGGGAGAGTGTCCTGGCATAAGAAGGATGCTGGTCCCGGCTGGAGGGTCAGACTCTGGCATAATCCTCAGGAACAAAATGCCAAAGGCAGCTGTCCTGGGACCAGTTTATCAATTTATCTTCCTGCTCACCAGGAGGAGGTCTCCTTCCCTTGGATCACGACCCAGCTGGAGTAGAATGACATCTTCATAGCATCTTCACAGAGGGCCAGTCCCATTCTCCCTCCAGGCCTGGCTAGGGTGATTCAGCTGGCGACATTACAGGGGGCTAATCTAGCTCTATGTCCCTCATCTGAGCTCAACACCGTTGAATCACTTGTCCTCTCTCACATGAAACCCCCACTCTGGGCTTCCCTCATCCCATGCTCTGACCTCTCCCTCTCCTACTGGACGGCATCCTCTGCCCTCTGGATCTGAAGCTCTGTGAGAAACAATTCCCAGACTCTTCCTGGAAAATTCCACCTCCTAAAGTGGTGAGTAATCCTGAGGACACAATTCCTTGGCTGCTGTCTCCTGTGGAAGTGCTGACTCCTCCAAGCCCCTATCTGGGGCCAGGAGGTGGGGCTGCCACCGTCTGCGGTAGGTGCTGCTGGGGCCTTGCCTACATCCCCCTTTCCCACTAGGCAACAGCACAGATAAGCTTCCGGGGTTGGGGGGCCGCCAACTGCTCACAGCTGCCCATTTCCCTCAAGGATTTCCTTTGACCACACAGGGCCACCTTGTGCCACTGGCCAACAGCAGACTGGCACAGGGCTACAAAAGGCTGACTCCTGCCTCAGTGCCAGTTGCGCCAATTTCATGGCATGTTTTGTGCTCAGGACTGCTCTCAGGTCAGGCAGGACCACACACGTGCTGGGCTTTCTCTCTGAAAGCTCACAGTCCCTCAAGAAACCACTTTCCCAGGTATCTTGGCCGTGGCTCTGCTTCCAGGAAACCTGGCTATGACAGCATCCCCCCTGCTCCGTGGGGCCACAGCTGTCACCCTTGGATATTGCCATTGTCCGGAGCTGCTGTCCCTGATACATAGTTTGCACACTCACAGCAATCAGCCCACAGCCTCCTGAGCTCCCTGCCCTCGACCCTGCCGGCAGTGAGCCTGTCAGGGCCGGCCCTGCTCCAATCTCCACTCTGCCCTTTCTGCCTTTCTACCTCAACCCCACTTTGCGGCCCGTGCTGACAACCTTCTTTGTCATGTCTCCCAGTCTCTTCCTTGTCATCTTTCTGCTGCGTTTTCTTCAGAGTCCTTGACTCTGCACCAATGTCACTGTCTCTGAGCGTCTCAGAGACCTCTGAGGAGATTCAGGGCATCATGCAGATGGCGCCCTGATGGAACACACACGGTCTGAACCTGAAGCCGCCAAGCAATCCTTCTGTTTCCGGAGTCAACTTTCTTAGCCATAGCAACTATTTAAAACCTTCTTGACGATTCTCAGAGTTCCCACCCACCACTTCCCACTCCCTCCCTGCAGATAACCTATCTCCCGCTTCACAGATAAAATAGGTGCCACCAGATACCATCTCCCTCTACTTCCTGCCTTCACACCTACCAACTACTGACACCCCTCCCCATCCTTTTAAAACTCCCTCTTTATAGCCAAAAGAATGCCTCTTCTTCCAGTGCTGTAAGTCTGAAACCTCAGCCTGAGATCCGATTCCCTCACCCTCGAACTTTCTCAAAGCCTCACTGTGGATTGCACAGTATGAATCTTCTCCCTCCCTGGCTCTTCTCTTTCAGCTCAAATTACCCCAGTTTTTTGTCTGCCTCTGTACACAGCCCCGTCTCTCCTTCCCTTTGTCTCTGCCATGGGTGTCACTCCCAGCCCTCGCCCGAAACTCACTAAGGCTCCTGACATCTCAGTGGGGCTCAATCCTACAGCCACTTCTCAGGATGCTCCCACTGGCCCCTCTGTGACCTCTTTAATCTAAGCCACTTGGGCCACTTCTTCTTAGGATTTTTATGGGCTCCTGCCCCTAAAATTGTGTGTCTCTTTTGCCCTACTCCTCTTTTCTTAGTCCCAACGTGAGTGCTCTGGGGCAATTCCCACACCTTCTTCCTGAAGATTTATGATTCCTCAGCACTGATTCCCCACATAAGGCTTTAAAGTCACATACCTAACACTTACCAGATATTTCTCTTCAGAAATCTCACAAACACTCCAGTCCCAGCATTACTGAAAATGGAACCCATGATAGTTTTCCCTGGGCATCCTCTCTTTCTGTGTTTGCTGCCCTGGTGGGTACAGTGCGTTGAATGATGCACCTTAAAACACGTCCATGTGAGCCTGTGAATCTGATCATATTCAGAAAAAGGGTTACTGCAGCTGTCATCACATTAGAGATCTCAGGATTAGGCTGTTCTAGGTGAGGGTGGGCCCTAAACCCAATCACAAGTGTCTCCGTGAGAGAAGAAAGGGGGAGAAAGCAGCGTGAAGACGGAGGCAGAGGCGGGACTGAGCAAGGTGCACAGGGGTTGCCATCACCCTCCCACAGCAGGGTGCAGCCTGGAATGGATTCTTCTTTGGTGCTCCCAGGAGGAACTGACCCTGACGTCACCTTGATTTTGGTCGTCTGCTCTTTGGACTAAATTTAGGCTGTTCCAAGCCCTGAATTTGTAGTAACTTGTTGCAGCAACCTTAGCAAATGAGCACGGTGGGGGTTCCCACCTCCTACCCCATGCCAAGACCTGGTACGTGAGCACCGGGCAGGACTCTGCCATGTGACTTTTTCTCAGGTTCACCAGCTTTCCTCCACACTCTCTTGGTTGCTGCCTTCAGCACAGAGCAGTCTATTACAGCTCCAGGTCCAAGGTGTGAGTTCTGGAGTCAGAACTCCGGATGGCTGGTGTTAAGTCCATGAATTCATTTACTATTGTAGTGTTTAGTCTCCTTGTCTTTATATTTGGGAAAATAACAGGTGATACAGTAGAACCTCCATAGCTGACCACCTCCTTAAGTTGACTAATGTTCATAGAACAGACATGCTGCTCATCAGTACAGGAGGCCTACTTCCTTGTGTTGACCACCTCTGTGTGTTGACCAGTGTGTTACAGTCCCTGGGGTGGTCAACTTACCGAGGTCCTACTGTATCTGTGAAGCACTTCCGTTGGTGCACTAGCACAGGGCATGGTCACGACCAGCCGTCTCACGTGGGTTCCAGAGGGAGCCTGCATGGGATCCCACTTCCACTAGTTTGCCCTCACATTTCAGCTGGAGTAATGCTCCTAAGGAGCAGATAGTGTCTCTCTCCCACACTCATTCCTCCATCATGCGCCATGGTTCAAGGGTAAGCTCTCCCCTCCTCACCGTGGTGTGCAGGTTTTCAGGGGCTGGCCAGTCCTTGCACAGGGTCACCTCTCACCACTCACAATTTGTCTTCAAATTGTGTAAAGTAAGCTTCTGGACTGCCATCCCTGCCCACACACGTCTGTCACCTCCAGGCTTTCACCACCCACTGTCTGCTCCCTCCTCGGGGGTTACTCCTGAGCCAAACGAGGAAGACTGGGGAGGGCTTCACAAAGGAGGCCGAGGTGAAGCTGAGGAGGATGCTGCCCTCAATTTCCTGGCACCAGGTGAAGTGGCCTCCCATGGGCTGTGCTGTCCTGGGCTCAGCTTGTCATAGCCCTTTATCACCTGAGCTCCCATCATCTGTGTCCTCATCAGGGTTTCTCATGGACAGCAAGTCCCTGGAAGACAGAATGCTTCTCACTCAGGGGTCTTTTCTAACGATGAGCTCACCTGGCAGACACTTAGACACCCTCCCCCCTCCCCAGTGACTGTAAAAGGCTTTCATTTCTGTATATGAGGCACAGTGCTAGGCTCTCAACACTGCATTGGTTTAGGTGACATTGACTGCTACAAAGGTCTGAAATCTCTGTGACTTCATGGAGAAGTTTATTTCTTAGTCCTGTGA
Source organism: Otolemur garnettii (assembly GCF_000181295.1). NCBI lineage: Eukaryota > Metazoa > Chordata > Mammalia > Primates > Galagidae > Otolemur > Otolemur garnettii. The sequence goes on from NW_003852417.1 coordinate 8,582,600, forward strand.
GGGTCAGTGAGTGGGGCATGGGGTGGGGAGGTGAAGCTAAGGCACAGCCTGCCACCTGTAAGACCTGGCTTGGGGGACCACTCTTGTCATCACCTTCCAGTTGGTAGATAGAGAAAGAAAGAGGATAGAGGAATCCATGAAAGGGTTTTATGGGCCAGGCGTCAACACGTGCGTGTTGCCTGCCCCTTATTCTGAGGTCCTGAACCCAGTCTCATGCCCTTGCCCCAGTGTGGGGGCCAGAAGACACATCCCTTCCTGGCTCCCACTTCTCAGCAGTATGCATTTTTGACAGGCAGCCAGCCATCTCTGCCACATACCCATGGTCTCATTCAACCCCTCCAGCAACTCTGCAAAAGAGGAGATGCTGGATCCATTTTATAGAGGAGGAAACAGGCTTCAAGCCACGAGGGAACGTGCTCGAAGTCTCACAGTTGTGTGCTGTAGAGGTTGCACTGAGCCTCAGCTGTGCTTAACTCAGCCCACCGTGTTTCCTCCATGCCTGCTATGTCCACTGGGACCCAGCTTACTAAGGTTGTGTGGCATTTCTTCCTGCTTTGGTCTTTTGGAAACTGTCCCCTGGACCACCTGTGGCCATTTGCCCCAGATGCCTCAGTCTCTGGTCATGGTGAATATTGAGAGGTTCTTGCTCTTTTTGGAACTTACTCCAGAGTTCTGGAGTTCAGCCATGTGACCACTGACTATGCCTATCCTGATATAGACTCAGAACTCTCCCGCCCTTCAGTCTTCTAGGACAGGAATGGGAAGGCCGTTGGGAGAGAGTCCTGCAAACTCACTGATGTGCTGAGTTGATGCCTGCCTCGGGGCTGGGGCTGCCTGTCTTTACAAAAATGAATTTCTGAACGGGAACTAAGTCTTAGCTCAGTGCCTCACTAAGTTTACTCCTGCACGTGGAGGGGGGCTCGCATGGACACAGGGATGCACGTCTTCTGCTTGTTTCTGGCATAGACAGAATTGGGTGCTGGTGCTGATCTTCTTAGTGTGATGTTCTAGGTCCTCCGTGCTCTTGACTCTGCTTAAAATTTCAGGCATTATTTCACCTCCTGGTCCATAGGAATACTTCATGGGTTTTACTTTACTCTTTCTCGTGTCCCTGTCATTATACCTGCTGTTTCTTCCACCCGCTGTGTCTCACCTGGTGTCCTTCCCAACTTCTATGGTGCATCTGCTGAGCACATGTACACGGTCCCTCCCAGACAGTGGATGCCCTGTGGGCAGGGGCAGATTATTTCCTGTCCTCAACCCAATAATCACACTGAATCAGAAAGTTATAATTTTCCTAAGAGAGAATCCTATGCTAGAGGGAATTTACAGACCATTCACTTAAACCCTTGCATGTGCATGAGGGGAAGGAAGCCTTGGAGAATTTAAGTCAGTGGTCAAAGTCTGTATGGCTGTTCAGCAATCTGCTCAGCACTCTCAGGCAATGGGCTTGACTCCAAGCCCATGACAGGGACCCCTCTGGGGTTCAGACTAGCTCCTTTATCAGGCCTTTCAAAGACCATATTCTCCTCTTCTTGTCACCTAGTTTTGGGGGCTTTATTCAGTGACATGTTACCCAGGGAGACTTCTGGGGTCCTGCCAAGAACTGAGGCTTGTGTTAGAGGCCAGGCTCAGCTCTTGTCCCTCCGTGACCTGTGGATGTGGCCCCGTACAATGGAGCTGCAGAGCGAGGCGCGTATCACAACCCACAGGGTGGGCACTGCTCTGCCTCCCAGGAGGGCTCTCCTGGGGTAGCAGATGCCGTAGCCTGTGCAGTGGTCTTGCAAAGAGCTCAGCCGCAGATGGAGCCAGCAGACACACAGCAACAGGCCTTGGAAGGAGTCCTTTCCCAGTGAGCAGAGGTTGGCTTGTCTCCCTGTGTCCACGCTGTCTCTGGTTAGGGCCAGTGTGGGCGGGGAGGGGGCGATCGACACTGCTTGCAGAATTGATGTAAACAATAAGTAAAAAACAACTGTGAAGGGAAACTGGTCCCATGACCATGCTGCTTCATGACCACATTTTTTTCTGCCTTTTGATTCTGGCTTCATCTCATCTGTTTGTTTTGATGCTTCATGGAGGCCAAGCTACTCCTGAGAAATGGGAAATGACACTGGGCAGAGAGCTGAGGTTTGGACAATCATGAGTCATATTAGACTTGGAATTTTCAAACAATTTCATCAGGAAGAAAAATCAGTGAACAAAGAACGAGGATGACAAGATCTTCAAATATCCTCTATTGTTATCCAGTGAAGACACAAGTTGATTTACACATAAATTGCATCTTGAAGATTTCTCTCCTGTGGCTTTATCAAAAGGATGATTTGGACCCACTGAAGGGGCTTATTTTTCTTCGGCTGATATTGCTGCCAGCTGGTGATCCCCTTTCACTGCCTCCTTTCTGTCTCGGCCCACAGTCTGAGCCAGACTTTACCATCTTGCTGCAGAGTCTTACCTGTGAGTCCAGCTCAGGTGGCTCCACGCTGCCTGCCAGCCAATCTCAGCATCCTCCCAGCTGTGGTCCTTCTCACCTGGCTGACAAGCCCTGGGATGGCCGTGCCTGGCTCTTGCGTGATGCAAGGCTCTTTACCACCACACACACAGGTTCTGTCGACTGCCTGCCTCTCCAGCTCCTCCCTCAGCTGTCCCAGTACCCTCCAGCCCTCCGCAGGCCCCTTCTCGCCCCTTTGCTTTGAACCTCCCCTACCTGGAGCCCCCGGTTTCCTAGTGACTTCCTGCTATGCTGGTTCAGCGTCCACTGCCCGGGAAGCCTTTCCTACCCAGCCTGTGTCCCTAGTGGAATTAGGGTGAGTCACTCTCTCCTTGGAAGACCAGATGCCCCTCTTCAACCTCTGTGCCGTCATCTGCAGAGCTGTTTGCCTGCTGGATGGGACATTCCTGGAGGCCTGGCACAGGGTTCAGGGGAAGTTTGTTGAATTTGTCAGAGAATCTCAGATGAGATGGTCCCCATTCCGTGCTGTCTCCAGCCCTTGTCTGCCTCTTCCTCATGGAGAGACAGCTGCAGGGACCACAGGCCAAAGCCCCTGGGTCAGAGAAACAACTGTCTCGTGTTTTCTCCAGAAATGAAGATTGCAACATCCTTGTGGCCCTGAGTTCACAGCTGTGGGCGGAGGCTGTCCGGGGTAATGCTGGGCCTGAGTGGGCATGGATAGGGACCACTGTGCCAAAGTCAGCATGAGGGGGAGCCCTAGCCCCAGCTCCCATCACCTACCCTCACTAGGGAGGAGGCCGATCTCCTCAGCTCTCTCCCCACATTTCACTTTTTCTCAGTGTCTGGTTATGTGTCTGTTCCTTTCCATCCCTGGAGAGGAGCCAGAGCCTCAGTGTATTTACTAAACATCAGCCTGGGTTATCTTCTTGCAAGTGGTTGAGCTCCAAGGGCGTTCAAATGACCTTCTAGATGCACAGTACCTTGGAGAGTGGCACCACCTGGTGGCCACATGGAGTTATTAGCCACATTCTCAGGAGAAGCCTGGCGCTCAAGGCCTCCTGCAGGTCCTGGTTCCCTCCAGGTTCAGAAAAGGCCAGGCTGTCCCTAGCTGTCCCTAGCTGTCCCTAGCTGTCCCTGAGATGCCTATTCCATGGTGGCAGGGCTGAGCATGTATGTCCACAGCTAGAGGCAGTGACCGGGCAAGGAGTGACCGTCAAATCTCACCCACTGGTTTCTCAGCTGGGCCAACTGCAGTCCAGGGATAAGAGGGGAGTTTCCAGCATTTTGCAATAAATTAGTGGAGAGGCAGAACAAGATGCATGACTCTGGGCTCCTTACTGGTGCTCCTCTGTACTGTCACTTCAGGGCACCTCACAGTGATGTCTTTAAAAAGAAAATTGAATTGCCGTTTAGAGGAAAAGAGGGCCACCTCCAATCCAATGTGACTCTACTTCTTTTCTAATTTCCTGGCAGTTGGGTCCCCATATCAGTTGCCAGTTCACCTTCCTCCAGGGCATATTCCCTGAGCAGGTAGACGTCTCCCTTCTGACGTTCCAGGCAGCATCCTTCACCTAGCACTGGCAGAGGACCCGACCTGGGCTGGGGTCCAGCCAGCACAGACAGCCCTGCCCCAGGCAGGGGCTTGCCCTCCAGCAGGGATACAGAAAGGCAGGCAGATGCACAGAGGACAGGTAGACAGTTCAGGTCGCTCGTGCTTTGAAGATGCTGAGTAGGGCAACCTAAAGAGTGACTGTGGGGCCCTGGCAGCTGGAGGGGTGGGGCAAGGCTGCTCTGAGGAGGGCTCAGCCGCCAAGGGGGAAGCAAAGGGGCAATTAGGAGGGGAGAATGTTCCAAGCAGTAGGAGCAGGAGGTGCAGGCCCTGAGTCTGGAATAAGGTTAGCAGGTCCAAGGTGCAGAAAGGCCAGAGAGGTGGCTGACTAGTGCACAAGGGAGGGGTAATTCTTGATGGAGACAGAGAAGTCAGGAGAGGACAGATCTGGGGCCATGAGCTGGGTGTGTATGCTGCTTTCTGCTTTGATGGTCTCAGAGAGCTTTTGAGGGACCCAACATTATGATCAAGGCGATGACTTGCAATCCCTTAGCGCTCCTGCCTGTTGCTGAGGCCACCCTGTGTGGTGTGACCATGCTGTCTCACCCCTTTGTGGTTCCCTTGGCCGTTAGATACTATGCAACCAGCTCAGGGGGCGGGACTAGGCTTCTCTCTACACCACATTTGTGCATAACCTATTCTGGCCTCTCTAGAGGGGAAATAAATCCCTTTTCAAGTAGCCTGTATCCTGAGTTCTGTACTGAAAGATCTTGCCTATGCCTTTGAATTTGGCACCACTTATACGCAGTAGATACTAAATCCAGTTGATTCTACCACCTAAGTAGTAAAAAATTCCCTCCTCACTGTCTACCCTTATGGCTACCCCCTTAACTTGAGACCCTCTGTAAGCCCTTTTGGTTTCCTGATCATCAGTTTTTCCTCCATGGACCACTCCCCATTCTGCTTCCAAGGGATCTTTCCAACATAACAGTGTGACAACGCTCTCAGTCCTACTTATAATTCCTTTTCAAAGATTCCCATTGTTCACAGGAGAAAGATGAGTCCAGACCTTCAAGAGTCTCCCTGCCTGCACTTGCACCTACCTTTCCGACTTTCCTATTTCCCACCCTTGGGTGGCTCCCTGGTCTTTGGACACACACTTTATTCTGTTGCTTATCCCACAGAGAGAAGGTAGCTACAGTCTGTTGAATATTTTTTACATGAAAAATCTGTGCATGATGTTTTAGGCAGATGTTTGAGATTTTGGAAATCTCATAATATTATTATTTTAAGTATACAAACTAGAAAGTTTTAGAGAAGTTAAGTAGCCAGGAGGTCCAGAAACTCAATAAAAATCAGGCAGGTAGAAAGGTCTGGAGCCAGACTTCAAATCTCATACCTTTGCTCCAAACCCTTTGCCACCTTTGGACTCCGATGAGTAGGAAGTGTTTCCTGACATCCCTCTTCATGGTTATTCCAGAACCCACACTGCTTTGTTTATAGCCATTTCTTTCCACATGCATTATCATCTGAGCCTCCTGTGTTAGCCTGAACATCATTGGGAAAAGAGGGCCACGAATGTGATAGAATCGGGGCTTACATAACTGTCAGAGGAGCCAGAGACAGGTCTGGGAAGCTGCAAGTGAAGGATGGGAGAAATAGGAACAACGTCACCTGGAAGCTGGGGGGCAGGAAGGGAACCCACTGCTCCTTGAGAAGTCTGAGGGGCCAGTGGGAGTGCTGGAGAGGCTTATGAAGCCTCCAGGCCTGCCCCACATGACATCCCGAATGGCGGCTTCTACCCACATTTCAGGTTTCATGTGAATGCTTGTCATTGTCAAATTCAGGCATAGAACCAGGCAGGGAAGGTGAATCTGGGCCACATAGTTCCTAGTCTTGGAAGAAAGAAGTAGTGGGTCTGAGTCAGCAGACAGAAGAGGGAGGGGTTGCTGTTATCTAGCCTTCCTGGGTAGACTCAGAGAGGGTAAGCTGCACAGTGATTTAGGCAGCCAGTGTTGAAACCAAGATTAAACACAAGTCTGTTTGACTCTCAAATCCAGCATTGTTCTTTCTAGTTGTGTTTGTTTTGTTTGATTTCAACCCCACGCACAGGTAGCCGCTCGTCTGAGCATAGCAAATGTAGTACCCCAAGAAATCTTGATGGTTTCTGAAATCCTCCCATCAGCTGTCTGCCTGGTCCAGGCCAGGCTCAGCTTCTTGTTGGGAGGCTGGGCTTCTGGGTGCACTGCTGTGGGTTTTAAGTTGTAGGTAAAGATGGGATTGTGATGTCTTTCTTTGGGTCCTGACCCCATGTAAAGGAACTGTTCCCACGACTTTCCCACAAAGCTGCTAACAGATTCTGGTGGATACTCTCAGATCATCACAGAGCCTGGACACCTTTGAGCCTTTTAAGTTTAGAATGTGATGGGTATAAATATCAAAAAGAAGAAGGAGAATGAGGAGAAGGAGGAAGAGGAGGAGGAGGAGGAAGAAAAGGCAATTGAAAAAACAATATTTTTAGAAACAGATTGAAGACCAAAATTCACAATGTCATTTTGTCTATCAAGTTGTCCTTTATCGTGTTCAAATGACAGCTTGTTTATACTTTGTCAATTTATAATTTGATCTCTTTCACAATTACAGGGATGCAAACACAGGCAGGTTTGTGTTGGAAGGTGACAGACACAGTGGCAGAAAATAGAGGTTCTGGAGCTTCAGAGATTGGCTTTGACCTTTAGTTCTCCATTCATAGATCTGTGGCCTCACACAAAGTCTCTGTGACAAATTTTCTCTCTGGAAGGTGAGGATAGTAATAGTTCCTAGCTCTTGAGTTACTAGAACTGTTTAGAAGATCACCTGGCCCACAATTTTTATGAACGGTTGTTGTTTTGTTGTCATTATTACTCCGAAGAGTGATTTGAAACCTTATTAAGAAAGAGAAGAAATTGGCCAGGTGCCATGGCTAATGCCTGTAAACCTAGCACTCAGGAAGGCCAAGGTGGGTGGATTGCTTGAGCCTGGGAGTTCAAGACCAGCCTGAGCAAGAGTGAGATCCACCCCATCTCTACTAAAATTAGAAAAACTAGCCAGGTATGGCAGATGCTTGTAATCCCAGCTACTTGGGAGGCTGAGGCAAGAGGATCTGATGAGCCCAAGAGTTTGAGAGTTTGAGGTTGCTGTGAGCTATGACACCATAGTACTCTATCCAGGGTGACAGAATTTGACTCTGTCTAAAAAAAAAAAAGAGAAGAAATTATGGACAAAGGACAAATGATGAAAGAGCCTTTAAAGCAAAAACAAAACAAACATAAAAACAAACAAAGAGGAAACAGTATTTTACATGGGCACAGCACCAAGTAGCTTGTTTGAAGAGTTGATCATTATCTCAACAATGACATGGACTTGAAACTCTAGGAGTGAAGCCCTTGCAAAAACAAAAGCAAAAGCAAACAAAACAAACACAAAAAATAAACAAAGAGGAAACAGTATTTTACATGGTTCTTCTGGCACAGCACCAACTAGCTTGTTTGAGGAGTTGATCATTATCTCAACAATGACATGGACTTGAAACTCTAGGAGTGAAGCCCTTGCCTTCAGCAGCACATGGCCACGTAGCTCCTGATTTTACATTGCATGAGTTGATGAGTTGATGAGTTTAGGTCTCCACCTTGAAAATACAAAACCAGTCTCTCTGTCTTCCTCCATTGTTGCTGTCTCTGAGGTCCAGCAATGGCTGGGCCCCACCTGGGTTGTTCCTCAACCTCCTAACTGGTTTCTCTGTTTCTGCATTTGCCTCTCTGAAGTTTCTTCTGCAGGAGCTAAGGAAAATCTCAGCTCCTCACAGGCTTCTGGGGCCCTGTGGGACCTAACTCTGGGAACTTCTCTGATCTCTGGATTCTCTCCTTGCTTACTCCCTCAATCAGGGCTAAAAGTGGGATTTCTGGGGAGTAGGAACAATTTTCTCCTTCTCTTTTCTTTTCTTAATGTCTCTCCTTTTGTTTCTTCCTCTTCTGCCTTTGTTATCTTTACTCCTCAGTTACTGAATGATGGATTGTGTATCTCAGCTGAAATGGGGCTGTTTTCCTTGGTACAGCAGGTAGGTATACATTCTTCTCTGAGCAGAAAGCATGTCACATAAATGTGATTTAGACAGAAACTTATGGAAAGGTTAAGCTTGTTAAAAAGAGTTTCTAAACACCTTAGTTATGAGCTTTATTTCAAGGAATTTGCTGAAAGAGTGGAGGCCTCCAGTAGCCCTGTTGAAAGAGTTCACAATGAGGGGGGGGCATTTTATTGGAAAATATATGTGGTTAGCCAGTTATAGTCAAGCTAGATTGAAGAAAAAGGAATTCGTGGTTAAACATCATTCAATTCTTAGTTCTATGAAAGTTTACCAGAAAATTACTTAGCCATTTACCAGAAATTCTAACTTCTTTCTGGAAGGAGGCTATACATAACTTTATATAAAAATATTCCTTCCTAGATCAGGTTTGGTAGAAATTTTCCTGCTCAATGTTTTGGTGAAAGCAGTTTAAATGGAATTTATTGAAGCCCTGGTCATCATCTCGTGACCAAGTTACCCAGATTAAAAGAGTCGTCATTGAGTGAGTCTGAATTAGGCGTCTGAATCAACGGGCCTCTAGGGTGTTTAGTTAGGCGGTCCTTGGGAACTGTACCAAAGCTCTGTCATGGCAGAAGGGAGCAGAAGTCTGCCTCCTGGCCCAGTGGGACAGGGCATCATCTTGTCATGGACAATCATTTCACAATGAAGTCAATCTTGGGTGACTGACTGTGCCTTAAATATTCAGATGTGTCCCTTGGGTGACAGTTGTAGCCTAGGCTCTATCTCGGGCTAGGGATACTTTCTATACTAGATTTTCCAGTTATAGGAAGAGAAAATTTTATTGAATAATGTTTAGAGACATCTAATAAGTACAAAAATGAGAAAATAAACTATCTATATCATGAAACCTACAAAATGAAATTTTTTATCTTAGAAAATATTAAGATAAAAAACTCTAAACATCATAGACCATTTCTCCCTAGTATTTTATGAATTATTTTTTATATAGTAAATACAGATTTTTTTTCCTGTATTTTGAAATTTTCATATTTACTTTTTCAAAAATGTACTGTTTTAATTTACTTAAAATGAAAAAAATTCATGTTTTAAATGTATTAAAAGCATTTTGCCTCATAAAACCTGTTCTTTATAAAACTTATTTTTTGTTTAAGGAATGGATGGGTTTTTCTTTTTTCAATCTAATAGCATCTAAAGGAAGTTATGCTGAATCAGGTTTTTGGTGTGAACATGATACTAAAATGGGATTTTTGTCCGTCTGAGAGCAGTCACAGAGGCACAGAATCTCTCTCCACCTAAAACCAGGTATGAGATCACTGTGCAGGGTGCGAGGAGATGGTGAATCCACCACTACCCACCCGCCGGTTCTGAGATTTGAGGTGGGCACATGGAGGGTTGGAGAGAGTTGTCAGAGTGCTGCAATCCCCACCCTCCCTACCTGCCCAGAAAGAGGAAATTTTAGCTCACCTCATTGAGAGGTTTCAGCTTCAGGGTTTAATGAACAGTTTTGTTTGTGTCCCCTAAAGTTTGAGGGACAAGAGGGGACTGAAACATACCTGAGAAGCTAAGAGCAAAGGGGACTTGTGTGCCTGAAGCAGCAGGAGCAAGAAAACCTGGGGGGTGAGCTGCTCCCCTACATGGCAGGGATGCAGGTGGTGAGTTCTCCACAGACCCATTTGGACTCATGGGCTGGAGAAGCTGGGATCCTTCGGACGAACCACATGTAGGGAGAATGCCTGGTGGTGAAGGTGGGGACCGTGTGGCCCAGCACGGGGATGGGGACAGAGCTGTCTTCCAAATCAAGAGAACTGCAGGTGGCAGTTTTCAGCAGGACACAGAACATTCTACCAAAGAGGAAGGAACCTTTTGCCAAGCACAGACCGCTCAAAAGCAGGTGACAGTCTGGTGAGCCCTTTCCTGCCTCCTCTCTCCTCTCCAGGGCCTCCAACT
>NW_003852417.1:8592843-8602267 GCF_000181295.1 Otolemur garnettii
CCCTGTTTACCCGATTAATTTTTCTAGGTCTGGGTCAAATCTGCACAGGGACCCAAAGATATGTCTAACGTGGATAAGAATTTGATGTTTTCATTAATACCTGGGCTGAGCTGTTTAAGGATCAAAATGAGACTGCTCTCATGTGTGAAAGTGACCTGAGAACACTTCCTTTTGTGAATGTGACTAGAAAAGCTTTGTGATCTGCCTGAGTTTTCATCCAGGGGGCAGGGAAAGACCTTTCCCACAGGGCAGATGGAAGGATAATGGACCAAAAAATAGTAATAATTGCCCACCTTGTCCTATTAAATCCTGCCTGTTCAATAATACCAGTTCCTCTTTTACTTTTCCAAAAATATTAGTTGCAAGTGTGTGTAGCACAGAGGGATAGTTCTACTCTCTTCATCCCTTCCCTGGCCCTCTCTACACTGTGTGCTCTGTTCTTCTAAAGGAAGTGGTAGGGAACATCTGTAGTCTTCTGTTTGCACAGGAGCAGAAGCAGCTGGTGGTGGGGGTGGAGTTGGGGTAGGGATGGAGTCAGGCTGGGCACACAGGTTCACTCACTCCAGGGCTTATCTATGCAGCTCCCTGGGCATCTGGGTCATCCTGGAGAGAGGAGAGCAAATTATCAGCCTAAGTCTCACTTGGCTGCACAGGACCAGGTTTCCTCTGACCTGGCAAAGTACAGACTCCCACGCCCAGCCACCCTGTGTGTCTTCTTCCCAGGCTCCTGAACCCTAGACCATCCATCTGCTATTCTACTTGGGAGCCATTGGGAGGTTGATGATTTGGTACTGCCCACTCCTGCCTGGACAGCTCTACAGGTCCAATGAGCCTGTTCCCATGAACTGGTGGCGCCATGTTGTTCAGCAAACATTATGAAAAGTCCAGGCACCAACAAAATGTCCCTCTCCACTCTTCACAGACACATCCCTACTCCATGGGTGTTTGCACAGCCCTGTTTGGTTCCCTCTAGCTCATCCTCCCTTCAGTCTTCCTGCCAGGGATCTGGGTGGATTGGGAAGGAAACAACAGCTTCAAGTCAGCATTGTGTCAGACGCTTGTCCTCACCCTGCATTATGTATGTGTGTGTGTGACATTATTACCATACACTTCTACTGTCTAACATACATAAATTCTTTATCCAAGAAATTTCACAATCAGGAATTTGTTCTCTACTTAAAGTTTACTTAAGAGAACGTAAAAGATGAAGACTTAGAATAACCAAAATATTTAATTATTTAAGTGTTAAATAATTATGCAGTATTTATACAGACAAGTGTTAACTAACATTTGACTGTACAGACATTAATAAGACCAAGATAATTAGTAAGACTGAAGTAGGCCTATATGCTTCTCTGTATAATTATCCCGAAGATACATAGCTGAGTGAATAAAGCTCATGTTCCATTACAAAATAACAACCTCAAATTTAAACATAATTTTACTTATCTTGAAACTTAGTGGGAATCAGTTATGTTCTTCCTAGGTTTCATCTCTCCAAATAGAGCCTGAATTAAGATAGATGTTCTCAGATTTTTGCTATGAATCTCTGAATATTAGAGATTAGAATATTTCAATGATAAATATGCACATTTATCATTTGAACAAATATTGTCAAGGAGCTATGCACCTTTACAATTTTATAAGCAGAATATGAGGTTTCCATCTTATCAGAGCCTTTTTTGTGTTCAGCAAACTTCTAAGGTTGTCCCAGTTATCCTTGCCCCTTGGTACTCAAGCCTCTTCATAGTACTCATGAGGGGAAAGGGACTCATGACCCTTTGAGGAACTACTTTCATGATCAGGTGTAGGTGGGACTTAGTGGCTTGTTTCTAAGGAATAGAATATGGCAAACATGGAGGGATGCCATTTCTATGGCTATGCTAAAAATGACTATGAGTTAGTCTTGCTAGGATTCTTTCTCCTCCTCTACTCTCTCTTGCCTTCTTGGCTTGCATTTTTTTTTTTTTTTTATGAGACAAGCTACACTATTGGAGCATCCCACCTTCCAAGGAACTGAGGTCAACCTCCAGGCAACAACTAGCAAGGAGGTGTATGTTCCCAAACCACAAGGACACAAGTAACTGAGTCCTTCCAACTGCTACATAAGTGAGTTTAGATGGGATCCTCCACAGATAAACTTTCAGATGAGACCGCAGCTATAGTTGACAATCTGATTGCACCCTTGCAAATGATTCTGAAGGAAAAGACCCAGCTAAGTCATGTCGGGACCCACTCCCGACCCACAGAATCCATGAGATAATAAATGTGTGCTTTATAAGCCTACAAATTTGGGGGGTAATTTGTGATATAGCAGTAGGTAACCAATACTTCTGAAACTTTCCCTTTTAGGTCAAGTTTTTCCCCTTTGTGAGTTTCTTCGATAAACCTTCTATGCCCTTCTATAGATATGAAATAACATAGAAGTGAAAAATCTTCCCATCTCCTCAAATAAGAAACTAAGGTGCTGGCATAACATTACGATCCTTTGTTACATGATCTCTCCTTCAATCCATAGCTGGAGCAAAGGGTTGCAAAAGTGAATCGTTGTTTGTGGTACCCCTCCCACGTGAAAATCTCCATTTCTTTGTGCTTTTCACTCAGAGCATTCATTCAACACTGACTTGGGTTCTTAGTACACACTTAGAATCATAACAGATTGAGACATATGGAGGCTCAAGGTCCATAGCTCATTCCCTCAGAAGACCATTCCCACTTCCATGCCATTTCTCATGTTGTGGCCCCTTACTGGGGGTCTCTTTTTTTTCATTCAGATTTTCAAAAGTTTACTCACTTTTCAAAACTCATATTCTTCATGATGCCCATCTTTCCCCTCAAATGTCTAGGGCAGCAGAACCAATGAAAACCTGATTTTTCTGATTTTCTGTAAGTTAACCTTTGATTTGAGAAAGTGTAGGCCCTAATCACAAACTTTTGAGAAAGTTGTGAACAGGGAATGAGTAAAACAAAGTTACAGTTCCTGAGACAGATAACCCTTAGTCAGGCTTCTTATTAAATGCTCTAAGATGGCATTAATAGGTCACACAATTATCATTTTTCCTTTTTATCAAAATTTAAAAATATACTTAATGCATTTTAGCTCTTAATTATATTTAGTGCTATAATACTCAAGTTCTTCAATGAATATTAACTTAAAACTAGGTATTAAACATTCAACTGTGGACCAAATGTATGACCTTAGCCAAACAAAATTTAATTTAAAAAATGTAGAAATCTAATTAGCTGTCATACTTAGGCCTCATGAGACCACTCATAATGTGTAACTGACACTTTCAGGTGTCCTGCTGGTGGCTTGAATCAATTAGTGATCTTTATTGAAGCTGAATATAATTAATTACATAACTTTGAGATGTTCAAGTCTAATTTCCCTAAAATTACATCATTAAACTGGGGCATTTGCAAGAATTTTGACAGAAGGGAAACAAGCATGAATAATTACTCAATGTTAAACTCACAGCGCATATTCATACAACAGAATTGGACTCCCTTAACTTACCATTGTGAGAGATAAAAATGCCCTGGGGTTACACATATATGGATTGTTGAACAGGTGTTCACTATTAAAGAAGCATGTGCGTTACTGATCTGACCTGTAAGGCTATTAGAGAACTGTGGGCACAGATATTTGTTTCTCCAATATGAAAGTTAATTGCTCATTCATTAGGACGATATTACCCTGCTTCACTTCTGGTGTGAGATGGGTTTTCTGGAGGCATGAACATGAAGGATTATTCCAGAGGCCAAGTTCAACACATACAAAAACTTGAGATACATAAAATACTTGAGATTTGAGGCTGATTCTCCTTTAATCTCCATAATAGGTTTTTGGAAATTATGTCTGAGACAGAGTTTCAAGGAAATCTGACAGAGTTTCTTCTCAACATCTATTTTAGTTATTTATTAGCTGTATAACACAATACCCCCAAGGTCAATGTCTTAAAATAACACCTGTTTATTATTGCTCATGAGTGTACAGGTTTGGGTCTGTTGATCTTGGTGAATTTGTTTGGGCAATTATTCCAGTTTGAACCAAAGCTTGCTGACCTGCCCAGCACTTGGCAAGGTACTGACTGGTCTAGGATGGCCTTGGCTCCAACGCTTACCTCTGTCCCATGTGTGTTCCTATGTCAGTCTCAGGGGTCCAAAAGAGAGACAGGAAAGCTCTGCCAGGCCTCTTGAGGCCTAGGCTCAGAAGGAACACAGCATCACTTTTCCAATGTTCTCTTTCTCAAACAAGAAAAAAAACTGATACAGCTCCAAGGAGTGGGGAAATAGTCTCTACCTTCTGGAGGGAGGACCTGAAGAAAGGGGAAAAATTGGGAAAATATACACATTCCATCTATTAGGAAGATATAAGCATTCATATTTACATTAAGAAATATACAGTTGATTTTCACTCTTTGTGGTGGTTAGAGTCTGTAAAGTCACTGTGATCTCTGGATCAGGGAAAACTAACCAGTCCAAGAAGAAATTTGCTTTATATAGATTCCTTGCCAACATCATCCTTGTAAAACAAGCCAATCTCATCAGCACTGAAAATCTGCTCTTCCACTTAACCCTTTCCCTGTATAATACTTAGCAGGTATTTTAAAAATTCTTTCACAGTCTCTTGCTCTGTAGAACTTACCTTTTCTTCTATTTTAGCATTTTTCACATTATGTTGCTTTTTGAGTTGTGTGAGCCAGCCAGGGCTAGCTGAGAACAGTTTCACATTTTCCTGACCATGAGTAATCCGATTGTAAATTTCTTTGGCTTTTCATCTCACTTTAATTTTATTTAGATAATCATTTGTCATCTCATAAATCCGTGAATTAAGCCACTTTTCCATTTTTTCCCCATTTCTTCATTGTACATCACAGATCTTAATTTAACACTTTCTGGAGTGGCCTCACACATGGATTGGCAAATTCCCTCTTCTTTTTTTGGGGATGTATCTTGTTGATTCATTCACATTGAACTTGCAGCCAACAGTACTCTCTGACACATGTATTTTTCCTGCAAGTCACATCACAGCCTCCTTGTTCTTAGGACCCTAGATAGAGCTTCTGGGCTCTACTTGGTCACCACTTCAGCAGCTAAATCATCAACAAAAAGTATAACAATGTAAAAAGCACAGCACTAAATAAATCACATACAAAAAAGACACTTGTTTATAGTTTGAGGCCTGAAACAAGAAGGCAGAGAGTGCCTCGTTCAATCTCGGTGGGGAATAGACATATTGAGAGACTCAAAGTTTCGCTGCTCTGTACCTGTCCACAAATGAGCGCAAAGTCACTAAAGGTATTGGTTTTGCAGGTTTATAAGTAAATTTGAGCGAGCTGAAAATTTGACACTCTGGAATCTGTGGATAATGAGGATGCACTGTATTTGGAATACCTGCCCTGTAAGGGCCATAAACTCCAGTCCCAGGGCGGAAGATACTCAGGAAAGTGTTTGCTGATAGAAAGGAAGGCTAAATGGGAAGGAGAGAGAGAAGCAGGCAGGGAAGGAAGTAAGGTAAGAAGGAAAGATGGAAGGAAGGAAGGGGAGGGAGAAAGGAGGGAGGAAAGACGGAAGGAAGGAATGAAGGAAGGAACGAAGGAAGGAACAAAGGAAGAAAGAAGACAGGCACTCTCATGGCCTTCAAATGCTAGACCATCTGATTCAGAATCACCTGGGTCCTTGTTGTCTTATCAAGTGCAGAACATCTGCCAGGCCTGATGGAGATTGCTATAAGGTTGTCAGGGATGGGCCTTGGAATAAACTCTGTAGGGGATTCTGATGGACAGGGAGGTTGGGGAACCACTTTATAGATCTAGGATGTCAGGTCATTAATAGTGCCATTACATCAGCGTTACAAACTGTCAAGAATGGGAATCCTGCCTTTATCTCTCTGCCAGGACCCCAGGAGCTGCGGTAGGAGGAACTCTGGCATAGAGCATGCATGTGCCTGCAGCTCTGCAGGCCCTTTCCAGCTGTGCACCTGGAGGCTTGAACAGACTCTCAGGGAGGGTCTCCTCTCCTGCTGTGCTCTATTGCAGTTTCTTTTCTCTAGATTTGGGCCTCGGTATTCTATATCAGAGGGTCCTACAGAGCTTGTAAACATGCAGGTCCTTGGACCGTACTCCACACCTCCTGAGCTAGAATTTCCCAGGTGGGCCCTCATGCTTAGGCACAAGAGTTTTTGATACAGGTGTTCACTCTTTGATATGCAACTACTTAATATTTTTTATTTTCTTAACTAGTTTTTAAATCAACACACAAATTACATGTACTTATGGTGTATAACACGGTGTTTTGAAATATGTATACGTTATGGAATGGCTGAATGAAGCTAATTAACATGGACATCACCTTAAATGCTTCTATTTCGTATGGTGAGGACACTTAGTGTGTATTTTCTCCTCTCAGCAGTTTTAAAGCATGCAGTGCATTGCTGGTAACTGAAGCCTCCATGTGGTACAATAGATCTGAACTTATTCCTTCTGTCCAGCTGACACTTGGTGTCCTCTGGCCACCATCTCTCCAGGCCCTCTTCCAGTCCCTGGTAACGTCACTCTACTCTGCTTCTGTGAGTCTGACTGTTTTAGTTTCCATATACAGGAGATCAGGCAGTATTTGTATTTCTGTGCTTGGTTTATGCCTCTTAATGTAATGTCCTCCAGGTTCATCGATGTTGTCACAAATGTCACAAGTGGCAATGGATTTTCTTTCTTTTTAAAGGCTGGATCATGTCCCATTGTGTGTGTCTATCCCATTGTCCTTGTCCAGTCATCCTTTGATAGATAATATTTGCTTGAAGGAATCACTTCCCCAGGCCTGCATGGCTGACTTTCACTATGACCTGCTGTCATGATTTATCTGGGATGTGGAACAAGAATATTAGAACTACTTTTTCTCTCATCCACTGATTTTTAATTTTGATGTGTCATCACCACAGCAGTGCCTGTGCTTTTAGCCCCTTGTGTCTCTCACTTGGATAAACTCAGCAGCTCCTGATGGGCTCTGCTTCTGTCCTGGGCCCTGCCCCAAAGTGCTAGTCTCCTCTCAGCAGCTCAAATGATACCTTTAAATGTCAGCAAGGTCAGGTCACATATTTCTCAATGTCCTCCAATGATTTTCCACTTCACCCAGTCAAAGTCAAAGTCCGTAAGGTCCAGCTGGACGTACCCTTGAGCTTCCTCTCTGATTTTCTGTCCTCTTTCCACTCTCATCAGGTAGCTTAGACACTTCTGTCAAAGAGACTTTCTCTGCTCTTCACACATTCTAGCCACACTCCTGCCTCAGGGCCTCTGCACTGCCTGTTTCCTCTGATCGAGATGCCTGAACTCCAGACATTGTTGTGCCCAACTCTCTCTCCTTCTCAGCCCTTGTTTAAGTGTTATGTCATCAACCTTCCCTGTTCCCTTACCCCCCCTTACACAGTGCCTGGCACAAGAGAAACTAAATCAATTCAATATATATTTGTTGATGGATGATTGAATGAATGGTTATATTTTACATCAAGTGCAGAATAAAATATTGAAACTATATACAAATGATTCGGTATATATAATATTATAATAGACATATGTTGAGATAGATACTCATTTTTGTTTCCTAGATCTTTATAATTCTGTCATGATATACTGGAGTGTAGAAATAAATATTAGAACTTCTAGTTGCATATATTTTTTATCTCATCCATTAATGAGGAGTGCTGGAGAAAGATATTTAATAAACATCAGCTTAGATGTTTGGGATACAATAATTTTGAAGTAATCCTCAAAGTATTTCTAGTTATATCCAGGAGATGGCGCTCACTCCCAACAAGTCACTCAATAGCAGGTGCCGTGCAGAGCATCTCAGATTCTGGGCACTGAAAGAATGCTGCTGCTTCTGTTGTGGGAGTAATTACTGATGGCTGGGGCTCCATTGTGTGACATAGCCATGACAGCACTTAAATGATTGTGCCCCTGAAATTCCTACCTGTGGAGAAGGACTTGAGATCATTGCTTTGCAGATATCAGCAGCCCCTTGCAGGCCAGAATGTGGGTGGGTAAAATGCTCAGAGCCCCAGCCACTCTGCAGTCCCCTTCTGTCGGAGATCTGCTGCCAGAGTAATGACATGGACCTTCTCAGAGCCTGCAAGCAGGACTCATCACCCTTGAAATGGCTGTTGTTTACTAAGTACCAGTTATGAGCCAGACACAGGGAGAAGCCTTTAATGTGCATAGCCTAACACTCTCAACAGCCCAAGAGGAAGGAATTTGGAATCCAATTTTTCAAAGGAGGAGACTAAGGCTTCAAAAGTGGGGTTTCTTGCCCAGTAAGGAGAACAGAAATTCTCTGTTCTGCTCTTGTCCACGTATGGAAAGAACTAAGAACTCAGAGGTAGGCAAGTTCTGTTTCCCTGTCCCCAAGGAGTTCACTGTCTATGAGAGGGAGAGAGGGACAGAGACATACACACAGAATCTCTTTTAAAAGGCAGGTTGCAATATGTAGGTAACTTGATGGAAGCAAACTGCACTCAGGGAGTTTCCATAATTTTATTTATTTTTGTTTTTGCTATTAGAAGAAAAGACAAGACACTGGTTCCCGACTCCTCATGTGGGATATTCCATCTCATTGCTTCTCAGTTTCTACTTGTGTTCAGGTTAAAATTGCAGGTTGCATTTCAGTAGGTGTGGGCTGGGGCCTTGGACTCTGACTTCCTCACCACCTGTCACGTGATGCTGCTGCTGCTGGTTCACTGGTTGTGGAGTTGACTGTGCTGGTGACATTCTGCTCCTGGATGCAGCTATGGTGATGGTGGCGTGACAGTAGAAAGGTATTCTGTTGTGTCAATTTTCAGGGGCATCAACAGAGAACTAAAACAACCAAACTCAGGAAAGTGCATTTTGAATAGCAAAAGCCAGAGCAGAGATGGGTTCAAGGCCTGGGTTTTTTTGTTGTTGTTGTTTTTGTTTTGAGACAGTGTCTCAAGCTGTCATCCTTGGTAGAGTGCCATGGCATCACAGGTCACAACAACTTCAAACTCTTGGGCTTAAGCAATTCTCTTGCCTCAGCCTCCTCAGTAGCTTGGACTACAGGCGTCTGCCACAATGCTTGGCTATTTTTCAGTTGTAGTTGTCATTGTTGTTTAGCAGGCCCAGGCTGGGTGTGAACTGCCAGCCTTGGTATCCTCTGATATGACATCAGTTAGTGCCATGGTGCCCCCCCCACTGAGCTATGGGTGGGTGAGCCAAGACCTGTTTTTGTCTGGCTTATGAGCTAGGAATGTTTCTTTTAAAATGGTTAAAGGGGTGTTAGGGGAAATATAGAAAAAGATTATACCAAAGACCATATGTGGCCCACAAAATCTAAATTATTTAGTATCTGACCTTTACAGAAAAGTTTGCCAACCCTTGGACTAAAGTAAAACCGCTGAGCTCTTGCTAACCCC
>NW_003852417.1:8604732-8628425 GCF_000181295.1 Otolemur garnettii
TGCCTGCCTGCAGAGAGCTTCTCATTAGGAATCTTCCCAGCCAAGAAGGGGCCTGTGGTCTCCAGATATTACAGTGATGAAATCAGGCTGTCTAATGACATATTGGCAAGCCCACATTTCTGGAGTACTAAGCCAAACTTTCCAAACTATTTCATCAAAAAAGGTAATGCATTGTTCTCTGTCTGCTTGATTCTCAGTGATTCTGAGATTGATGGGGGAGGAAGTGTGTTCTTTTGAGCCCATGACTCCTCAGCCTTTCCTGTTACCTTTTTACATTTTCTCTGCGTGTCTGTGACCTTGTTGAACTCTGGGGCAGGTGCCCTGCATGGCCAAGGCTTGCCTTTTGGGCCCAGCTGATGGGCATTTGCCCAGCTGGGACCCTACCTTTCTGTGCTACTAAATGACTCCACATCAGACCATGCCACTAACTGATGTCATATCAGAGGGCTCACTCAAGTCTCTGAGCGAGGGACCCATTGTGCATCCTGGGCCAGGCCTGCCCTCCTTGTCCCCAGTCCTTCCTGGGCCCTCTGAGTGAGCTCCTGTGGAAAGCAGCCATCAGCCACTTTGCAGTAAGGGACTGGAATCACGGGAAAATGGATCTGATTTGACAAAAGCTGCAGCCACATTTCTTGCTCTTCGAAATGTAACCATGGTAATGAGATCAGAAGAAAAATGTTTCTTAATGCAGGCGACACTCAAATGCACACTGCAGTTTGGGGTACTGGAGATGGGGTTTAATTTTAGAATCTGAGCCTCGCTTCATGGAACAAAGAGCATTAGAACAGGGCTTGTCACAGACGTCCCCACCTTTCTCTCCTTCCAGGACTGCATAGTCCAATGGCAGGCTAAGTTTGTATTCATCAGTTGTGGAATTTGCTTTCTTTGTGACATTCTTCTACCTGCTGCAGCTATTGTGACAGGGACGTGCTGTTAGAAAGTCATTCTGTTGTGGAATTTGCAGGGGCATCTATAGAGCAATGAAAGAACTGAACTCAAGAAAATGCAGCTGTCGCAATCATTCCATATTCAAACTAGGCACTGTATTTTCTCTCCGAATCCTCACCATGAACTCTACAGAGAAGGTCCCACCATTATCCCTGTTTCATGGGTGACGATACCGAAGTTCAGAGGTCACCTCACCTGCCCAGAGGACACGGGATGAGTAATGGGTGTTGTCATCATTTGACCCCAGCCATCTGGCTGTGTGCCTGCACTCGTGATCACTACATGCACACCAGGACCTGGCATCAGCTATGCAACCACAGCCAGGGCCCCTGAGAGGCACAGAATGGCTGGCAGGGCAGTGGGGAGCAGGGAGCGCCACTGTCCACACATCTGGAAGCGCAGTCTCCACTCCCTGGAAAAAGATAAGCCTCTTGGTTATAGTTTCTAAGTGCAGAGATATGTCCTGCCCAGGTTTCAGAGTTGGAAGAAAGGTGGCCAGAAGAGAACTTGAAACCTTACTGGGGGTAGAGAGAGGGTGTGAAATCAGTATAGTGATTTCACTACTTAGAAAACAAGTTTCCAATATGTAGAAAGATCCCTCAATGTTTATAAGTGTGAAGCCACTCATCCAGTTTCTATGAATCATCCAAAGGAAATAATAAAGCTTCAGAAGTAGTTTTTTTATTCAAACAACATTCACATCACAATTTATTTATAACAGAAAATTTTCAGAAGATCTTCCACAGTCAACAATTGGAGACTAATGGAGTACATAAGTCAATCTATTAAGTGGAATAACAAAGTGGTGTACATCTTATAATATTTTTGAGAAACTCTTAGTAACATAAGGAAAATTTATGATATAATGCTGTGCAGAAAAAACAGGAAGCAAAATTATGTGCAGTATGAATTTCTGAAGTTATGAATAGATATCTTTAGATATATGATGGGGGAAATGAACAGAGTATTTTAGAGAAATGGAATTGGGGGCCATTTTAATTTTCTTCTCTACATTTTTCTAATATGAATAATAAGCAAAGACTTCTGCTGTTAATGAAATAATCATAAAGATAAGAATTGCTTTTATTAGTAAGTGCTTACAGTAGTTTGGTGATGTAAGAACAATATTTACCGGTATTTAAAGTACTTTTCCTTACAAAGCCCAGCAGGATGGGTGTTACTGTGAAGGACATTTAAACTGAGAGATGAATTGATATGCCTAAAATTCACCAAATGAACAGCGGGTTAAAGGTAGCCAGGTGCAAGCACTTTTGACATGCTCAGGCAATGAGGTGTAAGCTACTCAGCTGCTGGACAGAGCCCCAGAATCACGGGAGATGGAGGACGCGGGAATGGAGCTTAGTCACAGACAGCCTTGAAGGCCATCCTAAGGGGGGCAACCTTATCCTATAGGCAGCGTGCAACTAGTTGTGTGAGGGGGGGCGGGGGGAGAGAAGGTCCCGCACATCAGTTCTAGCCTTCCTTCGGTGTCGCACGTCCATACGCTCCCCCAACCCCAGCATTTCCCTGGATGTCAAGGTCAGAGGTAGCCCCGCCCTCCAGGGCAGCCTGAAGTACAGGAACACAGTGCACACGAGATTCTTTTTACATCACTTTCTCTGCTCCTTTCTTCTATAGTTTGTGCCACTGGGGCTCTGTTGTCCTATGTGACTAGCTTCATGGCCACCACTAGCGTTTGGTCCAGGCTGCAGGTCTAACTGAACTCAGTGCCCGTCTGCAGCTGGGGAGGTGGGCAGCCAGTTCTCTGACCCAGGACTACAAAGTACCACCTTACTGGTACTGAGCAGATCGCTCCCGACAGTACTGTGGCCCCCGTCCTCACTCAGCCTCCTCAGGTCCCTGTGCCCCTCTGTTCAGACCCTCTGATTGGAATGCCAGTTGTACACATGTAGTCAACAATCCGTCCTTGTTGCCAGCGCTGCTCATTAGGTGGCACAACATTCCAATCATTTCCTTTCCAGCTGGGTGTGTGTATCTAGAGATACAAACATCTCCTATTGCACTTTCACAGTGCCCGTTCTGTGCCAGGAGCCACTCCCAGGACCTAACTTGGAACACCAGCAATCCTCAGAGAGGCCCTCCTCAGTGTACACCCAAGAAACCCAGGCGGGATTCAGTGACTTGCCTACGTTCACAAAGTCAAGTGCAGCCAAGATTTGGATCTACAGCTTTTATCACTAAAGTCAGTGTTTCCAGCCATTGCACCCCCTGCCACTCGTGTCCAGAAGAGAATGTGCTCTGATAATTATGTTGTGGGGAATGGTTCTTACAAGGAAGTCACAGTTAACCAGCAGCCTCCTTACTCATGATGCTCAATCTGGGGCTCTTGATGTACGATTAAGGCTGAGTTTAGGCAGTTGTGTTATGATGATGCATTAACTACTATACTTAGTGCTCTGCCCCCCTTTCTCTCTCCTCTGCTATGTAAAACATTCTATTGCTCCCCTTTTCTCATTTTGGTAAAGCTTTTCCTTCTTGCTGATCTCCTGTGCACCTACCATTTCACCGGCCAGTCCCCTTGTTGAGGACTCTTCTTCCTGCCTCCAGTTCTCCCCATGGTCCTGATCTACATGTCCAGCACTGCTCTGAATAGCTGCTCCTGTATTTGTACAGAGACATCAAACTTAACGTGTCCCACAGCAGGCTGCCTGCCTCATTGCCCTGCCTCTGTCCACAGCCCCCACCCTCCTGTTTCTAAGCGGGAAGTCTCAGAGTCAGGTTTGACCACTGCTGTTCTCTGGCTCCAGCATCCCCTAAGTTTTCCTTCTCAGGGATTTCCACCTCTTAGCGGAATCAACATGCTCCTGGCTCAGGCTTCTTGCTCTGGCCTGTCCCTTTCCTGAGATGATCTTTCCGGATCTAGGTTATAGTAACAAATGCAGGGATTACCAACATCTTAAGAGAATGTACACGTCCTCCCTTCCTCACTCACACCAACTGATTCCCCAGAAAGCAGATGCCAAGATGGTACAGCTGGAAAGCGGAAGAAGAACAATTTCTATAAAGAGTAGGACGCCAGAAACTCACAGATTACAAAACAGGACAATACCAGTGTGTGGAGCCATTCAGTTTAAGGGGAAATGAGAGTGTAGTCCCCACAGTCATCCAGGGACTGGTTGGCAGTGTCTGGACACCACACCTTCTCTCAGACACATGAGTGGGGACAGCACCACCATCCTTCATTGTCCAGGCTAAAGGTCACTGGTTTAATGAGCTATTCTTGCTGTAACTTCCTGACTCTCTAGGAAACTTTAATAGTTTATTTACCCCCTTGCTAGTGTCTGAAAATTAATGTTCCCCCCAAATTCATATGTTAGACTCCTAGCCCTCAGGATGGTGATATTAGGTCATGGGGCCTTTGAGGAGCTGATTAGGACTTGGAGGGTGAACCCCTCGTGACTGATTGGTGCCCTTAAAAAAGAAGCCCCAGAGGTTGTCTTGCCCCTCCTGCCCTGTGAGGACACTGAGAAAGGGTCACCCATGAGCCAGAGAGACACAAGACCTGCTGGTGCCTCGACCTTGGACCTGTCAGTCTCCAGAACGGTGAGTAACATATTTTTTTGGTTTATAAGCCACACAACCTGAGGTAATTTGTTGCAGCAGCCTGAGCTGACACCTGGCAGTGGCTGACACCTGCCACTGACCAGTTTGTCTATAAGCTTTCTTGGTAGACCAGAAACTTCAAGTCAAAGTCTGCTTTATCTTCTTTCTTTTCATTCCTGAATAATGCACTTACCAACATTGGCTGAGAGAGTGAACATCGGAACAGAGTCTGCCCAGAGCAGCGTGCTACAAGATGGCCGCACTCATTCCTTGCTCAGCACCCCTGCCCACGGGCAGTGTTCCCTGTGTGGCTTGTCATGGTCTGTGTGCGTAAGGTGACCAGATGTCCTGCTTTTGGTGGGACAGTCCTGATTTTTAACAATTTGTCCTGTGTCCTGCCACATTTTAAAAAAGTCCTGATTTTTGGAAAGAATGCAGGACAAGCTAGGGAACAGCAGGAAAATGGGAAGGGAATATATGGTTTTTGGCTGCTGAAAAGGTTAATGTAACTTCACTTGGGAATGAAGAGGTTAATGTAACTTCATTTGGAAATGAAAAGGCTAATGTAAACTCCCTACTCCCCTCCTGGGCAAGGTTGCCCAGATGGAATCAGTATCAGAAGGAGACTGGCTCCCTCCCTCACTTCTAGGCAAGGATAATTAGCTCAGCAGGAGCCAAACTGTCTGGAACAAACAAGTAGCCACCCACCCCAGAAGGTGCCTAACCATAAACAGCTCAGCCAATAGCCTCCCCCCTCCCCCCCATCAATGGTGTCCCGCTTTACCAATGTTTTACCAATGTTAAAATCTGGTCACCTTATCTGTGGGGCAATAGAGGGGATGACCCAGCTGAGGCTCCACAGTGCAGACTCCCCTAGGTTTCTCCTCTCCCACTTCTCTTAGAACCTTGAGACCACCAGTGGTGTAGGCCAAGCTGTCCTGGTAGATGCTGGATAGGAAAAGGAAGGACTGAGAGGCCCTGAACTACCTGATGACCCATGCACATGACAGTGACTGGTGTGGACATCACTTGAGCTGACAGAAGCCCTGAGAACCACCAGCCAACACCCAGAATTATGACGTGAATGAAACATGGTGTGTTAAGCTTCTTAGTTTTACAGAGGCATTTTATGCATCAAAAGCAGTCTGAATAGGTGTGGACTGCTATTTTTCAAAGACATGGAGAGCATATGAATGACTAGAACTCATATACACAGAACTGTTTTTGCTGCTGGTAAAATGGGAAAAAATTCCCCAAAGACTTCTAGTCAAGTAGCTCTGAACTCACTTTTAGACCATCACCTGCTAGCTTTTGGGCATTGAGCAAGGTCCATTGCCTCTTGGATAATGGAAACTAAGTCTCAGGCTTGTTAAAAATTTTAGTAGAATTTAGTAGAATTATGTTCATAAAGCAGCTAATAGAGACTACCACACAGTATGTGGTCAGAATATGTTGACTATTTGTCTTGGCTGGTCTCTGATTTGAGAATAAAGCTCTGACTCTCTTTCTACAGCTAAACAGCTCCCTCTCCTCTCACCTCCTCTTCTCTCCTCTCCTCCCCTCCCCTCCCTCCCCTCTCCTCTCTGATTTTATTCTCAAATTCTCTGATTTGAGAATAAAGCTCTGACTCTCTTTCTACAGCTAAACAGCTCCCTCTCCTCTCCTCTTATCTCCTCTTCTCTCCTCTCCTCTCCTCCCCTCCCCTCCCTCCCCTCCCCTCCCCTCTCCTCCCCTCCCCTCTCCCCCTCTCTTTTCTCCTCTCCTCTCTTTTCCTCTCCTCTCCTCTTCTCTCTCCTTTCAAGTGAAGGCAGTTGTTTGCTATTTAAATTTGTTTAGCACACTGACTAAAGCAGTCAGTACAAATTCATCCTGAATTGGTTACTGAAGCATTAATTACTTACACATGTGCATGAGTTAGCCCTGGAATTTCCAAACTAACAGGCACCTTGCTTAGTTAATTTCTCCCATTCCAAAGACCAACAAATAAATAAATTAGAACTCTCTAATTACTTTCAATGTGGGGTACCCTCCCTGCCCTACCCAGCAAATGTCCAAGAAGCATCTTAGATAGAAAGATTTGGGGCATCCATTCCTAACTCCTCCTTTCTTGTCATTCTCATGCACTCTGGGGCCCCAGCATTAGAAACTTCCTGGGGCAGGGGGCTGGCTGCACTACCTCACCACCAAAAATCACCATTTATGATTTCTAGGCTAATTAGCCGCAGCCTGTGGACTCATATGTGCTCCCTCCAGCACAGGGGTATCCACCGCTGCTGCATATTGGAAAATAAGAGTTATCTTGGGTCATAAATATATACACAAATAGGAATGAAAGTTGATTAGCAAAGAAAAAAAGTCTGCACATAATTTTTGTGGTATCCACCACACACATTAGACAAAAAAATGTCCTCACAAAGTCAGCATATGGCCCATGGGCCACATTTTGGACACCCCTACTCTGGGAGGAGGAAGAGACAGTGATGTGAGTGGTCACTGGGTAAGGTCGGCTGTGGTGAGGGTTCCACCTTGCATTTGTAACTACTATAAAGTACGCTACAAGTTTCAACCGCTGGACTGAGCATGTAACTTAAGGGCCCAAGAAATTTAAAAATAGGACAAACATCACTGTTAGAGAGAACTTTCTTGACCACCTCATCTTGAATAGAGTCCCTAGGCCATTCTCCAGGCCCCTGGCTACTTGATCCCCTTCCTTTGATTTTTCTTCTCCATACCACTTACGGCTCTCTGAATCATAGTATTTATGTACCTGTTCAGTTCCTTCTTATCAACTTCCCTGTGGGAATGTACGTCCCACCAGGGAAAGGGCTCTGTCTGTCTCTCAGATACTGCCTGTAACAGCCCCTGATATGCAGTGGGCTCTCACTGCTGGATGGTACCGGAGGGACAGCAGAGCGGTGGGTTAGGAGTAGATGGTATCTCTTTTGCCAAATGGAATGAGAAGCTGTCCAGGGCTAGGAGTGTTGTCTGCACAACGCAAGCTCCCAGCACTGTGCCAGGGACATCACAATCCGGTATCCACCAGTACTGGGAAGTAGCTGAGTCAGATAACGCCACGGGAGAATACCAATATCCATGGCAAAGGAGGAATTGCTGATATCAGAGTCTTTCAGGATATTGGGGAAACTTGGCAATTAAGTGCCCCTGGATTGATATGTTTTAAGGCATAATTGCAAAGAAAAATTGAATAGATGTAAAATTTGTCTATTTATTTGCATTTCCCAAATAATTGGGGTTAATACAACCTAATTTTGCTAATTCAGTGATCATTGAGAATAATTCTTAGTATTATCATATTACACTGCATTTAACAATTGCCTCATTTTTCTTCCCTACAGAGAAGCAGAGATCTTTATATCTGTCATGACCGGCCCAGTGCTGCCTTTACAGTAGCTGCTCAGGACATGCTAAGTTGAGAAAATCGATAGATGGATGAGTGTCCCCCGTTGCCCTGAGTGCTGTAACCACTGATGCCTTCGAGGACTGCACAGCCTTTTGGCCAGCTGACCCCACACGTGTTAGCTCCAGGTTGCTATCCCTTTTTAATTACTGTGCCACCATCTGATGTTTTTCTTGCTTCTCCCATGATAATTCTTGTCATGTCTTGTTTCTGTGCAGTTCGCTTGCCCACTAGGAGTAATGATCAAAATATTTAACAGCTTTTTCTGTGACAGAATCTTCTTCATTTCTGCTCTTGATCGCTTGCAGGCAGAGGACAAGGAACACAAGTTTGGTGGCCTTTGGGGAAGATTAAAGAAAGCTGAAAATTCTGCCACACTTCCCACATCAAGAAATGGGTCTTTCTTTTCTGCCTGTTAAATCTGGAGCATCTTCACGAGTACTGCAACCAATGGAATATGGCAGACCTGACCGTGTCAGTCTCCAGGCCCAGGCTTACAAGACTGGAAGGGATTTCTGCTCCAGATGGCTCTCTTAGAACCCTGAACATCAGGTAAAAAGCCCACCTACCTTCTGCAGAGACGTGAGCAGAGCCTCTGAGACTGCCCTGAGGTGAGAGGCTTCCAGCCGAGCCCAGCCCCTCAGGGCTAGCCATGGCCTTGGTTCAGAGAATGAAGGCATCTTAGACCCAGCAATGCAGGCAGGCTGCCAGCTAAATATTTCTCAGTGAGTCCGGTTGATGGCACAGGGAGTGCAACTGGCCAGTCACACCCTGCCAAGATGCCTGACCTATAAAATCATGCAGTATAACAAAACAATTGCTATTTTAGGTCACTAAAGTTTCAGGGTGGTTTGATGTGAGACAATATTAAAGAAAAATAGCATCGGTTATGGAATACAACTAAATAAGGATTTTATGGTTATTTAAATACATTCTCTGGATAGAGTGATGGAAGTTGTGATCCACGTTGTGGTTCTTCAGCGACTGTGTTTATTTCTCTTCTGATTCCCTGCTGTGTTCTGAAGGGGGAGCTTGCTGGAGGATCTCACAGACCAGAGTGCCTACTATTTACAAATGAGCAGAAAAGTTCTTCCTAGCAAAGGGTACAGGAGCCAAATCAACACACTTTTACGAAATCCCTGCATTGTTTTTGTTACATTTTTTGAGTGTTCAAAAAAATAAATAGAAGCATATGTGTTTAATTTGCTGAATATATGTGTTTCTAATCCATACGGGTTCATACTATGAAGTATAGAATAGTTAGGAGGTACAGAAATGAATAATATAAACATTTGCAGTTGGTTGTACCTTATATCTATGGTGACCCTGAAATACACAAACACCTTTTCACCAAATGTGCTATTTTCTCCTTCTAGGAGCCCTGCATAATTATCTATCAGACTGTTATTTCACATTTTATTGACTCATAAACGAAGGCCTACAAACATCAAATGGTTATTACAGGCTGAAATTAGCTCCCCCTCACCGCCGTTCTTGGGACATGGATGTGTGAATATATCGTGTTACATGGTAGAAGAGACTAAGAGACTTTGAGAATGTGATTATCTTAAGGGTTTTCAGGTGAGGCTATCACCCT
Source organism: Otolemur garnettii (assembly GCF_000181295.1). Classification (NCBI taxonomy): domain Eukaryota; kingdom Metazoa; phylum Chordata; class Mammalia; order Primates; family Galagidae; genus Otolemur; species Otolemur garnettii. The sequence continues at coordinate 8,614,260 of NW_003852417.1, forward strand.
GGATTATTTGGGTGGGCCTGTCCTTAAGGCAGAGGCAGCAGGGCCAGGCGATGGGAGGTGATGTGAGGATGCAAGCAGTGGTTATCATGGTGCACTTTTAAGAAGCAAACAGAGGCCGCCAGCCAAGGAATTCAGGTGCCTCTAGAGGCTGGGAACGGCAAGGAAACAGCCTTTACCCTGGAGCCCCAGAGAGCGATGCAGCCTTGCTTGTATGCACCTTGACTAGAGTCCCTGTAATGGGCTAGATTATGTCCACCTCATTCTTAGGTTGAAGTCCTAAGCCCTCGTACCTCCCTCAGAATGTGAGTGTATTTGGAGATAGGGTCTTTGACGAGATAATTAAGGTTAAGTGAGGTCACGAAGGTGGGCCCTAATCCTACATGCAGGACGTCCTTATAAGAAGAAAAATGAGGACAAGGATGTGGACGTGCACGGAGGGACTCCCATGTGGAGGCTCTGGAGAAGGGGACAGTCCACAAGCTATGGAGAGAGCCCTCAGAGTGAAACTAATCCTGCCAACTCCTCGGTGTTGAACTTCCAGCCTCCAGAATTGAGAGAAGATAAACTTCTGTCACCTAAGCTATCCCTCTGAGGTGGGTGGCCACAGCAGCCTGGGTAATGCAGTGGTGCCTCTGGCTCCTTCAGGCCCTGAGCAGCAGAGTGGAGAGTGGATCCAGGAGTTCTGGCTCCTAGCTCCTCCCTGCCCCTCCTGTTTGCCTACAGTGCAATGGTTACACATTTCTTCTGTTCAGATCTCAGCCTCCATCAAGCTCCAGCAATGCAGTTTTAGAAACATTCAACCTTTTGTGCTGCAGTGAGGACCATGGCAGGTAGTACATGCTCCGTAACTCTCAGGTATTGTATCTGGTCTCAGCGTCCTGGATTTAAAAATAATGAACAGAATTTTTCAGTAAAATCCCTGAAAGCTTTCCCCTGAATGGTGACGGCTTAATAAAGAGAATGAAATAAGGGAATAAGGTATAAGATCATGAATGTACAAACTGCTTATAAGAGAGAATGTTTCTTTCCTGGTGTGAAGTGTTAAATTTTGTAGCAAAATCTTTCTATCAGCTATAGAATCTGTAATCATTTGCAGAGGTGGAAAATATCATGCATCAATGTTACTGTCATCAAATAAAATATAAATGCCTACAGAGACACAGTGGTCTGAGGAGGTTTGCAAAGAACCCATCATTGGTACCCTGCTGTTGAAATCGGCAAAAAAGCAGGCGCTCAAGGCAGGTGCTCCTGGCTGCAGATTTTGCCCATGATTCTCATGAACCTTGAAATGTCAGACCAAGGCCTCCTCCCCTCCCTTAGCCAGCGTCCTCAGGGGCTGTTCCTCCTCTGTCATGAACAATCAGAGCTGTGGCAGGATGTTCTCAGCTCCCGGGTAGCTGGAGGGATTTTCTTATAGCCTCTATGCATCTGTGATTTTAGCCCCGGAACCCCGAGTGGCAAGGCCAGGGAGGCCACTGTACAGCTCAGGAAGTGAGGCCAGTGCTCTTCGATCTTGATGTTTTATCTTCTCTGGAATAAGCCCCAGCACTCACTCCATTGTGACTGGGAAAGGACAAGAGCACAGGTGCACCGACCCACTCAGCTGCTCTGGCAAACGCACTGAACAGCAGTATGTGGAACACTGTGTCGCTGAGTGCCACAGCAGGTCAGAACTAAATTCCAGGAAATCCTGTAGCAACAAACACATATTTTAGAATAAAAGTACATAAAATACTCTTTACTTAGGTCTGCTGGTAATTTTCTTTTTTATAAAAGGACTTATATTTTATTTTATTTGTTTTTTTTTGAGGCAAAGTCTCACTTCATCTCCCTGGGTAGCTGTGCTCACAGCAGCCTCAAGATCTTGGGCTCAAGTGATTCTCCTGCCTCAGGTACTGCCTGTAACAGCACCAGCTGTGTTGAGGCAAGAGGATCACTTGAGTAGCTGAGAATACAAGCCTCCACCACAATGCCTAGTAATTTTTAATTTTTTCTTTTCTAAAAATAAGATAATCAAATCTAATTTTTTTCTCATAAAGTTAAAAAAAAAATTCCTCAGGACAGCTTCATGAGCACAGCCCACACTCCCATGGACTGCTGTGGTCATACAGGGCCTTGAATGCCAGGCTAAGTGTTCAAGTGGCATTTAAATCATACCGATTACTCATGATTCATACTAGTTGTCACATCATCAGGCTCTCATTCATTCCTTCATTCCATGTGTGATTTACTCTGATCCAGGTGCTATGTTGAGTTCTAAAGGTTCAAAAATTACTAAACTTGCCCTACTTGTGAGATTTGCAGCACAGTGCAAAAATAAGTGACATTGTATTTGGTTAGTGAGTCTATGGTACACCTTTGCAAATATTTAATTTATGTAAAAGACCCTCAAAAATGCTAGAAGGTATACGTGTGAACCCAATAGCAGCTTCATACCTCCTCTGTGCTGTGGAGTGCTTCCTCTCGCTTGGCCTCTTTCTTCTTGCATGTTGAAGGTAAGATCACAGACCAATTCTGAAGGTATCTCTAGGTAAGAGCCAGCAGGCAGCCACGTGTATGTCTCTGAGAGTTCATTACAGAGTCCAGAAGTCCCCAGTGGAACCAGAAGTCAAGGGGAAGCTTCCATCTGGGGCATGGGCTCACAGACCATCCCTTTAACTACTTATAGAACCCTGAGTGAATATCAAATCCCAGATAATCCTTTGCATCATATGCTAGCTTCTCTAGTTTGAACAGCCAAATGGTATTTTGTCTTTGATATTAAGGGCTTATCTCAGAAGAGATATTCACAAAATGGTATCATCCTATGTCTCTCCTCTTCTTCAAAGTGTCAGAGATATTTAACAGCTGTTTAGCTCTATGATTTGCTAATTCTCACTATTTTCTGAGAAACCTGAACTGTTTCGAGGTGGTTAAGGGGCTCTCTAAACTCTTCATACCTCCCTTTGGTCTCAGGTACCCATATCTATCTTTGTGGCCCTCTGATCACTTGGTCTCCATTTTCCTTTATTAGGACGATTGGAAAATGGAAGACATGTTTTCTATTTTGCCTGCAGGATCCAACCCTCAAATTTGACAATTTTTTTGCTCTTGATAAAAAGTAGTAGGCCTTACTGGTCATCCTCTTTTGGGAAGCATTATTTCTAATTTCCTTTTTGATGGGGTCCAGGGCACCCTACATCACAATATGATCCCTTGGCATTTGAGAAGACCACAGAAACAGAAAGACTCCCTGACCTCCTCTGCCCTTCTTCCCTGAAGCAGGTCATAAAATTCTAGAAAAGAATTTTCTGTCCTTCCCTTAAAGTGGGCCATAAGACCCTCACGTGACAGGTGCTCTCCCTATATCCAGAGGAAAGGAAAGTCTTCAACTCTGAAGATTCAGGAACAAAAAGGAGAATCTGAACTAACTGGCTTTGCTCAGTTTTCCTGCAGTTTGTTATCATTGGAATGATCATGCCCACTTTGTCCAGGCATATGTCTCCACAACTATCCACTTCTTCATCAAACTTACCATTAAAGATTCACAAGCTTTCCTATTTCTTTGGAATTTCCTTTCTGAAGGCTCTGTCACATCATGTAAAACTTTTGTATGAATTTTTCTTGTTAATCTGAATCTTATGGGTGCCTCAGCTGTGAACCTAATGATGGATAGGAAAAGAAATACTCCCTCCCCTACACTTCTCCTGGGGAGCCCCACCTTCTCAACGCTATGCCTACTGATGTCTGCTCCCTTCTGAGATCTGCTTTGTGCGATTCACTTGCGTTTTAAAATGAAGTTTAATAAAATCATATTTAGGTTTTGAACTGAAAAGTTCAGTTAAAGGGGACAGCCAGTAGTTAGTGGCTGCCTCCAAGGCATCAAGGTTTCTTTTCTTAAAGTGAAAAGATTTTAAAAGTCAAGTATGATACATTGTGAGGAAAATACACATAAAAACGCCCCCAGATGTGCCCCTGGGTCAGCAAACTTTGTGATTAAAATTGCTACCGTCAAGGAAAAAGTTCTTAATGAATGAATTCTATCTCCTAGGTCTTGTGATCAAAATCTTCCACCTTGATGTAGTCTCATTGTCAGTGCGTCTCCTGCCTGTTCTCTTATCACCTTTGCAATTACTTTCCCTTGTGGCAGAAGGCACAGGCAGAACCAGGGACTGGCACACCCTCCAAACTCATCTTTCTTTAACATATTTCATTTCTAGACTCATCTTTTGCTTCCTTGGTTCAGTTTATTTTTAAGTATTTTATTCTTTTAGAAGCTATTGTAAATGATATTGATTTCTTAATTTATTTCGTGATTATTTGTTGTTAATATATGGAAACACAACTAACTTTTGAAATGATTTCCTGGATATGGCATCTAAAGCACAGGCGACAAAAGCAAAAACAGGCAAGTGGGAGTACATCAAACTGACATGTCTCTGTGCAACAAAAGAAACAAAGGATGAAAGGCAACCTGATGAAGGGGAGAAAGTATTTTTAAAGGATGAGAGATTAACATTCAAAATATATAAGGAACTTCTACAACTTCATAGCAAAAAAAGAATACAGACTGCTAAAAAATATGTATAGAACTTGAATAGACATTTCTCCAAAGAAGGTATACAAAAGGCCAACAGGTATATGAAAAGATGCTCCACACCAAGTCAAAAATACAATGAGCTATTGCCTTACACCTTTAGGATGGCTATAAAAAAACCCCAATAAGCAAAAAAACAAGTCTTGTCAAGAATGTAGAGAGATTAGCACCTTCACGCATTGTTGATGGAAAAATAAAATGGTGCAGCCACTGTGGAAAATGGTATGGGGGTTTCTCAAAAATTAAAAAAATAGGATTACCACATCAGCCAGCAATCTCACTCTTGGGTATTTGAAAACAGAATCTCAAAGAGATATTTGTAATTCTAGGATTATTGTAGCATTTTTCTTAGTAGCCAAGACATGCCAGTGACCTAAATGTTCACTGACAGATGAATGGATAAAGAAAGTGTGATATATACAGACAATAGAATGTATGAACTATATACAATATACAATGGGAATTCCAGGAAAGAAAGAGGCAGAACAAATATTAAAAAGAAAAATGGCTAATAATTTCCAAAATTTGATGAAAATATTTATCCATAGATTTATGAAGCACCATGATCCCGAAGTCAGAGAAACAAAAAGAGATTCTCACTTCAAAAGAAAATCTTGAAAACAGCTAGAGATATACACATCATATATAGGGGAACAAAAAATGTAATTAATGTCTAATTTCTCATAAGAAACTATAAATATCATAACATAATGGAATGATATGGCTCAAGTACTGAAAGGAGAAAATAAGAATTTTGTATTTTTGTGTTAAAGGCAAAATAATAAAATTTCCAAAATTAGAAACAAGTGTATAATGAAAAAGAAACTAAGAACTTGTTGCTAATGAAGTTGTTTTATGAGAAATAGCAAATAAAATTGTTAAGGAAAAAATTATCAGATGGTAACTTAAATGTATAGGAAGAAATGAAGAGTCTCTTAAATGCTAAATATGTGTAAACAAAAAAGACTGTGTGAAGACAATTTTTGTCTTTCCTTCTCTAATTTTTAAAAGAAATAGATTCTATGAGACATTAATTGTAACTCTTTATTGTTGGGATTATCACACACATTTGTAGTATACATGAAGGCAATAGAATAGAGGAAAAGAGAGAAAAATGAAGCTATATTGGGGTAAAATTGCTATATTTAAGTGTAATTAATCATTATTAACCTAAATTATATTTTGATAATTTAGGAGGTATATTGTACCTCATAGGGCAACCAGATATAAAAGGACTAAAAAAATATAAAGAAATCAACAAATTTTCACTTCTGGCCGTAATGGAGTAAGTAGGATAAAACTTGTCCTTCCGTTTGAAATGACAAAACAAAGTACTGGATCAGGGTGGTGCCTGTGGCTCAGTGAGTAGGGTGCTGGCCCCATATACTGAGGGTGGTGGGTTCAAACCTGGCCCTGGCCAAACTGCAATAAAAAAATAGCTGGGTGTTGTGGTGGGTGCCTGTAGTCCCAGCTATTTGGGAGGCTGAGGCAAGAGAATCACCTAAGCCCAAGAACTGGAGGTTGCTGTGAGCTGTGATGTTACAGCACTTTACTGAGGGTGACAAAGTGAGACTCTGTCTCTAAACAAACAAACAAACAGACAAAGTATTGGATCATACATATAAAGCAATGGTTTTCAACATTCTAGAGAGCATGCCCTGAAGGAAAAGTGACATGTCAGAGGTGGTACACAATTTGGATAAGTTGTACATCTATTCTAGCTTCCTGCCTTGGGAGAGTGTCCAGGCCATGGCACAAAGAAGGGAACTCAGAGTTTAGCACACTTCATTAGTTAATCTAGAAGACTAAGGCAGACAGAGTGAGTGCACAGCATAAAATAGCGGTGAGCTAGCAAACCTAGAGTGTTCTTGCGCCATCTAATTTTTAAAGCAATGATCAAAAATGAAAACTATTTCTAAATAACTTAAATGAACCCTAAAATGAAACTCAGGGACATTTGTAGGAAAACAAAAATATGCATCACTCCAAAAAGTGAAAATACATAATACTAAATCCAGTTTTAAAAAGTATGTATGTATACAAAACAAGCAAGAAAGTAAAGCTAGCATAAGGGAAAAATAAACATGTTGAAACCATCCCCAAGCAGATATAATATTATAATTAGCAGAAATAGACCCTAAATAATTATTATAACTGTATTCCATATGTTCAAAAAGTTAAGTAGTGGATGGTATAAAAATCAACTAAATCTAACTTGTAAGATAAAAAATATAGTGTCTTAGATTTAAAAAATGCACAAAATGGGATTAATGACAAACTAGACATCAAGACAAAAATACTAGTAATTTTGAAGACAGCAGAAGAAACTGTCCAAAATAAAACATGGAGGGAAAGATAACTGCAAAAAAAAAAAAAAAGGCCAAATTTAATACAAAAGAAAGTAGTAGAGGAGTAAAAGAGGAACAAAAAAGATAGGAGACTTTTAGAAAACAAAAAGTAAAGTGGCAGACATAATTACAACCATATCAGTAATAACATTAAATGTGAATGGATTAAATACTCCAGCCAAAAAGCAGTGATTGCTAGGCAGATTGGTTAAAGGATCATGAACCAACTATATTTTAACCTGTAGGAGATAGACTTCAGATTGAAAGATTTAAAAAAAAAAAAAAAGGAAAAAAAAGGAAAAACACCTTAAAGTTATGGGTGAGCAGGACAACTCCTCAAGGAGATCTGACATGGCTGGAGACTGAGAGGAAATAATCCAAGCTCAGGGTTTTTATTGTGATTATGGAGTGGGTCCAGCATGAGATCCCCCATGTATGGGCATCTGTGTTTTTTACCATTTGGAAAATGCAAAATAAAACCATGATGAGATGCCACTTCACAACCTTCAGGAAAAGAGGCTGATAAAATCAAACATTAGCAAAGATATAGAGAAACTAGAACCCTCTTATACTGCTGATTGAAATCTTAAATGGTATAGCCATTAAAAAAAAAAAGTTTTATAATTCCTTAAGAAATTAAACCTACCCATCCAATCTTATCCAGTAATTACACTCTTAGATATCTACCCAAGAGAAATAAAAACATATATACACATAAATATTTGTTTACAAATATTTAGAGTATTTTCATAAATAGTGAAAAACTGAAAACAATCCAAAAATCCATCAACCAATAAATAGATAAACAAAATGTGATGTAGTCATACAATGAAATATTACTACAAATTGCTGATGTATGGATGAATGTGAAAAACACGGTAAGTGTAAGATATTAGATACACAAAAGATCAGATTACATCATTCAGCTTATGTGAATTTTGAGAAGAGGCAAATCTACAAAGACAGATGCAGGGAAGTTGTTGCCTAAGCAGGGGATTGAAACATGTGGATAAGAGGGAACTTTAGAGGGTGCAGGAAATGTTTTAAAACTGGATTATGATAATCATTGTATAACTCTATAAATTTACTAAATATAACCATTAATGTAAACTTATTCTGTGGTATGCAAATCATAATATTGAAGTATAATAGCTGTTTTCTTAAAACTCACAGAGTAAAAAAATTCTGATATATGTATATTCATTGGGTCTTTTTAATTTAACCATGCCGCTGACGCATGTGCTCTGTGGCTACAGGTAAACTCTTGCTCCAGATGCTGGGTATCCTCTTCATCATTCATTATCTAGTCCTTCCTATTCTAGCAATTTTAATCACATTGCAAGTCAGTGGTTTTAAAAACCAGAAATTATTTCCTCTGTTTAATCATCAAGAATCTTCAATTTTCAACAGAAGGAATTTCTGTAAAAGAGCATTCAAAGAAGATTTTTACAACAAAAGAATATCAATGTTTTCAAAGATCTCTTGACAATTATTTTTTCCCTCAAGGAAGTAAATCCTAAAAGGCAAACGTGAGAAATAATAGGAAAAAATATGTTCCTGTGTCATTTTCCATTATGTCAGGTAGGCGTTGGAAGATGAAAGAGATGAAAGAGAAGGAAGCCAGTTTTGCTTGACCCGAGGTTTCCAGGGCTGCTGCGCCACTGTGTAATCAGCGGTGCCCCAGCAGCCGCTGTTCACAGAGTGGGTTGAAATGCTGCTCAGCTGAATTGGGACAGAAGAAGAACAGCAGGTGGAGGTGGCAGAATAGCTGCTCCAGCACAATCAATCCCAGGGGCTGGCAGGTTCTAATTCCAGACTCGTTGCCAAAGTCTCAGCTTTTCTATTAATAATATGAAAACCGGAGGCCCCCAAATCGCATGCTTCAGATAATTCTGTAGCCCAGGATGGATTGTAAAATACAGGAGATATGGCTTTCTGTGCTGCGGATACTGTCCTTTGCTGGTGGACTTCTCCAGGGAGATCTGATAGCAACAATCTGGGCTGAATGCACCTGAGGAGAGCAAGGCCTTCTGAAGTGGGGAGCTGCGCCTGTGATGTGAACTGGATCTACTGGTTCCGTGCCTGCCCTTCAACTTCTGACTCACAGAAATTTCCCATCATTTTCATTAAAATGAAAGTTTGCATATTTGAAATATTTTAAAACATTAAAATAGAACATCTATGTTCTTCCATCTATATATTTGCAAGCAGAGCGATCAAAATGTTAACTGTTGGACATTTCTGCTTCAGACTGTTCCCTTTAAAATCAATACAATTGAAGTCTTCTCTCCCTGGACCAAACATTTTATGCTCCCCTGCCAGGAATTGCTGTTATGCTGAAGTTGATGTGAATGGTTAATGCACATGTTTTGTACTTTTGCAACCTGTCTACATCTGAATGTATTATACTTAATGTTGTGTTCCAGTTTTAAAATTCCCATAAATGGTACCTTATCCTGTATACGCTTTAGTTCCCTTTAATTGAGTTGTAGTAATTAAAGGGCATTAATTTCGGGTGTACAATGCCTTTTGCACGTGGGAAATATTAATGAAGAAGTTTCTTTGATGCCTTTTCAGACTATCCTTGTTCCTCAAGGTAACAACTATTCTGGTATTTTCCACGACATACAAGTTTTTCCTGTTTCGAGCTGCATAAAGTAACATATAAGTATACATCTTTTCACGTCTGGCTTTTTCTACTAAACATTATACTGTGCTGTGAGTTGCAGTGGTTCATTCTTATTGCTTACAGTCTCCCGTCATAGGAATATTTACAGATATATACCCATTGTACTGTTGGATATTTGTGTGGATTCCACCTGAGGAACAGCTTGTGTGTTTTACAGACAGGCTTATTCTCTTGGGTGCAGACCCAGCAGTGGATTTTCTGAGTCACAGAGGACGCTTACACTGAGCATTAGCTGATACTTTCCCCAACAACGTCTGAAAGTTCTAGTTACTCTACATACTTGCTAAAACTTGATCATGTTGGTCTTTCATTTTAACCATTTTGGGGAATGTGTAGTGGCACCATGTTGTTTTATTTGGCTTTCCTGATGGTTAATGACATTGAACATCTTTTCATAGGCTTCATAGCCACTTGGACATTCTCTTTGAGGAAGTGCTTGTTAGATGATTTTGCCTCTTATTAGCTGGGTTGTTATATTTTTTCTTATTGACTTGTAAGGATGTTTATATAGTTTGGTTGTTATTTTTTGTCAGTTATAGGCCTTACAAATGTCTTCTTCCAGTTAGTGAAATCTATTCACTCTTTTAAGGTGTGTCTTTTGATAAGTTAGAGATTTTTAATTTTAATGAAATTTAATTTACTAGTATTTTATAAAAAATGCTTCTGCTTTGTTCAAAGTACATATAATTTACAGTTTGATTTTTCATTTAACATTGTATCTTTAAAAATATATATATTTAATTGATAATAAAGAGTGTATATATTCAAGGTGTATGATGTGATGATTTGATATATGTATAATTATTGCCACAATTGGATTAATTAATAAATACATCTATCACCACACATGCTGTATCAACGTTGCATTCTTGAAAGGTAAATTTAATCTGAAATGTTAGTTTCCAATGTTAACTCTGATATTTCTATTATACAAATAAATCACAACTTATTTACACATTCTTATTTGGAGGAACTGTTGTGATTTGTTCACCTTTATTTTAATTACAACAAAAATGTACTCAGTGTCTACAAATACGCTGCTTTGCACTCATGTATAAATATTCCTCCAGATTAGATGCTTAGAAGTGAAATTCCTGGACCAAACTGCTCTGTTTGTACTGAGTTACATTCCCATTGGCAAAGTTTAAATATTCTTATTTTCCCTCACCCATGCCAAGGCTTGTTGTAACTGATAATCATTTCTTTTACTTCATTGGAGATGTAATAATACTTTCCGACAATTAAAAGTACATTTCTTTGGTGATTATCATGAGGTAGGACATTTCTTCCTCTGCTTATTGGTCATTAAAATATCTTTCTGAGTTTCTTATTCTCATCCTTGGACATATTTTCTACTGGGCCGTAGTCCCTCTGTGCCAGCACACACAGGAATTCGTAACAGTGGTCTTCAGAGCTCCAAATCCTTCTGACAAGATCACCCCACCCTGCACAATAATGCCTCCTGAAGTCTGTTCTACAGCTCAGCTGTGAGTTAGAGCACCATGGTTGCTGTAACAAATCACCACACACTTTTTTTCTTAAAACAACACAAATTGATTTTCTTACAGTTGGAGGCCAGAAGTTTGAAGTGAGTCAGAAATCTGTCCCCACAGCAAGTTCTTTGGAAGCTCCAGGGATGAATCTGTTTTCCTGCTTTCTCTAGCTGCTGGGAGTTGCCTGCATTCCTTGGCTTTCTCCTTCCTTCCCTCACTTTGTCTTTATCCCCTGATTCTGTGATCATAATGCCTCTGTCTTCTTCTGAAGTAAGATCCCCCTCTCCTTCTCTCTCTCCTGTAAATACACTGGGCTCACCTAAGTAATCCAGGCAAATCCCCTCATCTCAAAACTGTTCACTTAATCCCATCCACAAGGCCTCTTTTGCTATATAAGGTAAGATTGTCAAGTTCCAGGGTTTAGGACCTGGATGTGTTTGAGGACCATTATTCAACCAACTGCACCTTTGCACTTCTCTCAGCAGGGCTTAAGAGAGCTCATAAATCTAGGAAGATTACCATCTCACCATCCATCACTAGTAGTGGGAGTCGGACAAGCTAACTGCCAGCAATGATGCATAGGGTTAAAATAACAAGGGTATATATGTATAGATTTGGCAGCAGAAGATGCAGTGAAACAACGATATCGCCATGAGACGGGCATCACAGCCAAAGACTGCCCCACAGCAAGCGCTTTAATTGTCCTCTCAGCAGGGACATACATCACATAGGCTTTGTCTCAGACCAGTAGCCACTGACAAGCGTATGGAGGACTATAGTAAATTTTTATAATTGTATGCTTCCCTGGGGTCCATTTTGGATAGAAGTTTAACTTTCTTCCACCAGAAGCAGAGTTTCCAGCTCTCTGCTCCCTCCTACTTCCTTAATGCAGCCAACCCAGACATCTGTCTCACACAGTGGCCCCCTGGTGATCACCTCAACATGGAACAGCTGAATGTAGCCTACTGGACCTGCCGGTTGCCCCCTGTACCCTGCATGACCTAGGCAGGTGCACCACAGTGATCTCCTGCCAGCCACAGTGTGACCCCAGCACTCATGCTTGCTTGCTCTAAACCTGCCAGTTAGAATTCCCCAAGAGAAATCTGCTTGGGTGTCTTCTCTGGACCCCAGTAAAGCCTTGGCTGACAGGCCTTTCACCCTCTCTTTCTCTTCCTTCCCCATTGCTTGTTGACTGTGTATGTCCTGGCCAGCTCTCCACCTTCCTGCTCTTCCTTTGAGTAACTCTCAGTAACACATGTCAAACTGCTTTTGTTGTTTCATGAGCTTTGTAGTGCAGTGACCAACACACCCCAACCTAACTCTTTCCAGGTCAGGGCTCTCCATATCTTGCTTATATCTACTCTTCAGAGAGAGAATGTAAGATCAAATATGAGAAAAATAGAACAAGCATTTCAAAACAAGGGAGCCCCACATTTAGTCTTGGCTACAACCTCTTACAACCTCCTGGTTACATAGGCATGTTCTTGTTTTATCATGAGCCCCAAAGTCTCTGGGCGGGACATTGGAGGAGAATTTCACCAAAACTTTGTGCAAACCTCCCATCTTGCTGTGATCAATAAATAATTCTAACAAACTGGTGAAAACTGTCCTGAGCTTCCCTTGGTCCCATGCTTATAAGTAATACCATTAGTCCTGCGTTTATTATTTCCTGGATATAATCACAGGTGAATACTATAACAACAAAAATTGTACTTACTAAACCAGCTAAGCTAATTCCAAGTCTATCAGAATTAATGCTCAAATCCCAACCACCTGTTGCCACGTGCAATACTCCACTAAGTGCAACCCAGACACTAAGCCCAAGAAGAAAAGTGGAGTTAAAACTGATTACACATCTTCCCCTAAAAGAACATCAGAAGAAAGATGATCTCAGGCCACAACTTTAGATGCCCAGATCATCTACCATTTCTAGGACTTTGATCCTAAGTGGATCAAATACATTCAATAATCTAATTCTATTTCCTACACTTTCTCAAACTTCTCAGAGCTTTTCTCTGCCTGTGTAGAGCTCAGTCTGTCATTAGTAAAGTCATCTATATCCTAAGTGTCTTGTATAAACCTCTTCCCTTTCTATTGGACTTGAAATATGATATAGCAAAGTTACTTTCCCTGTCCCGGAAGTCCTCTCAAATGAGTGCCTTTTATTCTTGGTAGACTGGTTTGCCTAGAGGTAGGATACGTGTGTTCTTAATCTTTGTTGTCACTTCTAGACATTATTACGTCCTCCACGCTAAAGGTTTCTATCTTCTTTTGAGCATCTTCCATCTCCACTCTAGTTGCCGTTTTCTCCCCATGTCCTGACGATGCCCACCCACCCTATTTGCCCCCGGTCTCCTTCCCCTGCTCCCTTTCCTGTCCATTCTCCATAGACTCCTATGTGATCTCATCCAGTCCTAAGGTTAGATCTTTTCCCAAGATGTCATATCTTCACTTTTTTATTTGATATTTCTGCTTAGATTTCTAATGGGGATCTCAAACTTAACTCGCCCTAAATCGAGCTTTTGATCTCCCCCTCTAAATCCTAAATCAATATCCTCCCTGAGATTTCCCTATTTAGATGTGCTATCACCACTGGATAAATTCTCCAGGCGAACAGTAATCTTTGATTCCTCATCCCTCATCTCCCACATCTTTCAGCAAGATCATCTCCAAAATGCATCCCGTAACCCCTGACTTCCCTCCCTCCCCGTTGCTATGTTGTAGTGAGATCCTCTGTCACCTCTTCCTGGCAGTATTGCAGGGCCATCCTAATGATCTTACTGCCACCGTTTCCGCTCTTGACATCTCAGAATCAATTCTCCACATACTTGGCAAAATTGCTTTTTTAAAATTAAAATCAGATAGCGGATTCCTCACTGAAAATCCTTCAATAGATTCATATCACACTCAGAATGGAATCCAAATGATGTTTGAAGTTCTGTGGGTCACGATGTGCCCTGACGCCTGCTTAAATTTACTCGGCTTATCTCTTGCTACTTTCCAGTGCACCTGCTCCACTCGTCTCCATGCTGGGCCTTCGATGTATGGTGTGTGCTTCTG
>NW_003852417.1:8628840-8657450 GCF_000181295.1 Otolemur garnettii
TGGTCTCTGTGCTGGGCCTTGGACGTGTGGTGGGTGCTTCTGCCTCACTGGTCTCTGTGCTGGGCCTTGGATGTATGGTGTGTGCTTCTGCCTCAGGAATATTTTCTTTTCTGTTCTCTCTTTCCGGGAGGTTCTTCCACCAGAAGTTTGTATGACTGAATCTCTCATTTTATTCAGGTTTCTGTTTACCTTTTAGAGACAATTTCTCCTGCCCTTTCATTGAAAACAGCCCATCCCCAACAAACCTGATTTACTTTGTTATAGTTTTCAGCATAGCACCTATCAAGACTTTGTTATACATGCTTCATATACTTTATTCACATGCATATGCATTTTTTCTTTCTAGAATGTAAGTTTTACCAGAGCAGGGTCTTTTTCCTTTCAGGATCTAGAAAGCCTCCTGGAACATAGTAACGGCTCAGTCACCATTTATCAAGGGAAGCAAGAATATATGATTATTTGAGAGTTCTTTATATTTCCTGAAAAAAATCTCATGCTTATTATTATAGAGTCTGCAATACATTTTTCTAGACTGGGGTTTTAATTTTCACTTTGCTTATGGCATGCTTTGAAATATGAAATCTCTTTATTTTAAGGCAGCCATGTTACCCTTTTTTGCCACCCTGGGTTCCTCTGGAGTCATTTAATATGCCTTCCCTTTATCAACAGCACCTTGCACTTTGGGTATATATTTTTGAATAGTCTGCCTGGTGTCGTATGTGAAAAGTGCCATGGTGTCATGTGCCAGAGCAGGACTGGTGCTGAGACACACTGGAGGATTTTCTTTGTTTTTAGGATGTTAGAGCCAACTGCCATCTATAGGTGCATCTGGTCTCCCACATGCAGCATAAATGACAAGTGTCAGAGGCAGTTCAGGACAATAGTAGTAGATACAATTTGTTGAGTACCTCCAAGGGGTGGCCAGTACTTAGATTTTATCATATAATCTTCATGGCAATTCTACCTGATGGATAATTTTATTACCTCTATTCTAAGGATGAAGGAACTAAGGGCAGAGAAGTTAAATGACTCCGTCAATGTCATGTGGCTAAAAGAGAAAGAAGCAGAAAGTGAACTCAATTGTTGGGTGATAGAATCCAAGCTTTTAAATACCAAACCAAATCACCTTTTCAGAGTCATTTATCTTCTCTTAATTTTCTTATCTAAAAATGGAGATAATGATCTCTGTGTGTTACACATCACAAGGTTTTATGGAGGATCAAACCAAAATGATATGTTGTATATGACTGGGCTTTGTAACTTGCAATATGCTACATAAATGTTGGGTGATTGCTATTGTTACAAAGGCACCAAACACAACTACACAACAAGGTGACTAAATTATAACAAAGGCACTGAAATGTATTGTTGTCCAGGTCAAATCAATACCTTGGAAGGCTATGTGCTTATTCTAATGATCCTACCTGCCTTTAGTAAATACATCCTTTTGAGTATTATTGGTGAATTGTAGCTAGTGGAATGTTAAGTTGACTCAAGTGAAACAGACAGATAATTATTATTTAGAGTCAAGTTCAAGTGAGGGAAAACCTAGCAAAGAGAATTGGAATAACTAGCTTTCTCCAAATCTAACCCAAATATTAAATCACAGAGATCTATGTCCACTCCCAGTGGTTAGCTTCTCCAGCTTCTGTGTAACTCAGTGTCATGGGCCACTGAGTTCAACTTCCTTTTCCTGCAGAAATCTTTCTGACCTTTGTTCATTTCTTCACCCTTATGAGCAAATGAATTGAAGAAATAGCCTGCTCTGTTGTGGAACCGCTCTGATATTTGGAATTAACTCCCATATATAAAGCAAAATTTGTATTCTTGCAAAGTACTGCAATTGTACTAAGTATTTTCATGTGTTACTACATAGAGTAAGATACATTTACTAATGGCCATAAAATACATTGGATTTAAAATAAAATACATTTATATATGAACTACACATACTCTATATTTAATATACGTAATATAGTATTCTATATGTATTATATAGTATATATTTAATGTTATATAGGGTTATTCATATATATATTTGTTTCTTTTTTTCCACACAACCATTTGAAGAGTTGAAGGGGTTAAGTAAAATTTATGGGAGGCCATTGATTTTCACTGGGTACCAATAGGCTAACCCAAATGAACTTATTCAGGCTAAGTTTCCATATCACCAAGCCAATACCTGAGCTGTTTACCTGAGAAATCAGAAGGGAGGTGATAGCCGAATTCCCAAACAGGCCAGTTTTTTTTTTTTTTTTTTTAAAGGCTATTCACACCAACCGATAAAAAGGGTCCCAGATAACCCAGTGGCATAACATGGAAATCTCCTCCTCTTTAACCCACAAAGAAAAGTAACCCGCGGTTACCTGATAGTAACCACTCTGCTTTTGTTCCTTGTTTCTGTAGTCTTCAGCCTTTCCTGTTTATAAAGTCTACCCCTCTGCTCAGCACAACTAGTGGTACTGAATTCATGAAGACCTAATAAAAGCCAGTTAGATCTTTGAACTCAATTTGTTGAAATTTTGTGACTGGACAAAGGAAGCTCAAGATGTTTGTTTAGTCCATTGAACAGTCTCATTTATATCACTATTTTGTATGTGACTTTATTCTAGACTTTTCTCTGAACCTGCTTTGGTTCAAATGTCTGGTGCCCACCGTTAGACCCACAGATGTGCAGAGGACAACGGGACCAATTCATTTCTAACTACATCTTTATCTTATTGGAAATGACAATTGTTTCCTCTCTGGGTCTTTAGAAGATGAAAAGAAATTCCCTGGATAGAAAAGAAAATAATGGAAATGGATTAAAAAAAAATTGCAAAGACCTAAAATTGTTACAGTGTATATAGGTACAGTCAGTTTCTCTAAGTTTACTGTGGTTTTCATATTTCCAAAATTCTGAATTGGTTAGAAATTGTGACTTATATGAAAAGGGAATAGCCTGAGGACAATTTAGCACACATTGGGCTGCTATATCTCCTCTCTCAGCTGTCCTCACTGTGCTGGGCTTTATGGGAAATAAAAAAATCGTATTTCTTGAGTAGTAAGAACTTTTTTCCAATGGGAAATAGCTTGATAATAGATGTTTAAATAAAATAGGTTATCCTCCAAAACCTGTGATCATTCTGCTCTGCACTGCACTGCTTCCCATTTTTATGTTTTGTTTATTTTCTGGAATTGCAATCGCAGTGTATGTATCCCTTTCAGGCCAGGGCCTTCATTCATATTTTCCAGTGAAAAGTAAATCCAATTTAATTTTAAAATTCTATTTGATACTGCTTTTTTGCTTGTAGAAAATATTATTTGCAAAGTGTCTGATCAGTACTAATGTTTAATCCATCTGAATTAAAATAATACAGGAGATAAATGTGCCCTGATTATGTAACTTTACCCTTTGCAAGAGTTTAATCAAAACATTGTAAATTAACAACAACAACAAAAAAGAATGACTCTTTGAGTCTAAGAAAAGTTGACATTTTTATTTATTTTATAGAGAGAAATCCCAGATTAGTCCATCAGTATGTTACATACCAACTAAAGTAGGCATAGATGTTAATTATGAAGTAGCCAATGCTAATCTAATAATATTTCTCATTTATGTCAGGCATTAAGTTGCATTTAATTGTAAAACAATTAAAATTATATTCAAAAAATATCTTGTGCAACATGAGAGAGAATTAAAGGAAATCAGAAATGTCTTTGGGAAGTTTGCACTGCATAGAAATTAAGATCATGAGTTTTAAACATAGAGAGTTTAGAATCAAATCCCAATTCTCCCAGTTTCTAGGGCTGAATTTGAGCAACGTGTCACTCTAAGCTTTCATTTCCTCTTCTCCATAATGGGAGTGAGAACAATGGGGTGTTTGTAGACTTTAATAAGAGATTGCATGACTTACCCTTCCCCAATGGCAACTTCACAACTTAGTGAAAAAGTCTTTAAGACTTTTTAGTATCCTCTAAATAGCTGGATAATTGCTATAATCACTAAATAAATCTGTAAGGGTGGGCTGTCCCTTGGAGTTTTGTCCTGCATGCTTGCCCATCCAGAGACTGCCCTTCTTGTAAGGAGCTTGAGGTGTAGCGTCCAGCCTGTGGCAATTTCTATGCATATGTTAATGACTTCATTGCCCAAGTTCTGGCTTCCCCAGGTCACTGGACTAGAGAACTCTTGGGCAGGGCAGTACTTTTGTGATAGATGGCTAAAGAAGCTCACTGTCATCTTGGAAAGGTAAGAATAGCTGGAAATAATCACCGTAGTATGTAGTGTGTACTGTTTGTTTAAAATGTAAAGAGAAGGACAGTGATGAAAATTTTTGCCCTCATTACCACGTGGGATTTTAAAACAAGGAATATATAGGTTTTGAATATTTAGTTATGGAAAAGTGAGTAATACAACCACAGGGACATGGAGGATTTCATTTAAATTGAAACGGGTTGTCAAGGGAAAGTAATGGGTCTGAATTATAAGACAAGAGGAGCATTTTCCTTTAGCGGCACCCTGGGAAAGTAAGTTGCATGTCGGGAAGGCACTAAGTGCTTTCATCCAACCTATGCATTATCTGATTTGTCCCCATGACCTGTTCCTGCTCAGGGCTTCTTCTCAGCAAATGGCCAGGTTATCCACTGAAGCAGAATTGAGGGTCATCGTAGAATTCTCTCTAGAATTCTAGTGCCCAATTCTGCATCAAGTTTGGTCCATCCTATATCCAAAAGATCTATCTTGTATCCAAAATACTGTAAGTGACACATGTGTCTCTCTGTCTCCTCCAGTGCCGGCTTCCTAGGTCATGTGCTCCTCTTCCTTTCCAGGCCTGAGACGGTTTGGCCTCTTCTTTCCACTTCGAACCTTTGCTCCTCTGCTGCCCATACTCCGGACAGAACTTAGGTTATCAAAAAATGTAGATCGGAGAAAGCCATTCCCAGGCTTGTTACTTTCAACAGTGTAACATCCTTATAATAAGATCCATGCTCTTCCTGGGTCTACAAGGCTCTGTGGGGTGTGACTCAGACTCTCTTCCCCAATTCGCCTCTTGCTGCTTCTCCCGGCTCTTCAGCACCCAAGCCCTTGTCAAGACCTCACCCACCCTGGGGCCTCCTGTTCTGCATGTTCCCTGTGTGAGCCTGTCCTTCCTCAGCCAGACTTTCTCACACTGAAGGCTTCCGTTCCGTGTCATGTTCTGAGAAGCTTTCACGACCCCACTGTCTATAGTGGGCCCTTCTATTGTTTTCTATCAAAACATCTCACTTATTTTATTCAGAGTGTTATGCACAATCTGTGTTTGTAGAATGTATTTGTTGTCTTTTTATTTTGTTTTGAAAGAATGTAAACTCCAAAAAGGTAGGGCTCTCACGTGCCTGCCTAAGCCGTCGGCAGGGTGCCCAGAACATCGGCTGCACCCCGTGTGTACATGTGGAACTGATAAGTGAGCATCTCCTTATAACTTTGGGGTGACACATACTAAGTATAATGAATACTGTGTTCCCGATTTTGTGAAGGGGTAATTTAGTTTTAGAGAAATCAGCAAGAGAAGGGCCAGGAAGCAAACATTGACCTGTTTGATTTTTTTTTTGAGACAGAGCCTCAAGCTATCACCCTGGGTAGAGTGCTGTGGTGTCACAGCTCACAGCAACCTCCAACTCCTGGGCTTAAGAGATTCTCTTGCCTCAGCCTCCGAAGTAGCTGGGACTACAGGTGCCCACCACAACGCCTGGCTATTTTTTGGTTGTAGTTGTTATTGTTTGGCAGGCCTGGGCCGGATTCAAACCCGCCAGCTCGGGTGTTGTGGCCGCGCCTTATCCACTTGAGCTACAGGTGCCGAGCCAGACCAGTCTGATATTTTAAATGAAGCTTTATCTATCATTCTCTCCTCCATAGATTTGGTGATGTATGTGTCTGTGTGTGTGTGGCTGTGTTTCAGTATTTCAGAGACAGCTACCAAATACAATAACACTAATGTACCATAATTATCAACTATAGAACAACCTGGCATTTATTCAAAAGAAATAAAATTAAAGAGAACTAAAATATAAATGCATACAAAATAAAGTTGCATAAAGGCTGATCCTAAAACCCTGTTATTTTTACAACACATTCCTAAGAGAATCAGACTGTGTGGGATTTTCTACATATAGGCACTTTTTAAATTCTATCCTCAATTTTTATAACCATTAAGGATTTGGACATTTTTGGTTTATTTGCCTCTTACACGAGTGCACTTGTTTCGACATGGTTTTTTGTTGTTGCTTTGTTGGGTTTTTTAAATTTGCTTTAATAAGTAACTTTTCATTTAGTTTATGCACTATTTTTATTTAAAAACACGGCCTTTTCTTAGTTTCTTACTTCTTCGCTTCCTTTCTTCTTGCTTTCTTCCCTTCCTTCTTTCATTTCTTCTGGAGTGAAAAACAGAGCACATGCTGTGTCCCAGTCTGCGCAGGTGCCCAGGCCCTCCTGGCGGCATGTTCTATGCGGTGATTGTGCCGTCGCTGCTACTCCAGTGAAGTATCCAAGGCTCTCTTCTTCAAATACAAAAGAAATTGCAGGTGGTATGAACAAGGTTTCTTTCTTTTACATAAACGGTACAACTTTTTTCTAACTTTGTCAAGACAAAAATCAATATTATATATAAGACAATGTTCTGTGGGCTTCGGGACACTGGGGAGGAACTGAATGACAGCATTGATTCATTACCTTGGTTTGCCTGTTCTAACTCGCCAAGATACGAAACTCCCGTCAATTCTATCGGCAGTAAAGCAGAAAGCAGTTCTGACTAAATCTCATAGAATTACAAATCTACCATTAAATTAAAGCTTTAGATCCTTGGTATCCTTGGAAATTTTGAAGATTTGGTTCCTCCCAGACCACGGTTTCCCAAAGTATAAAGTTTCCACTATACTATAGCCCATTGAGCGTGCAATAACATTACTTATGAAAAACAATGTAAATACCTTAATGAACGTGATTTGTTGCTAAAAATGCTAATGATCATATGATCCTTCAGCAAATTGTGATCTTTAGGCTGGTGGAGCTTCTTGTTTTGATGTTTGGCTGCTGACTGATTGGGGTGGTGGTTGCTGACAGTTGGGATGGGGTGGCAATCTCTTAAAATCAGACAAGAAAGACGTTCACTGCATTAATTGGCTCTGCCTTTCATAAAAGATTTCTCTGTGGCATGAAATGGTGTTTGACAGCACTTTACTCACGGTGGAACTTCTTTCATAATTGGAGTCAATGTTCTTAAACCCTGTGACGGCTTTCTCAGCTGAGTTTATACTCTAAATGCTTTATTGTCATTTCAACAACGCTCACAGTATCTTTGCCAGTAGCTTTCATGTCCAGAAATCAGTTTCTTTGATCATGCATTAAGAAGCCACTGCTGGTAAAGCTCTATCAAAAGATGGCAGCGATTCCATCACAGGCTCCACCACCAATCTGACTTCTCTTGCTATTCCCACCATATCTGCGGTTACGTCCTCCACCGAAGTCCTGAACCTCTGAAAGATATCCATGAGCAAGGCAATCAACCTCTTCAAACCTCCTATTTATGTTGCTATTTTGAACCTGCGTGAATCAGGAATGTTCACAATGGCATCAAGAATGATGTATTCTTTCCAGGAGGTCTACAGTTTACTTTGTCCAGCTCCATTTGGGAGATTTCTATTGACGGCAACCTTACAATATGTATTTCTTAAATGATAAGACTTGAACCACCATCACAGATATAATAATGGTGGAGAAGTTTTGAAATGTTGTAAGAATTACTAAAATGTGACACGGAGATACCAAGCAAACACATGATAATGGAAAAATTATATCTATAGACTTGTTTAACACAAGGTTGCCACAATTTTTCAATTAGTAAAATACAGAGTGTCCATGAAATGCACTAAAGCCAAGCTCCATAGAATGAAATCTGCCCGTATTTGTGTCTTTTCATTCAGAAACATATATCTCCTGACCCAAGAGAGGGGGACTTTGAAGGGAAATTTGACCCTAACTTAATCTTCAGCAGAAAGGTGCAAGTCAGAATCCATTTCTAAGAATAATACGTCATTTAGTTAACACTTAGGTTAATAAATAGCACTCTGAGTAGGGCTTATGCTGAAATCAGAGCCAGGAAGGAGCATCTCCCAGGGCAGATCTCTCTAGAAAGGCGCTGAGATGTGATTGCAGCCCGAAGGCAGGATGACCTGACCACAGTGGGTGCAAGATGCTGGCTGGGAAGGAGGAGACGTCATCTCCAGGCCCAGGCCTTCGTCAGTGTTTCTGAGTGACCTCACTCAGGCAGTGCCTCTTCTGAGTGTCTGTACATTGAAACAATTATCTCCTTATGTCGGTGGTGCTTGAAAAAACGGCCAGGATGCAGATTGAAAGTACAAGCTTGCAAGAAGTGAGGCTCACCAGAGGCGCAGGAGAGCCTCGGGCAACCTCCACAGGGGCTATTTATTGAGCTAATGCACAACAGGTGTGGGGAGTGCCTAGTAATGATGTCCATGGGCTACATGCTCTTTCCCCACAACCCCTACAATGAAATTGTTCAAGGTTTAACACCTGCTTACTAACGATCAATCTTATCTCATTCTGGAACACTAAGTCACTTGGAGGCCTGCCCCCAAGTTATAAGACATCTCTAGGCCTGCCAGGAAACTGTCCTGCACATCATTTCCTTGGATGTGTTAAGAACCGGTGACTGTCCTTGCAAGCATGATGTCCATTCCTCTCCACCTCGTATCTAATCTGCTCCCAGTGTGACAGGAAGCAGTGATTGAGCAAGTACTTTTCTTGCTATGTAAGAAAGATGTTAACTTCTTTGGACCCTCAGTTTCCTGATTCATTAAATGAGGACTGCACATTATAAGTTGTTTCTATGATTAAGTAAATGGTAAAAAGTATTTAAAATCCCTTGCCTCCTGCTTGAGTGCTCCCTGCAGAACACATATTTTCATTTCTTACCTTGTCTGGCTCAGCTCTTGGCTTTTTGCCTACAAAGGTAACTAAACATGCCCCTGATGACTGTGTCTCAGCTTGAGATGATGGTGATGAAGGTTTGTCTTGGGGCCCCTGTTTAGAAGCCCTTCTTGGACAACTGTGCACAGAAGGACTAGTTCAGATGGAAGGCCCAGGGCTCCAGGTTACGGGGAACCTACTATCATCTCACTTGCCCTTGATAAGGAAGCTCCAGGGACCTGCTATATTAACTTCGTTTACCAATAATATCTGCAGGAATCAGTGCCCTGAACCAGAAGGGCAAAGACATTTGCTCCAGGCAATAGAACTTAACCTCTCCAGGAGCACTTTCATTTTGCCTCAACTATGTATAGGAAAATCCCCTCTGGGAACAGCAAACCACCTTGCCGGCCCCCGCACCGGGTAACTACAGAGGTGGAAAGTGCTTAGAATTTCAAGAATCAGTTTGGTTCGGAGTCTCCGATCAGCTTCTGAAGCACAGTGTTTCCCGGGGCGTGTGTCTCTCCTCTGTCTGGGCTTCAGTTTCTCCAGCTGATTCATAGTGAGAATGCAGTGCTGTGACCCTCCCTGGAGACCTTCGTCTAAGGCTAGTTTCAGGACAGGGACTGGGGCAGGAGGAGGACTGAGGTGCTGGGGAGCAGAGCCCGGGAAGTAAAAGCCTGGAGACATCCCAGCTCCTCCTTTCTGCATCTTCCTCAGCCGGCGGGGCTGCTTTTTTGTTTCGTGGAAGAAACCCCTGAAGTCTGGGAACAACGGCCTGTTTTATACTTTGGGAGACTTAATTCTAGGAGGGCAGAGGTGAATGACGGCCCCTCCCAACCCATTCCTCCAGATTCCAGAACTCAGCTCAGACCAGTGCAGTGGAGAGCTGCTCAGAGAGCCACAGGGATTCTCTGCCCGGAGGGTGATGCCAGCAGCCAAGACAGGTGCTTGCTGCCCTGATAAGGGGCAATTGGAACAATCCCAAACTGGTGAGGGATCCCTGAAGCAACTATAGCAAACGTGGAAGCCTCTGAGTCAATATTCTAACATAATTCAGGGGAAACTCAAAAACGTCCTCATGTAGGCATGGCCCTGTCCTGTCGACTCAGAGGCAGGTGCTGGTAGGGTCTGGAAATATTACAGCTACATTGTTTTTTAACTTTTTAGTTTGAAAAATTTGAAACAAGTGCACAAGTAGAATGGTATAGTGGACCTGCCGCTCCCATACCCATCCTTGGTTAACAATTAGTGGTTAACCAAGTTTTAGGTGTACCCCATGTTTCATTGCCTCTAAGTCATTTTTTAAAAAATTGGGCATCATATTACTTATCCCTAAATATTTCTGTGTATATGCATAAAAAACAAGGACTACTGTGTTAAATATGCCCATAATACTAGAATTGCCAGATTCAGCAAATAGTAATAAGAAACATAGGGCATTTTGCATAGAATGCACTTATATAAGAGGTTTACATGTTGTTTATCTGAAATTCAAGTTTATCTGGATATTCTGTATTTTATCTGGCATACCTATAAACTACCACTTTTACATTAAAAATAACTATAATTTCAGAATATCGTCAAATATTCAGTGGGCGTTCTGGTTTCTAATTGTCTCTCTTTTTTTTTTTTTTTTTGAGACGGAGCCTCAAGCTATCCCCCTGGGTAGAGTGCCATGGCATCACGTTCACAGCAATCTCCAACTCCTGGGCTCAAGCGAGTCTCCTGCCTCCGCCTCCCAAGTAGCTGGGACTACAGGTGCCCGCCACAATGCCCGGCCATTTTTTGGTTGCAGCCATCATTGTTGTTTGGCGGGCCTGGGCTGGGGATTTGAACCCACCACCTTAGGTGTATGTGGCTGGCGCCTTAGCCGTTTGAGCCACAGGCGCCGAACCCTAATTGTCTCTTAATGTCACAAGTTGTTTTTTTTTAATAGGTTGCTTGTTTACTCATGATCCAATGAAGGGTTACACATTGAAATTAGTTGATGCAATTTTTTTTTATTAAATGATAACTGTGTACATTAATGCAATCGTGGGGTACAGTGTGGTGTTTTCATATACAATTGGAAATATTTTCATCAAACTGGTTAATGTAGCCTTTGTGTCATTTTGTTAGTTATTGTGTTAAGATGTTTATATTCTAATTTTAGAAAAATTCACTTGTACCCTTGTAAGATAAATCATAGGAGGGATCCCTCCAATCACCCTCCAGTTGATGCAATTTTTAAGCCTTTTTAAATCACTATTCACCACTAATGTTTTCATTTGTACTTTATTTGTTGATTGTTAAATCAGACCATTTGTCCTACAGTCCCATTGATTGGACTTTTTTGTTTGTACCTGTAATGCTTTAAGCCTAGATCTCAATTTCCTGGCTTTTCTACAAATCTGGATTCAGAGTCTTGATAGTCACATCCCAACTTTTATTTTGTCTAGAAATCTTTCATAAGAACTATTGTGCTTTTTCATCGGAGGCACATAATGTCTGGAGATTGTTTTGTTATGTTACTGACTTTAATAAATAATTGATTCATTAATATTAATAATAGTTAATAACTTATTGAATCAGGGGGTGTAAAATGGCAATATTTCAATTCTTAATTCTATAATTAGTTTTTAATTATTAGCTGACCTACATCTATGAAGAGAAATAAGCACAATGGCTGCCATGAAAGATGATGGTTGCTGAAAGTTTTCTGTGTAATTTTCTGCTGACTGTTTTCCCCCTCAGGATATATCTTCCTAGGAATGTTCAGACAAGTTCTTACATTTAATGTTGCATGGAATAATTTCTTATTATTTTACCATCTGAAATTATATTTTAGTTCATTTATTTTTTGAAATTTTAGGATAATATTTTAAACATTTAACTTTTTATTGTTATATAAAATATTCTCAGCCTGCTTGGTCGCCTCCTCTCTGGGTATTTGCTGACTCTGATCGTGGGGCACCAGAGAAGAGGAGGAACTGGTGGACCAGGCCTTTCTGTGGTCTCTCAGGGTGGGAGAAACAGAAGTGGAGGTCTGGGTTACCAAAGCAACTAGAACTCGAGGCACCAAGAGACAGAGAATCTTGAACGGTACGGGGTAAGAGACCCAGAAACTAAGCAAAAAGCACAGCGTGAGAGCCTCCAAATCAGTTTCAGTTTTCAACAAGCTCACAGATCTGGATGGAAGAAAAATTGGAGTTCTGTGTGCCAGAGGCAGGGTCATGAATAATTCCTACATGATAATCCAATCAATCCCACAAGATATAATCTAAATATTAAAACAAAACCAAAAAAGAATGAAGCCATGTGGTCTGATGTAAATAACCAAACCTTTCTGACCCTCATATGTAAAAAAAAAATCTGCACAACAAGGTGGAGCATGCACTCCGTCTGTGGATACTATGAATATTAAATCAGTGTGTCTACATCTTAGGCCAATATTTATCACATGAGAGGTACTTCATAAAAAACCAGTTATCATTTTTGTCATGATTGTCTCTGTTGTTGCCCTGCTAATACTGAATGATGCCCTTTCGCCAAGACTACCCCCATATTTCTAGTACCCATCTCCCCCCCAACCCCCGCCCCCCAGATAAAAGTATCCCTTGCTTCCAACCAATGTTGAATAGAAACAAAATGCTAGTTTCTGGCCTCTCTTGGCTGAACACGAGGCTGGAGAGTTAGCAAATAGGCCAGTTCTTTCCAGGATACAGGCTGTTTATAGATGGCTTGGCATCAGTGTAGCATTCCTATTTTTCCAGCCCTGCACAAAGCATTGCAATAGCTGTGCAGAAAACAGGAAAAGAAAGCAAGGAGCCAACATTTTGTTCTCATTCCCCATCTTCAAACAAACTTCTGGGCTTTCAAGGTCATCTCGGCAATGAGAGTCGTCACGTGGACTCTCACTGGCATGGCAGAGGGATTTGTCCTCAGATGGCATTTTCTCATCTTCTTTCTCAACTTTGATGTCCCCTCCTTAAAGATATTCTCTATTTCCTTTGATGAGAGGAAAGGCTTACTGTGGAAATCCTTCTGAGGGGTTGACATTCATACTAAATTAAGACTAAATTATTTAGTTTTATGACTTGTACTAAGCTATAAGTGTCCCATATGGAGAAGTATAAGTGCCCCATTCTCTGCGTTATCATAAACCCAAAGATTCACAGGTAAGGTGAAGGCATTGGGTAGCTGTGGTGGACAGGTGGGGACACTGAGGCAGGGCTGACTGTAGGAAGACAGATCAGAGACCATCTGCAGGTGGTGGTGGCGGTGATGATGTAGAAGAAGAAAAAGGAGAAAAAGAGGAAGAACAGAAGGAGGAGAGGAGAGGAAGAAGAGAAGGGATAGGAAGGGGAGACAGAGTTGAGGAAGGACCACATCTGACTGATCCTGTACTCCAGTCCCTCCTTCCACTTTCCTGACAGTATTGCGTATTAGTAGTTTAAACAATTAATGTCCTCATATCCATGTGATAAGAGCTAGGGAGGTAGGGAATATGTTCTTGATATGGTTTCAATGTGATCCCTCTAAAATTTATGTTGAAACTTAATCCCCACTGTGGTGTATTAAGAGACAGGGCCTTTTAGAGAGTGATTAGGTCATGAGGGGTCTTACCCTGCCCTCATGAATGGATTATTACTTTACTAAAAGGATTGAAGAAAAACTAGCCTACCTCTTTTTGTCCTTTTGCCTTCTGCTCTGTAAGGACAACCAGACGGTGCCATCTATGAGGGACAGGCCCTCACCAGACACCAAACCTGCCAATGTCTTGATCTTGGACTTTTCAGCCTCTAGAATTATGAAAAATAAATTTCTGTTATCTATAAGTTACCCAGTCTCTGGTATTTTGTGATAGCAACATGAATGGACCAAGACAGAGCTGGTGCAGAACCTCAGTGATTTCATCAAGGACTTGGACACTCTTTTGCTGTGACATCCTTAGTATGTTCATTTGTCTCCTTGTGATGCAGTGTTGGTTTTTGTGTGTCCATTCATCAATTTGTAGTCAGCTGGAAAGCGATTAATCAGCATTTCCAGCTGCTAAGGCAAAGCTGAAAGAAGTTAAGAGGTACAGAAAACGGTGTCAGTGAACTGGCCGGTAAAGATGTCTGTGGCATAGATAGCAGCAGAACTGTCCCACCAGGGAGAACCCACGGGTGGGAGCTGAGCAGCCTTCCTGAGTGAGGATAGGAGTAAAACCCTGAAGGACCAGGTGAACATGCCAGGGCAAAAGAGATAAAAAGGAAGCTGTAAGTGGGAGCTGGAACAAAGAGTTGGCAAGTAGGAAGGGTCTGTGATAAGGATGGAACAGACTATCAATAAATGGGAAAGGTCGAGGCTGCTTGGTACGGACTGTGGTGAGAAGAATACCACCGTGGAGACATTTTGCAGAATTTTAGAGCCCTCTCCCAGAAAGAGAGAGTGGAATTGTTTATACAACAGCAGGAGTGATAAGTTCAGCAGAGCAAGAGATTGCTGTAGACTGAATGTTTGTGTCTCCCACTCCTACCCATCTGTATATTAAACCTTAATCCCTAATGTGATGTGTTTGGGGATAGGGCTTTGGGGAAGTCCTTAGCCTTAGAAGAGGTCATAAAGGTGAGGCCCCATTATGGCATTATCGCCCGTCTGAGAAGAAGAAGAAGCTGAGTCTCTCTCTCTCTTTCTGTCTTTCTCTGCCATGTGAGGACAGTGGAAGAAGGCATCTCTCTGCACATCAAAAGAAAAGCAAGTCCTCCCAGGAACTGATAAAGTCTGCTGCACCTTGATCTTGGACTTCTAGCTCCGGAGTGGTGAGAAATGAATATCTGCTCTTTAAGCCATCCGGGCTGGGATGTTTTGTTTCAGCAGCCCAAGCTGACTAAGACAGATCACTGATAAGTTCAGAAGCTACTATTAAAAATTGATAGTTTCTTGAACCCAGAGATTGTACAGTGCACCAGTTCAGAATAAACATTTATCACGTGAATATATGGGTATAATTTCTTCCCAGTATGACTTGCAAAGCTATTCACTTAAAAAGATCATGTGATTGGAGATTCTAAGTTTGAATTAGAACTGGGTAGTTGAGAAGTTTATAACTAAATATGGCAAATTAGAGATCCAAATATTTTCATTGGTGTAGGTAGAACTTTACTAGGAAATTAGAGTCCTGTTTCCTGGGATTCTGCCAAGTACTTTAGTATACTTTCTTTCTTTCTTTGAACCTATTATTTTTAGTGTCAATTTAGCATAATAGGTGGGCAGTTTTTACTGAGTGATGCCTTCTAGACTATTCATTTTTATATGCCCCCAAATTTGAGAACAAAGAAAAAGATGTCATCTTTAAGGATAAAAGGGGCTAGTTAAATCCTCAAGCTAGTTTTTGTTTGTGTGTTTATTTTCTTTTCCAAATCAATGTTTTCCACATTAATGTCTTAGCACATTGCCAGACTACCAGGTTCTGTTCTATGAGCTCCAGATGGAGACGAACTTGTTACAGTGTACACTGTTACATTGTACATGTAAAGCGTAACCAAGAGAAGTCATGCAAAAAAGTCATTGAAATATAAGGAAAAACTAGTAATCCACAGACAGAGACAGACAGTGGTTGATGGGAACCAGAAGTGGGGGACACCTTCGTTTGAGTGTCAAAAAAAGCATAGTTGGACAGTGACCCGTTAACTAGGCCTTGTAAAAATGGGAAGATGTGTTTCTGCTGAAAGCGTTGCCGGACAAACAAGGCTATGGTTGTGGACTTAGGAAGGCTGGGACATTTGCTGGGAACAAGAACTGTGTGTTCTGGGCAAGAGTTTAACACCTGAGATGGAGGGAAATGGGGCTGGGGACACAGCACTGCAGAGCAGGCTGGGGCCGGGCAGGGTGCAGTGCTTCTTACTAGGCAGGGCCCTGACCACATGCTGGCTGTGGGCTGTCGCCACTGTGTCCGTGCGCTGTCGCGGGTGTGCCTGTGTGCTGACACAGAAGCCCTTCCCTAGAAGGGCTGCACCTAAACCCAGCAGCCTCCAGACTCCTAGAAGGTTCTAAAATGATAGCAGCTTGTGCTTCTATTCATCCATTTCAGACCCATGTTCTTGTCCCAACCCTGCACAGGAGAACCAAGGGTCCCTGTTTTTTGTTCTCCATAAGCTGGCCTTGAAGGTCCTGGAAAAAAGCAGGGGTTCCGACCTCATTTGGCTATAAGACACCCACATACTTTAAATAATGCCAGCAGAGTTTGGAAACAACTGCTGTCAAAAGGGATTAGAGAGGGAGTCTGGCAAGGCCAGCTTCTCGGTCATGCATAACAGTGATAAATAAACAAAATGACCTTTGTCACAGCAGAACAGAAGAGACGTGTGCTCACCAGGTGCCAGCATCAAGCATGGAGGCCTGCAGTGGGCAGACCCTCGCCCTCTCTAATGCCTCTGAGAAAGGCATTCTCCTCTGGGCCAAGGCCCCTGGGCAGACCCTGGGACTTGAGTACAAAGGGAAGCAGAATACTTGAGGCTCAGGCGCAGGACCTGTGAGGCCCTGAGGTAAACCACCCTTCCTCCAGGGCCCGGAGAAGCTGCCCACTGGCTCCCTGCTCTTCTCTCTGGCTCAGCCTGACTCACACCCCTGCAGTGAGAACTGACCCAAGGGCAGCTGAGTGTCACCTACACCTGGTCCTCACAGTTCCTTCAGAGTTGTTACTGTTTTAAAGTCAAATCAATGCACACACACAGTTTAAAAAATCCTTTCCTAGTGGTGAAGAGGAGCTTAGGTGACAGCCACCGTCTCCTCCTCACCGTGTCCTTCCCTGCCCGGCTTGCTCTCCGGGGCAGGCGCTCCATACTGGGTCCCTTTCCCACTATCTATTCTGCTCACTATTTCTGTCAGTCCCAATAACATGGTTAAACTGGTATTTCTTGATTTGTCAAATTCAGATGGATTTATTGATTTTCTGCCACGAGAATGAGGATTTAGTGCTCGGATACTTCTCTCCACCCTCCACCTCTAACCGCACAAGAACATCATTCCTCCATTTTTAGTTCTACGTCTGGCTACTTTTATAACTGTAAATACGGTACGAATGTGCTCCAGTCCATTCTCCACCATTCACAGACGTTCCCTCCCCCCAGCTACTGAGATTGGATGTTAGCAGTTCTGTTCGCTTTCACATTTCTGCCTCTTAATATCTGATGAATTACCTATATTTTTAAAAAAATTTCACAGGTAATAACTACCCCCCATTTTGCCACCATAATGAAATCTTTAGTGATTTATCTAAGGGTCGATTTTAAAACTTGACAATATGAGTATTTCAAAATACTTTATGGAATAATACACAGAGATATATGATTATGTTTCCCTTTTTGGGGGACCAGTTTGTCTGTTTCCTGGAGTTTTAATTGCTTTTGAATCACTCAATGTCCTGACTGAAAAGAAAGGGACCAGCAAATGGGATCATTGGAAAAATGTTTCATATAGAGACTGCTTCTAACATTGTAAGAAGGTTGGAAGGAAACCAGTGTCAGTGGTGGACTGTTTAAGCTTAGCAGGAGAGGGCAAATATTGCCTAGCCTGAGGGAACAGATACCAGAGGACTAAAGGAACTCTAGCCTTGAGAGAAGGCTTGGCTTCAGCAGAGGGCCCACCTCACTGGCCGAACAGACAGGAAGGGAACCAGGGGCTACGACTAAGTCTTGCTCTTTGGCCAAACCCAAGTGTCAGAGGAGGAGGGGATCCACTGATAAAGTCCACAAAGCTCAGCCTCCTAACCTAGAGCAGGGCAGAGATATTTGAAAGGTTGATCTGGAAAGGGCTGATAGAAAATATTTAGATGACTTTTTCCTTTCCTTTATTCCTTTCTAAGCCAACATTCTGGCCATTTGGTCACCAGCATCCATTGTCTCAGCATAGATTTGTGTAGCAGCTACACAAAGAGAAATAACTAGCTGATATTAAACCTTTGAACGTCAACATAGGCTGAGAATTTTACAGAAAATGCAAGTCTTTAACATTAGAGTTTATAAGGGCCATGAAGGAGAAAATGTTTTGATTTGGGTTTTTTAGTGATAAAGGTTAGGCGCTCTAGGACTCAGAACATGATTATGCCACTAGTTTAGATAGAAGAAAAAGTATTGAATATTGCAAAAGCAGTTTTGCAACTCTAAAGGGAAAAAGTCTTTGGGAGAAGGCGAAGTTGAAGAACACAACTAGAATTTAGAGAAGCGCACACACACACACTGCCCGGTTTCTACTTTTGCATACCCAAATATTTTTGGTTGTTTTAGTTTTCCAGGGCATTTATTGGGGGAGACTGATAGGCTTATAATTTAAGACTCAAGTTCTACTCGGTGCTTGAGTAGAAATTGCTCAGTGAAATGTCTAGGCTGGTAATAACAAAAACAGTAAATAACATTTGTCTAGCACCTGCTCTGTGCAGATTCTGTTCTAAGAAAGTTGGCAGTAGCAGCCCATCTCATTCACGCCACAAGTTTACCAAGTAAAAACTCCCATTATGACTCCATAGAGAAGAGAAAGGAAACACAGAGCGATTAGGGGCTAGCCTAAGATCACACAGCTCCTCTGGTGGGGCTGAGAATAAAACCCATTACTTCAAAATGAGCCCAATGGCAGCTCTACAAAACGCACATAGGAAATACCCCGGGGAAGGAAGATGTCTGTACTTTTTTGTGTATGTGCCCTGGCAGAAGTACAGAGACTCTGAGGGTGATCCTCCAGACCCAGGTGGGCATTGGAGTGGGACAGAGGAATGTGTGGAATGACCTGCACGAACATAGTGATCAATCAACAGACACACGGGGAACTTCCCATCATGGATGCAGTGATCCATGAAGAACGATTATTCATCTTGAAAATGCCATCCTAGGTAACATGCCGATGGCAGTCGCTCAGTGCTCGAATAATATGTAACCCCCTCCTCAAACCTAAACAAACTAATAATAATAAAATCCTGGGAATAAGATCACCTTGAAGCACCCCCCCACCCAGCCTCCGCCCTTCCTGCCCCCATCCGTGAAAGAAGGGAGGAGGAACATTATTAAAGCGACTTCGTGGTTTCTCAAGAGACTGAATATTAAGCTAGAAGTTGAATATTTCTTGAGTTGGTAAGATTGAATTGAATTTTACCGAAGAGGGGTGGTAGTTCTAGAAATAAGTCAAATTGAGTTATAAAGCAATAAAGTAAGCAACATCCATCGTTACTCGCTTAAAACGATTCTGACCATGACGTTTGTACCTCCTGCCTTTGCACCGACTCAGCCATGACCTCATCTGCCAGTCTTCTCCGCGGGCAATTGCTGGCTGTTCTCGGAGCTTCCCAGAGATCCCTCTAACTCATGGAATCCTATGGGATTGCACATTACGTCTTCTGCAATTATACGACTGTAATACCTTTCAGAACAGAGACACAGTTCCCTTTCCTTTCCCTTCTTTCTCTTTCTCCTTCCTTTTTCTTTTTTCCTGCAAATTTTCTTCTCCCCAGGAGTATCTGGCATGTTAAGTGAGTGTTCCACTGATCCTTTCTCCAGCTCCGCGATGGTTTCAGCTGACTGAGACCCTCCCTTATCCTTCACTCTCTGGTTTCTGAGCTCCAAGAATGATACCTCCTACCTGACTTGGAGGGGGACAGGTGCACTTCTCCTGCCTCTACCAGGCAGGGGCATTCCTGGCTGTTAGAGGGAGGCAGGGTGGAGCTGTGGAGCTAAGGAGCTACAGCAAGCTAGGCCCACAGAGACTCTTGGTAATGTTCTCGGGGCTATGGGGCTATTAGTTTTCTCCATCATTAACTTATGGTCTTGCTGAGAAAATACTTCCAATAAATGATGAAGTTAAAATATTATCATTATTGTGAAAAGGTTATTATATAAACTCTAACTCATTAATAAAATAAAATATTATTAATTGGCATGGGACTCCTTCAGCTAATACTATCTGTATGTTTTGCTTATGTGTATTTTGGAAACTAGAAATCTGACTTTAAATTCTCTATCCTTATGATACAGCAATTATCCCTATGATAAAAGCAATTGCATAGGACATCTCTTCTCCCTCTGATGGAGTAGCTAGTGCTGGGCTAGCGTTTCCAACATAAACCACCAGAAAACTGGACTCTTGCCACAGCTTTTCTCCCTGACACAGGTTCCTGTTATCTCCTCAGGACACAGGTCTAGGAAGCCAAGCAGAAAGCCCCTGAGCAGCAGAGGCATTTCCTGTACTCTCACAAAGGCAAACACACAGAAATTGGAGTTCCGGGCTTGCGAGGAGGGAACCTTAAGAAACAGGCTCTCCATCAGGCCGTGTGGGGCTCCTCCCTCAGGAGGTAGCTAACCCAGAACTACAGGGAGATGAAATCACCCGGCTCTGGGGGAAGGAGGCCTTGGCCCCTCTGCTTCCCGTGAGACTTCCAGAACTTCCAGGCTTGGGGAATGCCCCCACCGCACTCCCACACATCCTGAGAGTACTCTTTTCATAACTTTGCCAGCCTGGTAATGGTAAATTGACATGACAAGCTATTCTATTGAGATTTAATCGTAAGTCTTTAATGCACCTATTGTCAGTCTTATCTCTATGAATTCTGGTGATGGAGAGGACCCATCTGGGAATCTGTGCATAAAACATGGGACTGGTGCCCTCATGCACTGAGGTCTCTTCAGTTACAGATGGTAACTTTGTACTTTCTGGGGGGATCCCACTTTCTGGGGCTTCTCTCCAAACCTTGGCACTTTTCCTGGGGAGTGGGGAGAACACGACGTGAGAGTCTTTCCATGTTTGACCTTCCATCATGTCACTTAGTCTCCAAGACGTTGTTTGCTCTTCATTTTTTTCCCTCACTGTGTTGGGTGGGGCTTGATTAGTCAACACCTAAAAAAGGCTTTGAAAACTACCTTTCTTAAACTTTCCAAAGCTCCCCTAGCCCTCCCTCCCGGGGGGACAGTTTTAGAAACATGAATCCTTCCTCCCCCAGGCAGATGCTAGTCCTGAAGGAAGGGGCTGGTTTGTCTAGAGGGACACACCGTTTAAAGTGACACATTTATAGCCATGGGTTCCAACGATGCTTTCCTGGTTGGTGCCTTTAAAAATCAGCCCAAACCCTGACTCATGACTTCTGCAGGGGTGACAGATGACCCTGGGCCCCATGTTGCATCGGCTTCAGAAATGCACATGACAGATTTCAGATAGAATTTAAAATCTGTATAATTTCATTTCTGGACTAGTCTCTGGTCTCATCTCTCTCCCTGGCTCTGTGTGCAGACGCCCACTCCCTGTCTGGTCTCCCCTAGGAATTCCTCTCCATCAACACCCTCTGGTCTCACACTTCCTCGACCGTCCTTGTCTTTGGCTCCGCATCCCTTAGTCTTCCCTGAAAAGAGCCTCAGTTTAAGTTTAGATTCTCCTAAGACACCTCTCTCTCTTGTTGATCAAAATCCAACATCCGTCTCAACCCCTAGCAGCGTGTGTGCCTCCACTGTGCGCTGTGCTTCTCGGCCATGGTTTCTACAGAACTCACGTGGCTTCTCCTTCCCCTGTTCTTGCCCATCCCCCAGGTCCACTGAGCTTTCTAGTCTTTTTCTCAATTTGCACCTGCTTGCACTGTTTTAAATCCCCTTCAGCCCTAAATACTAATACTGAGGGCACCCATGGATGTAACCCCAGCCATGATTTTTCATCTGCGCCTCAGGACCAAATACTTAATTGCCTAAATCCCTCATAAATTACATGGGTAATTCGGACTTAACATACCTTAGACAAGGAGTCCTCAAACTATGGCCCATGGGCCACATGTGGCCCACCTAGGACATTTATTCGGCCCGCCAGGTGTTTTTACCGCCACTGCCTGTCCTGCTTAGCAGCCAACTGGTCCCAGGGCCCACAGTCCAGCCCTCCAGTGGTCTGAGGGACAGTGAACTGGCCCCCTGTTTAAAAAGCTTGAGACCCCTGCCTCAGACTGAGCTCTTCCACTTCTCCCACCTGTCACCTGCTTCTCTTCATTCTCACTCACGTGCAGCACCCAGATCTACTCCCTCCTGTGTCCTTACCTCAGTTTGGACCCTTATTTAGCCTCTTAGATGGATTACCTGCACTGTGGGGAGATTTATCTTTCTAAATGAAAACCCAACCGTACTATAAACACCTCAGGTTTTGCACACTGCTCGTGTCCTGCAGAGGTGCAGAGGTGCAGAGGTGCAGAGGTGCAGAGGTGCAGAGGTGCAGAGGTGCAGAGGTGCAGAGGTGCAGAGGCATTTCCTCCAGCTGTTACACCGGCTGCCAACTCATCCCTCTAGGAGAGACCCAGGGAACTAAGACCTCAAGGAGATAAGCAAGTCTCTTCCCTGCTCTCCTAGGTCTTGGACTCTTTATATTTATTGTTTTCTAGTCAACAATCGCTCAATTTCCTGGTAATTGACATTAAAAAAAGGTCATCTCCAGGGAAACTTTAGTTGCCCTCAAGACCTGTAGTAAGGAGGTATTATCTCTTTAGGAAAATTATCTATCCAAGGAGGCTGCAGGCTTATTTTGGTCTCTCTCTCTCTCACACACACACATACTATATTTATTACTGCATAGGAAAGCTTACTACTTTGCCTAGGAAAAAAAGGAGTTTCCTCTTTTCTAAGGAGAAAAACCTCTTAAAAACAATTCCAAGTACTACGATTAGAAGAAACAGGTGAGGAAAGAGGGATCTGATCA
Source organism: Otolemur garnettii (assembly GCF_000181295.1). Taxonomy (NCBI): domain Eukaryota; kingdom Metazoa; phylum Chordata; class Mammalia; order Primates; family Galagidae; genus Otolemur; species Otolemur garnettii. The sequence goes on from NW_003852417.1 coordinate 8,651,456, forward strand.
GAAATTTTCTTCCTGCTACCTCTCACTTTCCTCCCCAGACTGTGCTCTTTTTATAAACACGACGAGGCCAATGGGATCTGCTCTTGTTATTCTCAACCCTTTGACGCTCTTCTTATCTTTTCCTGATATGTCCATTGCCAACTGCCTACCAGTCCTGGAGCCATAACCTTGCATGCAAGTCTTTGGTTCACCCAGAAGTAAGCTCAGAGATCTACTTCTTACTGCCTGTTGGAAATAAGAGAAATAGCCTTATCATCTGAAACAAATGACTACTGGGTTAGGGGCTACGATGGTTAATTTTATGTGTCAGTCTGACAGGACAAAGGGCAGTTCTGAATGACGGCTCCTAATTTAACAGGAACTGTAACCTGGATCTTGGAAAAGTTCTCCTGCAAACATCAGATGTCATTCAAACACAAGAGACCCAACCTCTGAGCCCTCCTGTGCTTGGTGTGAATTATACGATGCTGGCAGAGGAAAGGTGCTCAGAGAAGCTGGGAGAGCTACCCGGGAGAATGGTGCTTTTCTCAGCAGACAATGAAATTGTGAGCTCTGTCAATGAAATTCCAGATAGAAACTAACACTGAAAGAATGGTTTACTCAATATTCACCATTTTGAATAAAAGTGTTTCTTATAAATGCTAGACTCATTGACATTCTTTCCCCTGTTTCAGGGTCAGCCTTGGACAGTCCTCACCGTGCTGTGCAGTGGTGACCCTGGTGGGGGACTGAGGCATGTGACATGTATCATGCAGCAAAAAATATTCCTTAACTGCTATGACCTTTCTTTGCCATATTTCTCATGTTAGCTTCCACTCTCTTTTTTTTTTTTTGATGTTATTTAGCATTTCTTTTTGGTACATTATCTACCCATAATTTCACTTTCTACTTCAAATTTTTTGCTTCACATTTGGCATCAATTTAAACATTAGGAAACATTATTTTTAGAGGAAATAAGACCCTTCAACAAGACATTAGAAGGTCCTTTGAATGTAATGAAGACAATTTAACATATAGTTTTGCTTGTCAGACATCAGTTTAGATTCTCTTTCCTGATACTTTTAGATAAGTCACATGTAAAAATTGAATAGCTGTGACTCTCAAAGTGACAGTTTACATCTCTATGTCTAGGAAATACCAGAAAGCTGGGAGGTCAAAAGGGGATACTCCTGTCCTTCCTGTAAGTTCTGGAGAGCAGGGTCATTTGCAGTAGAAAATGATGTTTCCACTTTGTATGGAGGTACGCAATCCAGTTTCAGAGGCTAAAGAGATGCAAGGTTGTTTTCTTGAGAAAGAGCTATTCTTTCCTCAAGGATTTGTGAGGAATAAACATTTTGTTAATGAGATGGAAAACTCTGCATATGGTTCTCACAGCAGCTGTGTCATTCTGTAACTTGGAAGAATTTTACTGTTGCTGCTGTAATCAAGTCCCCAAGGTCAGTCTGCTTAGGGGAACCTGTAGACCTTTGAGGGCCTTTCTGCTTCTAGGGACACTTTCAGATTTGGGCCCATTATCTGGGGGATATAATATTGCCATACAAATCATCTGGATTTCTGGGGAGGTGGCACTTAGATTCCCAGGAGGTCTGACTCTTTTCCTGAAGGAACAGATACTCCCTGGGAGAAAAAGGTACGGAAAGATGGAGGTACCCAGAAAGAAAAGAAGGAAGGAAAGAAGAAAGAATTAGAAAATTGCTTATTGTCTTTTTTCTTTTTTCTTTTTTTTTTTGAGACAGAGCCTCAAGCTGTCCCCCTGGGTAGAGTGCCGAGACATCACAGCTCACAGCAACCTCCAACTCCTGGGCTCAAGTGAGTCTCCAGCCTCTGTCTCCCAAGTAGCTGGGACCACAGGTGCAGCCACAATGCCTGGCTATTTTTTTTTTTTTTTTTTTTTGGTTGCAGCCATCATTGTTGTTTGGCAGGCCCCGGGCTGGATTTGAACCCGCCACCTTAGGTGTATGTGGCTGGTACCTTAGACATTTGAGCCACAGGTGCCAAGCCAGCTTATTGTCTTATGTTCAAAGAATTTCATAGGCTTGTTTGAGAATTTTAAAGGATAATTTAATCCTCTCAATAATCTTTTAAGAGAGTTCTTTTTTTTTGAAGAACAAAAACAAAATACAAACAAAACCATGCCACTTAGAGCAGTAAACTAACTTGCCAAATGCCAGAGAGCTAGTCACCACTGGGGTCTGTGCAGAGCCCGCTTCGCTGTTCCGTGAAGGAAAGCTGTCCCCTCCCTTTCCCAGTCACTACACCCGATCAGGATCAGTACGTTAGCCGGGAAGGCAGCGTAGCAGCAGATGCTGCGGTCTGAGCTGGATCTAAGAACCTAATTACCGGAGTCTGTAGTTTTCTCCTGCTCATTTTGACTGGCGCTCAGCCTCAGTGACATTTCCCATTTTCTCCCAGACACGTTTTCATGAAATCTTTTTGGGGGCAAGCCCATAAAAGAAAATGGATGATGAGAGATTGGTGGAGCTGCTCATTATGACGGTTTCTCTCTAGTGACATAAGGCATGCTGTTGTCTGACTCAATTGAAGACTTATCATCCACCTCCTCTTTCTTCTTTAACATTTGACAAGGTCTAAATGATGAGCTGGGCACCCTTTCACCTCTATTCTCAAGGGACATCTAGCTTCTTCCCTGATGTTCTCCACCTTCTAGAGGCCGCTGCGTTCTTGACCCCATGGTCTCCTTGGTATCAGTCCCACCTCTTCTTCTGCCTTCGCGCCTCCTTCTCGGTCTTCACCTTCCTCTCTTCTTTTTACCAGGACACCTATGATTAAACCGGGCCCTCCTCAACGCACATCTTTGGGGAGGTGATCTTTATCTCTAGATACACATATATTTCGATGATCTGGCTGTCGGGATAGTTATGTATACACACGTGTATTGGAATGGGAATGACAATAGGAAGAAAAGTGATTATTCCTGTATTATAATAAGTGTTTCTATTTTGAGTCTTTAGTAAACACACAAAATGTTCACGGTGCTATTTTACACGTCATATATAAAGTAACGTTGCACCAATGTCTTGAATACTAAATAAAATGCTGATATGAGCACCCAAACAACAATTCACGTTCTTGTTGACTTGTAAGTATGTGTGTACTTGCATACATTTTAGGTTCAGTCAGGGGCCTAGACTTTGGAAAAGATCCCCAGGGCCTTGGATTAGGAGACTAGCTTTCTAGTCAGACATTTCAGCATCTCCCTTTGATTCAATCCCATTGGATGGATTGTGTGTTCACCGCACAACTGCTCTGTCTTTTACTCATCTCACAAGTGCATTGGTATCTGCTCAGTGTCAGAGTCTGTTCTTCCAGACACAAGGAGTACAAACATGAACCACTTGTCAGACCCACGAAGAGGTCCAGTGAGATCTGGTTGGAGAGCAAAGCCTCTAACATCCTATAGTGTGTGTTACAGTAGAGCCAGGAATACAAAACTGTCAGTGACTGCATATCAGGCCACTGAGGGAGATTTGAGACAAGAAAACGAAAATGTCTACAAGACATGAACACATTTCTACAGCCACGGTGAAGATTCTTTCCTAGAACTGTAAAAGCTCAAGGAGATCTCAGGCGGCAGAATTTACAGTTAGACACACACACCTAAGGCTAAACTGCTGCCTGGGCTAGTTTCTCAAAATCAGGACTTGCCCAACACGCTCCTTCTCCCAGACCTCTCTCTGCTCCCTGCCCCCCAAGTGGGAAGCATTCAGTTCCTAAGGTGCCTGAGGTGGGGGGAAGCAGACTGGCAGAAGAGTCGGGTACTGCACCTGTGTGGGTTTGCCCTGTGGGCCTGGCTCTCAGAGGAGCTGCTAGGCAGCAGCGGCTGGGTTTGCAAATCCTCTATTGTAGGTCAGCCGCTTCACTGAGCATCTCTCCACACCCAGGGCTTCCTCCCCACCTGCTGAAAGGGTGAGAAGTTTCCTGGTGCAGCTGCAGCTGGGCATGTTGAAGGCAGTGACACGTGGACTCTAACTCTTTAAGTACAGGTTATGAGTCAATTGAAGAAGCAGAAAAAATACAAGCTACTCCTTGGCCTCTGCCATGCAATACAGTTATTTACCCAGGAACCAGATTGCTTGGGTTCAAATGCTGGCTTAACCATCTTTATTCATCTCTTTATTTTTCTGGTTCAAGTATAACATAACACTAGGAGTGCTGTGAAGATTACGTTATGTGATGCATGATTAAGTGCTCAGCAGAATGTTTGGGAAAAGAGGAAAACCCCCAAATATTCAATGTATTACTAACTTTCCAATGTTAAAGCAATCATTTAACGTTTCACAGCCGAATACAGAGCCCTGAATATGAGCAAGAGATAGGGTTTGGCATTTTATGAGAAAAGGAACATTTTCAAGATGAGAGTTTTTCACAAGTACATAGCTTAGCAGGAAAATAAGACACACACCCTAGAGACAGTGAGGGATTCAAGTTAGACATTTTACAGTGAAAGGAATTGAATCAGACAGGCAAGCTAGCTTTCCCCTGCTTAAAAATCCCTTCTGATTATCATCTTCTCTTTGACTCCAGGACTGTACTCAAAGGGTGGTGTCACAGATCACAGAGGCTACTTCAGAGAAAAGAAAGTTCAGTGGTGTGGGGAGGTGGGGATTCAGGTGAAGGTCATAGGAAAACTTGGGCAAGTTCAATGGCTCTGAAGTTGTACTAATGTTTTTCAATTTTGTGAGTACCTACTTTGAAAGGTATGTTGTTCTAGGCATTCCAGATAGCAAGTAAATGAATAAATAAAAATGTTCCTGATTGGAGGGATCACTTCTATGGTTTATCTTACAAGGGTACAAGTGAATCTTTCTAAGAGTAGAATATAAATGTCTTAACACAATAACTAAGAAAATGACATAAAGGCTATCTTAAACGGTTTGATGAAAATATTTCAGATTGTATATGAAAACACCACACTGTACCCCATGATTGCATTAATGTACACAGCTATCATTTAATAAAAAAAAAGTTCCTATGTTTTATATGGAGAGATAAAGGGAGAACAGATGTGCTATAAATGTTCCATTTTCCTTTTCATTTCCATTCTATTGTTTCTGCTGATGTTATCATCATGTATGCCATGTGTGAGTGTGTGCCTGCACGTGTGATTTCTGCAGAAAATCTGGGAAATTCATAAAGTAACCTTAGGCGTTGTCATAGTTAATAAAATAATCATAAATAAGACCCCTAAATCTGTATTTCTGGAGGTGCCTACTTTTTTTGCTCTAGAAAAACCGAGGAAATTAATGTAATCACTTTTCCTTTGAATTCCCTAATTAAGGATATTGATATCTTATTCTCTGCTAATTATACTCTCTCACATTGTTGGAGTTTAAAATGTTTATGGTTTTGTTGTAATCATATTTCCTCTATCATTTTTTTGTCTTGCTTCTCTGTTTAAATAAACTTCATGTAAATTATCAGTTTATTCATAAAAAATGAAATCAAGTTTCTGATCTCTTTTGTTTGATTAATCCTTGAAGTTCAAAGCCTTCATCAGGCTATTTCTTGGATGTATAGCTATTGATATTTTTTAAAACAGTCTGCTCTTTAAAACTTCATGAACAGATTTTTCCATATTTTAGGAAAGTGTCCTTTAGTTATACATTTGAATATATTTTCTATTTCACTTACTCCCATATCTGCTTTCAAGAAAACCAATCATAGGAAAGGGGGTCCTTTGTCTTTTTCATAATTATCATTTACTGCCTAATAACTTTGATCTCTCTGCACTTTTCCAACTAGCTTTGCCTGAGTTTTTTGTTCCTCAGGCTAATGTTCTTCTGTTTTGATTGTTTTAAGGTATCTGTGTTAATATTGCTACTTTTGATTTGGTTTTTATTTCTTTTTTTTGAGACAGAGCCTCAAGCTGTCCCCCTGGGTAAAGTGCTGTGGCATCACAGCTCATAGCAACCTCCAACTCCTGGGCTCAAGCGAGTCTCCTGCCTCAGCCTCCCAAGTAGCTGGGACCACAGGC
>NW_003852417.1:8658178-8690974 GCF_000181295.1 Otolemur garnettii
TTCTTCCTCACCTTCTTTTTGTTCTTCTCTCCATCCTCTTCCTAAATGTCCTGGCCAGTCTTCATAATTACTCGTGCATGCACATTTTACAATATCTAGCTTAGTATCCAGTGTACACAGCCCTATTATGAAACTGATTTATAGCTTTCATATGAAAGCTATAACCTAATTATAGCCTAAGAATATGGGGAGGGGGGAAGAGAAGGGGGATGGGTGGAGGGAGAGTGATTGGAGGGATCGCTTTTATGGTTTATCTTACAAGGGTACAAGTGAATCTTTCTAAGAGTAGAATATAAACGTCTTAACACAATAACTAAGAAAATGACATAAAGACTATGTTAACCAGTTTGATGAAAATATTTCAGGTTGTATATGAAAACACCACACTGTACCCCATGATTACATTAATGTACACAGCTATCACTTAATAAAAAAAAAAAGAATATCTAGCTTGAAAAATTCTACTGAGAACAAAAAACTGTTGACTGGAGTTGACTCATTAATCCGGGAGAACTATTTGTGTTTCAAATCTTCCTATTCATGAACATCAAACGTCTCGTAACTTCTTTTGCTTCTCTTTATTATAGTCAATAAAGTTTACACTTTTTTTTAAGGTTTCCTCAGTTTTATTTCATATCCTTTTGCTGTTCCAGTACACAGTCTCGGATACCTCATTACATTTAGTCGTTATGAGATGCCAGTCACACGGTGCTGCTGGTACATTTAAAACTTCATGTTTGAAAATGTGTAACAATATGTAAGTATGTAAGATATCATCTGTTATTTAAATACTACATTTGGGAATATATAAGTTTTATTTTTGTGTAGAAAACATTTTCAACACCTCTTAGGGGTGGGACACATTACCAAACAAAGGCAATCAGTGTAACCTAATTCTGTGTACCCTCAATGAATCCCAAACAATAACAAAAAAGAAGATATAAACCATGTTCATGACAATAACGTTATGCATTAAATAACAGTGAAATGTGCATGATCAAAACTCTTAGTTTACCCATTTTTTTGCATTCAAATCTTATACTTTATGTCATTCCTAGATACATTGCAGGTTTTATTAGTATATCAGCAGACAGCTTTTAAAATTTATGTTTTTTATTGTTTGTTCAGAGTGTTACCAAAATTAATTATAATAATTTGCGTTTAATTTTTTGAGGTCTTTTTTTTTTTTTTGAAGATGGAGTCTCACTCCTCTGTTGTCCTGGGGTTGAGGGCCACAGCATCATCATAGCTCATAGCAAGTTCGAATTCTTGGTCTGAAGTGATCCTTTGCCTCAGCCTCCCTTGTAGCTGGGACTATAGGTACACACCACCCCGCCTGCCTAGTTTTTCTTAGGCCTGTCCTGGCCTCCCAGAGAAGTAGGATTGTAGGTGTGAGCCCTTGTGCCTAGGCTTTTTGAGGTTTTCTATGTTGATAATGACAGTTTTATCTTCTTTCTAATCATTTTACTTTTAATTCATTTTTTCTTGTCTTATTGAATGGACCAAGGCTTCCAATGCAATTTTGATATAAAGTGAAAAATGATGGCAATTTTTGCCTTGTAACAATTCCCTTATAAAAATATGATATGTTGTCTTTTTAAAAACATACCCATTCCAAGTTATGGAGGATGCTTCTACCACTAGCTCATTAAGAGTTGTCTGCTGATCGGTTTTAATCATGAGTCAGTGTTGAGTTTTATAGAATCCTTAGGCTGAAGCCAATGAAATAATCATATGGGGTTTTTCCTTTGCTCTGTTAATGTGGTAAGAGATGCTTAACCTATTAAATCAATCCTAAGAAAAACCTAGCTTGATGCATTTTCTTTTACACAGATTTAATTTGGTTTGTGAGTATCTTGCTTAGTCTATATCTATATGTATGAATACTCTGTGTCTGTAATTTTCCTTTTATAGGCTCTCATGGTCAGGTCTGAGATTCCTTTTATACTTTCTCGACTAGTGGTTCTTGACTTTGGATAATTTTGCCCCCAAGGGACATTTGGTAGTGTCTGGAGACTTAATTTTATTATTTGATTTCAGATTACTATAAGGGTGCTTAAAATTGGGTTACATTGCTTAAATTTGTTAGGTAGCATCTGAGTTGTAGTTGAATCCTTCACTCAGGAGATGTTCCCTATACCCCTATATTGTACCTGTAAGGTGGGTGCTTTCCTCTAAGCCCCCTTTCCTACCTCCTCCCTTCTTAAATTTAATTGTGATTTTCCTATCCTGTGGGCCTGTAGTTGTTTACCTGCCATTTCAAATAAGTCTTGAGTACACAAGGTGCTGGCTTTTCCATTCTTGACTTGACTAAGGAGAACATTCTTTAACTCTATCCAAGGAAATACAAAATGTATAAAGGAAACTTAATTTTACTGGTCTTGCCTGAAGGGCAGATACTTCTGGTATCCAGTGGGCACGGACCAGGGATGTGGCAAAACATAACAAAGAATAGTGCCAACTCTGAGAAATGCCCCTCTATGCCATTTTGATTAAGACTAGATCAATCAGGCCTTTAAAATTTGGTAGGATTTGTCTGTAAAATCATTTGATTTAGTTGCATAAAAAATTCTGAATAAGATAATCTTAATTTTTATTGTACAATTAAGTAAATTGGGTAAATTTTATTGTATAATTAAGTAAATTGAGCTATGAAATTAAGTTAATGTTAAAATAGGATTAAGAAACCAAATTGTTGGGTGCCTTATATGTATTTACTCACTTCCTCATTTATCATTGTGTTTCCGCCTATTCTATGCACATAACCATCCCTGTTAGGCCCTGGAAGAATACACAGATGAAGCAGACCCTGTCCGTCAGGATCAGGCCAGGGTATCAGGCGTGTAGACATATGATTGCTATCCAAGACAGAGATTAGTAAGTACCATGGAAAGAATGCAAATAAATTCTGTAAGAGAAGGAAACACAGAGAGATATTTTAACTCCTGACCAGGGAGTCTGAGAAGAAACTTCATAAAGTAATTTGTATAAGTAGATCCAGGGAGAACTGTGCAAGCTGGATTTGCACAGAAAGTGATGAGTCACTTCTGCAGAGGGCTTAAGAAAGCGATTATGGGTAATAACATTAGAAAGGAAAGCTAAAGTTTAATGATGGAGTGCTTCAAATAAAAAAATTATGAGTTAAAATGTTGTCCTGTGGACCACAGAGAAGACACCCCCTGAAGTCAGCTGTGTAGGGTGGTTGAATGGTATGAGCTATGGTGTAAAAAGAAATATTTCAAAAGTCTTTGGATTTATAAGAAGGGTGGGGGCATATTCTATTTACATTCTTTCTCCCTCACCTGGGGTCTGTCCCTGATTCTGATCTGGCACTTTTATGGCACTTTGTGTCTGATGACTGCAATTTGTCCAACCATCTGATAGCCTTCTAATCTGCCTGCCACTGAAATTAATGTGTTTGGTCACGTTTCACAAATGAGGAAGCCAAAATTCTGTTAGCTAGTGTGGTCCCCTGCTGTCTCCCAGTCCATGTGGGCAGAGTGAAAATTGGATTTTGCTACCCCCACACAGGGCAGACAGCTGCTGAGCCATAGGGGGACCAGATAACCTGCCAGGTCCCTCGCTCTTCTGAAACTCGGCACAGCAAAACCACTTTTGTGTTGTGTGTGAGCTTAGTATGCATGAAATTCAATAGTTTCCATGGAAAAATCTGGTCAGCATGACCAAATCCACTCAACACTCGAGAAGAATAAGAAAAAATGAATCTTTATACCAACAATTCTAAGAATATTAAAGTATGGAACAACTCCTTCAAAAGTTACTTTGGCTAAGCAGCCTCTCATCACCGCCTTTCTCAGAGTGATGATTCATCAGTGATAGCTCACGTCAGTATAGCTTGTTGACCAGTGAGGAAGAAATAACAGATACAGGAGGAGGTTGCAAACGTTAGTAGAGTTTGTTGACTGCTGAGAAAGAAATAACAGATACAGTATGAGGTTGCAATATCCATTTCCTCCTGAAACCCACTGAGTTTCAGCTTAGCCAGCTTATGTAACAGCAGACAAAATCAGGCCAGCTCTCTGGTTTCTAAGGAGAAAGAAATGCAAGCATCTCACTTTTGCATGGCAAGCCCAGAGAAACACATGAATATGCACAAATAAGTGCGCGCATATATTTAGACATCATGTGTACACAACCTGTACACACTTGTGTATTATTTTGAAACACATTGCAAACAAAACTCATAAACATAATATACACATATACATAAATACTATATAAACAAATACAAGCGTGCACATAAGATACATGCATGAAAACAGACACATATGGAGGCAAGCACGGAAGACCAAGGCACCATAAATACATCGTGCACCCCGCTGAAGTTCTAAGGAGGAGAAGGAAGGAAGATGCAACGTAGAAGATTTGTGTCATCCCTTTGTAATTGATTGCAGAGGCATTAATGAATATATTGTCATGAGGAGATTTGTTAAACTCATCATGAGCAATTTCAAAGCATTTCGTTGGCCTAACATTGGCTCCAGCAATGATCAGATTGAGAATACGTAAGTGCCACATAATTTTAGTGGGATTATTCATTGTGTCAACATAGGTAAAGACGGTAAAGGTGAGGAAGGTGCAAGCTGGTGGCCGTGGTCTATGAAAGCTGGCATTATAAGACAGAAACTCAAAAACATCAAACTTTTAGAAAGTCTTCCCCTAACATTTTCTGGGATATTAAAGTTGCTATCAGTAAAGAAGAATATGCAGACAATGGTTTTTACTGTCATCTTACAACACCCATTCTGATAGCAGATGTGTGTGAGTGATCAAGTGATGTGCTTGAAGAGCGTGGAAGACACTTTTCCCTACGTTGAGAGTAGTTGGTGAGTTCTCCACTATGAACTAGAGTTATTAAAATTGTTCTGGTTTTTCACAACACATGGAAGAGAAGGAGAGAAGATGATGGTAACACTGATCTTGACCCAATGGTGCATCTGGCCATGTTCAGGGAGCTTTCTCATATTATCTCAGAAGATTGTTGAGATCCACTTTCCATACTCATACAGAGTTCGCCTTTAAAATACAATTTAATATGAACTCAGATAGAAATTTTGAAATCTGCCTCTTTCCTCCCACACTGTCTAGACTCTTCAAAGCAAGATGGTAAGATGGATTTTTTAAAAATAGCAATCTGAATGATGTTATTTTTTCTTCATTTAAACAAACATGTCTTCACTGAGAGTACCTTCTAGAATTAGGCAGAGGTAAGAAACACAGGGGATATGCATCCATCTGGGTTATATATTAATAACTTCTGGAATTTTGAATTTTCACCTGAGTCACTCTGGAAGCAAGTCTTGGCCTATTCAGAATCCCACACTGTATAAGACGAAGACCCAAATACATTGCAACATGTATTTATTAGCAATCCTGATAAGATTCTTACTCTCTCTACTCTCTGTATTGTTCTGGAAAGTAACAATCTTCTGCTGGGAGAAAGATGAAATAATGGCAAGGGATTTGGGGAGTTATTGGGACTGAGAAGTTTGTACGTATGAAAACCTTTCTGGGTGAGGATTGGTCTTGGATATTGCCAAATCTCAGAGTATAAAGAAAAATGACAAAATGCTAACCAATTTTTTAAGGATTTGGCCAAAGATTCTTATTTTAATTCCAGCTATTCCTGGGAGCCATATTGATGGAGGAGGGAAAATATAGGTTTAATTTAGTCTAATAATTATTCCAATGGAAATAAGCAAGGAGACTAAAATAATCCCCAATACTCCAGAGGAGAAATGCTGAACAAACCCATGAAAGATCTCAGGTGCCGGTTCATAGAGAGTCTATGCTAGATGGAAGTGGATGATAAATAAGGAAACAGAAGACTTGGTCCCACCTAGTAAGAAGCCTGTGGTAGAGGCACAGGGAGCAGCAGTGTCCCCGACAATACATGCTGGAAAATGTCAAATCTGAGAATAGACTCGGAGGTAGGATTAAACAGAGAGAGATAAGCTGATCATAGAATGTTCCTAAGAAAACATCACTGACTCCAATATCACTTTGGGAGCATCTGGTGGTACAAAAATAACAATGGGCATTGTGCATCAATTAGGCACCAGTAGTACATCTGGCACTGCATAGGTTAATTTTTTTTTTTTTTTTTTTTTGAGATAGAGCCTCAAGCTGTCCCCCTGGGTAGAGTGCCGTGGCATCTCAGATCACAGCAACCTCCACTCCTGGGCTCAAGTGAGTCTCCTGCTTCAGCCTCCCAAGTAGCTGGGGCCACAGGCACCCGCCACAATGCCCGGCTATTTTTTGGTTGCAGCCATCATTGTTGTTTTTGCAGGCCTGGGCTGGATTCGAACCCACCACCTTAGGTGTATGTGGCTGGTGCCTTAGTCACTTAAGCCACAGGCACCAAGCCTGCATAGTTTAATTTTATGTGTTATGGCACTTAATTCTCACATCAACTATATGAGTACAAATGCTATTTGTCTCACAACACATTAAGAACATGAAACTTTCCCTATGGAAGTAGCCCAGGGTAACCCATACAGTTATGAACTATAGATATTGAAAGGAACATAATTCAGCTATTAAAAAAAAAACAATCAGAGCTGTTTAATAGTGAAATCTGTTGGTCAAAATTTTTGGTTGTCCAAAGTATCCAAGCAAACAGGTGGGGATCCTCATTTGGAGGGGCAGTGGTTCCTGAACTGATAAGATTTTGAAAAGGATGAGATTTCAGGCCATTGACAATTTTAACAGACCAGGTGGTAAAGAGACTTACGAATAAATAAACACAAAGTGAACTTTTATTCTAGTCTAGGCATGATACCTCCTCTGCTCAGTGGTGTTTTAAAGAACATTTCTCTGGAAACTGCTGATGCAGTGCAAATTATGTTTATAAATTCTACCTTCATAGAGCTTGTGGCTAATTTTTCTGCATATCTTAAATCTGGTAGAATTTTATGAGCTGAGACTCTCTGTGCAAGTGTAATTAAGAGACAATTTACAATTTTAGGTTCTAAATGATGGTTTAAGGGTAGGGAGGTTTTTTTTCTGTGAAGAATAAAAGTGCAAATTAAAAAAATTATGCTTCATCTGATGCAAAAGAAATCCATCAGAAAGTGGAAAATTTTAGAAATACAGAAAAGATGCTGAAATAACTATGACCCTTAAACCAAACAACTGTAGATACTCAACTCTTAGCAATTCAGCGTAGTCCCAACAATTCAACAAATTCCTCTGAATTCTTTCTTAGAGAGATGAAACAATAATTTTTACAAAAATAGTTCTCCACTTTTTTGGCTTCAGAAGGGTAATAACTTGTTATTGATGCTTATTGACTTTGCAAAAAAGATATTTGCACCCGATTATTCATTGTAGCTCAGTTTGCAATAGCCAAGTCATGGAAGAAGCCCAAGTGCCCATCGACCCATGAATGATTAATAAGTTATGGTATATGTATAACATAGAATACTATGCAGCCTTAAAAAAGATGGAAGACTTTATCTCTTTCATGTTTGGTTTTTTTTTTTTTTTTTTCAGTTTTTGGCCAGGGCTGGGTTTGAACCCACCACCTGTGGTATATGGAGCCTGTGTCCTACTCCTTTGAGCCACAAGTGCCACACTATCTCTTTTATGTTTACAAAGAGGAACTGGGAACATACTCTCCTGAGTAAAGTATCTCAAGAATGGAGGAAAAAGTATCCAATGTACTCAGTACTTCCATGAAACCAACTTATATTTACTCACACTTTCTTATGAAAGATAGAACACAACTATAGCCCGGGATGAAGGAGAGAAATGGAGTGGGAAGGGAGGGGGCAGGTTTGATAGAGGGAGGGTAAATGAAGGGACCACACCTATGGAGCATATTGTAAGGGTACAAGTCAAATCTGTCAAGTGTAGAACATAAATGTCTCAACACAATAATCAAGTAAATGGGGCGAAAGTTATGTTGATTGGTTTGATGTAAGCACGTCAGATTGTATAAAAAAATCAACACATTGTACCCCACATATGCATGAATGTATTCATGATCTATGTGTGAATGGCTTAATAAAAAAAAAGAGCAGATATCTTACTCAATTCTCAGCATCAGGGAGTATATTGCATAAGATAATCTTTGCTTTGTTATAAAGAAAAAAGGCTTTCTTTGGTAAATTCATATCCTTTGCACACTGATGAGGTTGGCCATATTTTGTACTAATTAGTCACTAAATGACTAATTCTGTGTGTTAAAGTATTACAACCATTAGTTTCCTATTATTAGTATTGATCATCTAATCTGTTACTGTGACAACTGTTTATGAGTGCCCAAATACTACAAAATAGTTCCTTTAATAATTTAGTATTATAAGCGTGTGTGTGTGTGTGTGTCAGTGTTGTAAGGCTGCTGTAACAAAGCACAGGGAGCCTAAACAACAGAAATTTAACCCCTTCCAGCTCTGGAAGCCAGGAGGTGAAGGTGTCCACACTGTTGCTCCCTTCTGATGGTTTTGAGGGAGAATGTGTTCTGATTCTTGGCTAACGTGTAGTGTTGTTTTTTTTTTTGCAATCTCGGGCTTCCTTGGCGTATAGAAGCTTCTCTCTCATCTCTGTTCTCACCTTCATGTGAGATTTCACTCCTGTTCATGTCTGTCTTTTTGATGTGGACATTGGTCATCTTGGTTTAAGGGCCGATTCTCCTCCAGCACAACTTCATCATAAGCTGAGTTTCAGGGGGACACAATTCAATCCACAACCGTGTGATTCTCAGACTGACACACTTAGTGTAGCATCAAATTCAAAGATTCAGTTTAAACCTAGTATCTACTCCCATTCCCAGTAACTAACTTCATGTCTTTCTGTGGCTTATTCAGTTGGGCACAATAGTAACAGAATCATCCTTGCCGTCATTATTGTCATCCTCCTCACCAACAACTCCTTTAGTCCATATTTTTGCTGGTTATAAAGTGTTTCTGCCTACTTGGTCTCACCTGGTCTTCTTGGCTAGTTAAGCAAGGCAGGTTGAGATTATAATACCTATTTTATTTTATTTTTGGCCGGGGCTGGGTTTGAACCGGCCGCCTCTGGCATATGGGGCCGGTTCCCTACCCTTTTGAGCCACAGGTGCTGCCCTATAATACCTATTTTAAAGAACTGTGAGGTTCAGGCAGAGCACCTTGTCTGAGATCACCACAAAAGACATTCAGCCTCACCCTGCGTTTGGATCAGAGCCCACAAGGGGGTAGCTTTCATAACCATAGCTGTAGATGAGAGCCAGTCAAATACTATTTGATTAACAAAAAATGAACATAGCATACACAGAGGTGAATTAATGAACACAAAAATGATGAGTTACAGTTTAAGTAAGATCACTGTTTCCTAGAACAATTGTTCTTAATCCTTTATTGGAATAGTTTATATTTCCTATAACATACAGTATGTATATTGTAATCTTTGCTGTTTTATGCTTTGTGGTTAGTGTTACATTGACAAGCTTTATAATCAGACAGTTATCACTCTCTGAAATTCTTCCTTCTCACTAATTATCAGTGAATATAGCATGACAATGTATAAGCAAAATAATTAGTGACAATAATTAATGTTACATAAGATGTTTGCTGGAAGGGGCTAATTTCTGACACGACTAATGGCTTATTGTAATGTTATTGTCACAGAAATATAAACATTCTATAAGTTCCACTGAAATATTTTTATTGTACTGAGAAAGAAGATACCGACAATTTTTTCATTCTCTAAAATCTCATGTCAAAGTTTTCTCATCTCTGCAATTGTCATTTACATTTCCAATATGAAGATTGGTGAAAATTAAAAGTTTCCAAATTTTGATTCTTAATACAGAATCAGATAGTAGTAAATCCACTGGTGGAAGTTCATAACAGCAAAATCTCAATGGCCCCCAAAAGCCAACTTGTCTGCTCTTAGAGCAATGGATAAACACATCATAAAATTATCATTTAATGAATGGTGCAAAGCAGTGAAATGAAAATATCAGTATGGCTGAATGTCAGAAACAGAATACTGACTGAGAAAAGAAAGTCTTATCAGAATGCATACAATATGAATCTGCTTTTATGTTGTTCCCAAACCATGCAACATGCAACGAGACATTGTTCAAGAACACATCACAATGTGACCAAAGTAAAAACAAAGCAAGGCAATAACGACACAGAGCTCAGAACTTGACATAGTCATACTATCTCATCTGAATACAGGAAGGCCATTTCTTTGTCTTTGTAACTTTTCTCTTGCACTTACTTAGTATTTGATAGAAGTGGATCTTAATTGGTAGAGCTGAGAGGTAGACACTACTTCTGCTCACCACATCTAATCTTGTGCCCCCTTTTAGTAGTGAAGAGAATATCTTGATCACTGTCTTATAGTCAAAGAAGTGTAGTACCGCTTGAAGCCTCCTTAAATCCTCAACTATGTTGCCCTCCATGGTAGAAATTCATACCCCAGGCTCCCAAATAATTCTTGGACTTGGTTTTACACTTGCTCGTTGGTGATGGAGCAAGAAGGCTGAGAGGACCTGGAGGGTGGGAGGTTGGAAACGGGTGGGGGGAAGAAGATAAAGGATGTCTATTTGCATCCAGCATTCCTGACAGAGGTTGATACTCGCTGTGTACCAACTACATGCTTCTGCTCTGGAGGCACATTTAGGCAGAAATAAATTGAGGCCAATTCTTGCCCTTGAGGCACTTCATAAAATTATTCTGGAGATATTATTCATTGCAAGAAATAGTTAAGGGTATGAAGCAGTCTGTAGTTCCCTAATTTCTTGTTTGGGTTCTTACAATAGTCTCCTGATGAGTAAAGAAAAACCAGTTCTGTCCACCTGAGATTCATGTAATGCAGAAGGGGATTTTTCTCTCTGATAGTGGGAATTGTAAGCTAATTAACACACTTAGGCCCCTGGTCCTTGGAGCTTGTGGCAAGTCTTGTGCCTTAGCCTACAAGACCCTTGACACTCTGACTTCTCTCACCCCCACTCCACCAAACACCTACCCTGGCACCCGTCCAGCCCATTTGTTCCTGCCTGCAGAGCCTCACCCTTGGCAGGCCAGATCATTCTGGTGCACAGGCTTCTCTCCCCAGATGGAGTGCACTGTTTCTGTTAGCAATCTAATACCACTAGCCGACTCCTCATGCCCAGTGCAGACATCCATTCCTGACTTTCTGCCTGGGAGAGATACCCTCACCTGCACTCCCAATGATCCCTACACTTTCCACTATCAACCGTACACACATTCCACAATGCACAGTGATGATCTGCTTGCTTTTCTGGATCCCTGACAATTCTATCAGCTCCTTGAGGTCTATGAATCTCAGGGTTATTTATATAAGGGATAATGTTAGTAATGAATAAAAGTAATTAGGCCATGAGGCAGTATTTGCAAATAAAAAGGACTGACTCACATCTCGGGTGAGTTGAATGTCTTCTTGGAAGAAGTAGGATTTGAAATAGTCTTTGAAGGGTAGACTTGGATTAGCAGAAAAAGAATTAATATTCTCAAAATAGAACTACATAAGAAAAAGTATAGAAGGCAGAATTTAAAATTTTTCTTCTGAACATTGGAAGTGCAAGATTGACTAGGTAAGAAGTTTGTAATATTGTGGGGGATAGGTTTGAAAAGAAAAATTGGGCTGAAGTAGGACTATTGTTGGGAATAAATCCTGACTGCAAGGGAAAGGGTGGTGAAGAGCTGAGCTCATCAGGGTGATACGGTGAAACTCTCAAGTCAACACTGAGTTAACTCAAGCCAAATGGAAACTGAAATGCCAAATCTAATATTTTCTGTCTCTGATTAAAATACATGATAAGTCTTAAACAGTACCTGCCTTAGTCTTCCTTGAGGAGGATGCTTGGCAAATTGGAGGCGATAGGAGAGACTGACTCATTCCAATTACTCTTTAGAAAATGAATGATGTAAAGGAAGTAAATCCACTTAAGCGTGCAGGGAAATTGTGAAGTGCTTGTCAGATTGTAGTAATTGTACAGCAGCCTTTTGTAAGCTGTGATGAAGGAAAGCGCAGGTAAGGAGAAAAAACAGCAAAATAAAATACTGCACTCCACTGACAGGTTCTAGAAATAGACTGTGTGATTGGGGCGTTCATGTGCTCCTGGTGAGTTTCCATGGAGGAAGAAATGTCTTGAGGAGAGAAAACCTTCCTGGACAAACTGAAGAACGTGACCCGCCTCTTTCCAACCTCCCACCCTCCAGGTCCTCTCAGCCTTCACCTCTCAGCCTTCTTGCTCCATCACCAATGAACAAGTGTAAAACCAAGTCCAAGAATTATTTGGAAGCCTGGAGTATGAATTTCTACCATGGAGGGCAACCTAGTTGAGGATTTAAGGAGGCTTCAAGCGGTACTACACTTCTTTGACTCTAAGACAGTGATCAAGATATTATCTTCATTACTAAAATAAAGCCTATGCTGGAGAATGTAGCTTAGGCATGATATACCAATGAGCCATTGGATACCACAGAAACCCTCTAGACCTGTGGTTCTCAACCTTCCTAATGCTGCAATGCATTTTCATTGTTAAAAAGGGGCCACGACCCACAGGTTGAGAACCGCTGCTCTAGACCTACCTCCTCTTACTGGGTTCTGGATTCCAAAATTTATGTCCCAGAGAAGAGCAGATTGTGTACTTCCAGAAGGTAGCACGTTTCCGGGGAGAAACGGAAATAGGAGGAACTTAGCCTCTCATTTCTAGTTTCTTCTACCAAATTCACAGCTGAGTGAAAACTTTCCTCCTTGCAGGGAAATGAATAGTTAAAGAAAAGAACAGCGGCTGGGAGAGTTAGACACTAGAGCTCTCTCCGAAGGGAAGGACATATGACAGGAGAGGTATGAGCCCACCTAACAGACTTCTGAGCCTTCTCTGTCCTCTGCACAGCTGGGGGAAGACCTTGTAACAGGTGGAGGAGCAAACCCAGGGCCTCTGTGGATGGCATTGAATTTGATTTGTAGGCAAGGAGGGAAGGAGGACCCGAGCTGAGAGCGGTCAACTCTATAGGGGAGATCAGGGAAAGTTTCATAAAGGAGAGGCTATTTGATATTTTAGGTCTAAAAGAGTAAAGTGAGCATTTCAGACAGAATGTACAAAGGCATGGGTTTTCAAATGGCATGACACGTCTGGAAAATTCTCAGCCTCCTGTGTAAACCTGGGATAGTGGGAGAAAAGAAGCCGAGATTGCTTAAGTGCCTGGGGGGGGGGGTGTCCAGACTTCTGGGGCCTTCACCATCTTGAGATGATCTAGTTCTGCTAAAAATGGGGGAAACCCTGGCTGGTTAAGGTTCTCTGACATTTCCGAGAACCCTCGGACGCTGAGCTTCTGTGCATTCCCATCTTGGGCTCTGCCTCGCTTTTACTCTGCCTCTCGCCACTAAAGTTTGTTTTGGTTTAATTCCTCCAGGTCTTATTTGGTGGTGCATCATACATTATTTTATAATTTATTATTTTATAATGTGGCTAATGCCTGAGTTCGAGGAAGGCCTGAGGATGATAAAAATAGGACCCTTATTTTTACGGAGCACCTTCTACAGTGCAGGAAAATTAGGGTGCGAGGAGTCTGCAGAACCAAGTCCGGAACAAAGCAGAGAGCCCTAAGGAGGCACAGACAAGGAAACCCTGAAAGCTCAGCAGAAGGGGTACAGTTAAAGAGGCTTCCCAGACAAGACGACCTCAGGCATAACGGGGGCAGCTTCCGTGACAGACGTGGCTAGGATGTCAACCTCTGTCATTGCTCATGTCTACTTCGACCTGGTTCCACAAATGCTTATGACATATAGGAACCCCCACAGTGTTCATGGTACACAGTGGAATGATACGGAACTTACAAGAGGACAGCTGTGGGGCGAGGGGTCAGAGACAGACACTAGCCATTTGCACCCGAGGTCAGACTGAGATACAAGCTCTGACTTGAAGGTGATGGAGGATGAAGCGCAAGGATGCATTGCTGGGGTTTCTGACTGGCTGGAGAGTGCTCAGCCTCTTAGGAGAAGGACCTGCAGCTCCCTGGGGCTGGCTGCCTGGGAGTAATCGCTGGAGGGAACAATTATCTGTGGGAGACTTTGGAATAGAGTAAAACCATTACTGAGCGAATTCAGTGGGGAAGTGGAGATCACCTCCTGAGATGTCAGTTTTACTGAGTCTTTGTGTTTTTTCCTTGTCTTTATTCCTTGTTTTAAGTTGCAGATAATTGACAATAATGCAAGTGATTCTTGTTCATAGATATGCAAACAAATTTTGTCCAGTGGAGAAAACAACTGATTTTTTCTCTCATTCCCATGGGAACGTCAGTTTTCATCAAGTTTTAAATTCATTTCAGAATTGTGATGGTAGGTGGGCACACACACAAAGGGATATACACACACACATATATATGGACACGTGTCTGTGTGTATATATATATATATATATGTGTATATATATATATATATCTTTGAATTCTTTGAACCCGTTGTCCCCTCTTATTGAAGTCTTCATTAATTAATAAGTTAAGTAAAATGTTTGAGTCATGTTGCCTACATTTGTATGAGAAACATGATTTTACTTTTTAAAAACTATTCCTTAATTTTCCTTTTTTTCTCAGTTTTGGCCGGGGCTGGGATTGAACCCGCCACCCCAGGTATATGGAGCCGGCCCCCTACTCCTTGAGCCACAGGCACAGCCCTTTTACTTTAATTTTTAATTCAAACTTTATTTGCATGTGGGTCCAAGGTCCTAGTCACTTTTCCCCTTCACTTTACATTTCTCCCTAGATCCCCGGTTCATAACCTGAGTTCATCTTGGCTGACCCAGAAACCTGCCCGCTGAGCGGTCATTTCTCTCTTTCTGGGGAAAAGCCCAAAGCAGGTGATGATTTCCTATGCTGCCTCCCCGGGGCAGAACACGTGTGTGAAGCTGAAGCCTGGGATATAATTTTCTTGCCTTGACTCTCGCTTTTTAAATGTCAGTTGCTTATTTTGAACAAATAATGTTCTGGCTGCCTTCTAATGTGCTTGCATCTCATACTCTGCCCATAAATTTATTAGTTGTGTCTGGAGAAAAAGAAATTTCAAAACCAACAGAGTACAACGGCCCACTGGGGAAGGGAAGGAGTCTTAAGTCTAAGTATTATTTTCATGAAAAGTAAAACCCCAAAGGCAGTTCAATGGGGAGAAAGAAGTCTTATCTGAGGACAGTCAGCACTCCCGTCTGGAGGTTAGACCCTGTAGTAGATTTGACTACCTCACCCTCGAGCCACAGCATGCCCCAAACACACTCCTGTTCTAAAGGCGGCGGTCCTTGATTGCGTTTATTTCTTGATGTATGTGTCTCTCTCGCTAGGCTATCAGGTTCTTAAGCACAGGAGGCCTATTTGATCTCTCTTTAATATCAGTCATAAGTTGGGAATATAGTAAGTTTCTAATACACATCTCCACAACTCTGAAAAGCTCTCATAAAACTCATCCAGGTACAGACCCAGAATTGCCACCTCCTAGTAATTTTCACCGTTGGGTCAGAGGTGTGTCCTTTGAATCTGTACAGAGCGAAGGTCATGGATAAGAAACATGAATCAACTGCTCAAGAGAAGGCAGTTAGGGTAATGGAGACGATCCCCTTATCCTCTAAGAATCACAGAGGGAGAGAGGAGAATAAGTAAAATTCCAGGTCGACCATGCCTGCAGTGTACTGGTGAGTCAGAGGATATTGAAGCTTCAGTTCATGTTTTAGTTGGGAAATAATCTTTTGAAACTCAAGGGTTGGCCTTGGAGCCCGTGACAGAACTGAGAGTCAGAGCAGAGCGTGGAGGGAAGGAAAGTGAGGCGGGTACTGTGTGTGGCGCAGCCCAGGTAGCATCAGCTGGGCTCATAACCAGAGAGGACGCCCCACCTGTGCGATGACTGGAGATCAGTGTCCTGGGAAGTTAACCCGAGAATATAGAACCGGTGGAAGTAATGGAAGTGTTCGCTGTACTGTTCAAATATTCTGTCATCATAGTATATTGAAAAATATAAGGAAGTCATTAAAAGGCCAAAAATATGGTAGAGAGAAAGTGCTTTGTGAACACAGGAGAAAAGTTATTACTTTCCTGGGGCTGTACAAGAAGTGGGCTTTGGGAGGGAGCTGGAATAATACACAGGGTTACCAGGAGGGGCCCCGTCAAGCCCTTTCCCTCCTTGACTATCAACACAATACTTGGACACAAGTTGGCCACCTGGAGGCCCCTGACCCTCTTCAGTGCAGAGATACCTGTTAACAGTAGGACTCTCTGCGGTCATCTGTCTTCATGCCTTGGGTTCACTCTTTTTCTTTAATTTTGGAGGTCGCATCCTGATGCAGAGAGAAACTTGCTGGAAATATACATAGTGTCAGTAAGTAAACATCAGAGGAGACAGATCACAGAAGACAGAAGACTTTAGAAGTAAGGTACTAGGAAAGAACTAACACCCGTACTTCGAACAAAATATTAATCACAGAGCATGGAGGAACTGGTTTAACTTCCCAGTGGGAGCTCTCCTGCTGTATTTCTGGGATGCATTTTCTCTACCAGGGTCCACTTGGTACCTGTACTAACCTTGTATTTTTTGCATATAATTAAAGGAATATGCAAAGTATCCTTTTCTCAGGAACTAAGTGTACAGAACTAACATTTACTAAGGAAATGCACAGAGCCAGACATTATGGAAGGTGTTTTGCACACATCTTCCCTACCTGGGTGTCATGGAACCTGGAACACCGTAAAAGATTTGCAGATGTGTTGAGATCTGTGTACCCTTCATCTTTGAGGGGGTTGAACAGGGACTGGGGCCACAGGAAGCCCCTGGGCCACAGAGAGCCTATACTTTCTATGCACCAAGACATGAAAACATTTGGATAGCCCTACCTTGTACCATTTATTCCTCATGTTCGGTTGTTAAGTAAGGTGACTGTTACTTTCATCACTTCATATGCGAAGAAACAGGCTCAGAGCCATGGTGCACTTGTGTCTGACGGCACAGCCAGTGGGGGACAGAGCCAGGTGCAGCAGGTCTGCCTGGAACTGCGGGCTGTGCTTTCTCCCTGCAACCCTCCCCTCGTCCACACAGCCAGCTTCAGCTTTATGACTTAGTACAGCTCAGCAGCATATTCGCAAACCCTCAGTGGGCACGAGTCAGATTTGGAAGGTGAAGTAACACAGGAGCCAGAAGTGTCCAGACAACATCAAGTTCTGAAACTTTCTCACCAAGCAGTGCAGTTTGATGGCAGCACCTAGTGGGAAGAGGAGAGAGAGGTGGTGTGGGTTTAAATCACAGCTGTCCAGAATGACAGGTTTAGGAGGCTAGGCAGTGGGGTAGAGAGAGTGGAGAGCCATTGAACATTTTTTCTTTTAATTTCTCCTTCGAATATCTTTCATTGTTGCATAGCTCAAACATAAGTAGGTGTCCCCTATCTCTGGGTGGACTTGGAATTACTTTAATGGGAATACCCAGGCTATCTGAGCTCAGTAGGGCCACCTGTTGGATGGCAGGACCCCAGTCCCTCCAGGGTGTCCTCAGAGGTGTCAGGCCAGTCTCTGCTTCCTCAGCAGCTGGACCAGGGCCCAACCTGCTGCCATCGCCTGTCCCTGAGTCACTGCTTCCTACTCCACTGCAGCCCGTGAGCCTGGTGTCCCCGGGTTGCGGTGTGGGCCTCCTCATGCCCAGCTGCTGCTCTTCACCTCTGAGCTGCTCACATTTCTGTCACTGGCCTCTGGGCTTCACTGGTAGTCAGTCCTCCGACCACCTTCAGTCCCCAAAGTCTTCCCACTGCAGACCAGGGCTCACCACTCTCGAGGACAAGTGCAATCTCTGGCTTAATGTTCTAAGTAACATCTTTGTCCATTTTCTTGGGTTTTGGTCATTGATGGGGCAACTGTCAACTGTTGCTTTTTTCTTGTTAGGGGGATGATCCTCTCCTCTCCTTTAGGTTCTTACAATCGAGAGATATTCCCTAGCAGTGTATGCTGGTTCAAGCTATTAGTGTGATTCGGGAAACAGCCACTGTGTGGTAGCATTGCTCCCCGCCCTCCTTCAGGCCTGTCACCAAGTCTGGCTCACTACAACGGATCTCTCCTTTCCTTAGGCTAGATTTTCTCCATACGGATCCTCACCCCTCTGGAAATATCATTCCCGTGGGTTCCTCCTACCAATTTGCCAGATGTGCTGCAGATAGCTTGGCACCCCAATCTCGGCATCATTAGAGTTCTTTTCCCGGGAGGTTCTTCCGCATCCATTTCGACAGTGATTAACGGGAGGGACAAAGTCACATAATTCATATGCATATTTCCCCTTATTTCAAAAGCGTGTCGTTTTGATTATAGAGATGTTAAAAAATGAAGTAAAATAACAGAAGAGGATCAATATCACAGGTAATGTTTCCACCCAGAGATGACTAAAGTTAACGTTTGCTGAATATCGTTTATATTTATTATGTCCCCTGTGACCAGGACCAGCCTGAGCACTGGCAACGAGAACAAAACAAAATATTCCCTGCTCATCCTTGTGGGAGTGGAGTCTGTTTTTTCTTTCATGTTACTATTTCTTAAAGCCTATTTCTATTTATTTTCATCAAAGACGATGGTTGTCTGATACTTTCTCCTGGATTCTGAATTAAATCACATTCAGACATAGAATTTTGTCTCAGAATTTTGGAGATGTTTTTCCTCCCTGCACTGCGGCTTTTTTCTCCGTGACTTCAGTTTCCCCCTCTCTCTATTTGCTCTTACCCCGTGGTTCAGCTCCCTGTTACCCTCCGTGTTTGCCAACACACGGGGTCTATAGACTGCCTTTGGCTCCTCCGCCAACTATGTACAAGTTTTTCCCTTGCACCTGCTCTTGGCGGATGTGACCCCAACCCCGAATCCCACACCCCAGGGCACATCTCCCAGGTGGTGGTCGCTCAGTGAAGGCGATTCACACTGCCTTCTGAATTCCTGGATAATTGTGTGGGTTCTGCGGTCATGTGTGCAGGGTGGCATAATCTCAGTATACACTGTTTCCAGGGTGGCTCTTCCAGCCCATGTAAAGGTTCCCCTGCAGACCCTATTCCTCCTAGACTGCAATGTGTGTCCCAACTAACTCCGTCTTATGGTCCCAGAGTTGCTGCGTATAGATACAGAAATGACAGCAGAGAGTGTAATCTCGTGAGTCAGCTCCCAGGACAGAAGGCAGCTGCTCAGCTCTCAGATTGGCTCACATACTGGGTTGTCTTTGAAGATGGCAATAGATACTGGGAGAAGGGAAAGTGCCTTTCTTTCTTAGGTAATCTGTTTCATAAGAGGAAGTCTAAGTACACGTTTCTCTATAGGTTCTAAACTTGCTCGAGTTAGAACTTCCATCTCTAGCGTGAGGTTGTCAGTCCATCCTATTAGTCTCTGTTGTTATTTGGGTCTCTTCCTTCCTTAGCCTTTATCCACAGTTTAACTGGAAGCTGTGAGAGGCTTCTTATTTCACTGAAGATGCTAGTTCCTCCTTCTCGATAATCATACCTGTTGTTTTATTGAGTACCTACATATCTGATACTTTTCTCACTGCTTTGCATATGTTACTGCTTTGGTTCTATCCCCCAGGAGATAGCTGTCATCATCTCCATCTTACAGATAAAGAATCCAAGGCTAAGAAAGTAATAAAAGTTTTGCTCAAAGGACACTGAACTTCCAAGATCCACAGCCTATATTTCAAACTAGGATTCTCTCACAACAAAGCCCTTGATAATCCTCCAGGCTCTTAACATCTTTAAGGTTAATTTTAATATTGGGTTATTATGGGACACCCCTCTACAAATGAATTAGGACAGAGGTCACACAAAATTTCCACTGATGCCTAGGAATAATCTGGCACTGTAGAGAAATCTGGCATTTGCTCTCTCCCTCTCTTTTTTTCTCTCTTTCCTTGATCTACTCATTCATTCGTTTGACTCTCTTACACTGCTGCATCCCTTTCACTCAAGCTCTTCTGTTACAGTGAGTCCAAGCCCCAGGATTACCTACTTTCTACAAGTATCCCATGTGTAAAACTCCTAGCCCAGTGGGGGCGATTGGGGAAACAGGAGAGATGGAACCAGGTTAAAACAGCTTCTCTTCCATCTCAAAATAGGATGTAGACTTCTCCACAATAAGGAGTAATTAACTGATGGTATTTTCATGTGTCAGTGAGAAGAAGAAGACAGGTTACCTCTAAGAGGAAGCAGAACAGACCCAAAGCTTCTACACACAGCGTGAGCTCTCTGGTGAGGCTGCTCAGTGCTCTACGATAGCAACAGGGGAGTGTCTGCCACACTCAAGAGCACCATAAGGACACATCCACGGAGGGCTGGAATAGACTCTGCTCAGCAAGGGCCCTGCTGGGTGGACTGAGAAGGTGTAGGATTACTCAGACTCTAGTCCTTCCTTCCATATTCAACAAGTATGGTAGATAATTTCAATCACAAATATAAAAACTCCTTCCATGAACTCAACAACATTGTATTTCTTAATAATTTCACTGATTTTAAAGAATATAAATAGGTATGTCTGAGATGAAAAAGTTGTTGATTTTTAAACAATTTATATTTTCCCCAAATGGGCTTTTAAATATATTCACATTCTCAGTATTTACACATTTACAGTGAGAACAGTTCCCCTATGAGTTACTCCATATATGATCCACCTTACTTACATGGTCTGTGTGTACAAACACATGTATAGATTTGTTCTCATATAAGATATTTGTAAAATTTGGTCCACCACTCATTGCTACCTCATGCGGGCCCATTACTTGCTTTGGTTGGGCAGAGAGGGTCTGTCTACACATTAATTTATAGTGACAACTCACAAGAGCTCCCTTGGTGGGCCTGTTGTTTATCTGCCCTATAAGGAAATCAGATTGTCAGACCTGATAGCTGAAATGGATAGCAATATCTGCCAGAAATCTAAAGCAACCACCCTCAAATAGACCTTCCAGAAAGACGAAGACATTTACTTCTAGTGGCCACTAGGAAAATAGCATAGAGGGGTTTTCAGTAGTATCTCAGGAAGAAGCTGTGCTTCCCTGATGAGCTTAGAGAGAGCATGGTAGGGGACACTAACCTAGAGAAAGGAACTCTCTTTCTCTTTTTAAAAAGCTTTATGGAGATATAATTCATATACTATAAAAGTTACTCATCTACAGGGCACAGCTCAGTACTTTTTAGTATATTCACAGAGTTATGCATTTACCACCCTTATCTAATTTTAGGACATGTAAATCTAACAAGAAACCCATGCGCATTAGTGACCATTCCTCATTCCTGACATCCCTCCCCCAACAGCCCAAGGCAATCACTAAATTATTTTCTGTTGCTAGGATTTTTCTATTCTGAACATTTGACATAAATAAAATTATACAATATGTGGTCTTCCATGACTAACTTCTTTC
Source organism: Otolemur garnettii (assembly GCF_000181295.1). Classification (NCBI taxonomy): domain Eukaryota; kingdom Metazoa; phylum Chordata; class Mammalia; order Primates; family Galagidae; genus Otolemur; species Otolemur garnettii. Next base: position 8,679,563 of record NW_003852417.1, read on the forward strand.
ACTTTGTTTAAGATTTCCAAGGTTCACCTATGTTGCTCCATATACTAGTACCTCATTTTATTGCTAAATAATGTTCCATTGTATGTCCATACAAATATTTTATTTATAAATTCATACAAGAATACTTGGTGGTGCCTGTGGCTCAGTGAGTAGGTGCCGGCCCCATATACTGAGGATGGTGGGTTTGAGCCCAGGCCCAGCCAAATTGCAACAGAAAATAACCAGATGTTGTGGCGGACGCTTGTAGTCCCAGCTACTTGGGAGGCTGAGGCAAGAGAATCGCCTAAGCCCAAGAGCTTTAGGTTGCTGTGAGCTGTGACAGCATAGCACTCTACCAAGGGTGACAAAGTAAGACTCTGTCTCTTAAAAAAGAAAAGAAAAGAAAAGAAAAGAAAAGAAAAGAAAAGAAAAGAAAAGAAAAAGAATAGTCATTTGAGTTGTTTTTCCTTTTTGGTTATTACTAATAATGCTGATGTGAAAATCCATAAAATTTTCTGTGTGGACCTACATTTTCCTTTCTCTTGGATACATACCTAGAAGTGGAACTGCTGAATCATGTGAGTATTCAATCTTGTTTCTAAGCACCAAAGAGGCACCATGTTACATTCCCATCAGTAATGAATGAGGGTTCCAATCTCTTTATGTTATAAATAACATTTGTTATGTTTTTTTGATTGTAGTCAACATAATAAGTGTGAAGTGATATTGTATTGTGGCTTTGATTTGCATTTCCTTGATGAATAATGAATAACACTATTGAGCTTTTTTTATGTGCTTATTGGTTATTTAGGTATCTTCTTTAGAGAAATGTCTATTCGAATTCTTTGCCCAATTTTGAATTGGGTTACTTGCATTTTTACTGCTGGTTTACTGAAGTCACGCTCTGTGCCAGGCACAGTGCTTAAGTAATTGCATACATGGTTTCTTAGTAAATGCTATAGAAAACTCTTTTCTACCAATATTATTGCTTGTTTTCAAAATGATAATATGTAGTTTCCAAGCAAGTAGTAAGATTGCAGTACCGATAATTGGTAAATTGGGGATTAAAATTCTATTTATTTGACTTCTAACATCTGAATTCTTTCTAACATAGCAGGCTCACATAGCTGAGAGAAGAAAAACAAACAAACAAAAAAAGTCAGAAGTACATTGACAAATATAGAGGTTAACAAAGAAGCCAACACTATTATAATACCTTGTCCAACTAAGCTACATTGTTGATAGGCTCCCAGAGGCAAGAAATGATTTCACATCATCTTTTCCTACCACTATATTTCAAATCTGAGCAAATAACAACTTGCCAGTTATTCATACCATTCAAAGCACAGTGTTCTTATTAACTTCACGTAACCCCCATGCAACAATATAAGGGCACACAGTGGCCTAGTAAAAAACAAGAGCTTTTGGATTAGCCAAACTTGTGTTTGAGTTTTGGCTATGCCTCCTGTTAGTTTTATGATCTAGGGCAAGTTAAATATTTACTTTAAGCTTCACATTTCTCATCAGTGAAATGGAGAACTGCTTTTCTGGGGGAATAAAATAATATATGTAAATCCTTCACGACAAAATAGTAACAATTGTTAAGTAGTAGATATGGGATAAATTTCTCCTGGACTGTTTTAAGATGATTCGTTGAAACTGTTTAAAGCTCTGTCTTTATTTGATTGAAATGTATTATAAAGTTCTGCTAAATTAGCTGTCATGTATTTATCAGTTAATCAACTTATTTTTGCAAGTGCACATTGACTTATACAAGATTTATTGAATAAAGTCTTCACAGAGACAATATAGTTAAATTTCTAAAATAAGTTAAATTCACTGGATACTTGAGAGCAAAGCATATTTCAGGTGGGAACTCAGATGAGAAAGGCCATAAAGATCAGAGTGGCCTTCAGCTTTATGACACCTGCAGGAAAGTTTTAGAAATTTAAAGATGTAAGGGACAGTATCTGAAATAGGGACAAACAGGTGGTGATGATGGACCCTGAAAGATACAATGTATGTTTAATGTGCAAACATATAGGGATCTACAGGGAACATTTGCAAAAGATAGTGACATGGTTAAGTTTGTGGTTTAGAAGATCAATCAGAAAATATGTATGGAATTAGTTACTACATAGTTATAGAATTCAAGATAATGAGTACATTTCTCACAGGAGAAAAGCAGATGAGGAATGACAATAACAATCTGAACTTGTAGTAGGAAGCCACTGTAGGATAAGCTGTCCAGATAATCCTGACATAACAAATAAGCACCAACCAAGAAACAACACACACACACACACACACACACACACGCATGCATACAAACCTGTGTCATGTTTAGACACACATATGTGCTTGCCCAAGATGTATATGCATTTTAAGAGATATTATCTATATATTACTTTTTGAAATTGAATTGAATTAAGCAAAGGGTAGTATGAAGTTTGCTCCAAAGATGGTGTTAATTAAATACATGCATCACCATGTAACAGGCAGGACGGTCAAAGAAATAGAGGAAGCACGGTTGTCATTTGAGGAGCGTAGACCATTTTGAAACGGTATTTGAAATTTGGGAACATTGTGAAAGTGCAATGACAATGGAGGTGTGAATGTGGAACAGAACCTGCGTGTGATGTGCACAAGGGCAGATCCGGAGGCAACGTTGCTCAGGCAGTAGTTCACCGTAATCAGAAGTGTCTGGATGCTAATGGTAACCACCTTCAGCACCTCTTGTAATTGCAGAAGTCAAGCATGACTGGTAATCACCTTTTGTTTTTGATATATAGCGAGCATTACGATTTTCATTACAGTCTTTTCCTTTCTTTAAATGGGTACACATTTTTGTATACCCCACACATACACATATACATTCCTTTATATATAAGAGAAACTGGTAATGTGAATGAGAGCTCACAAACATGAAAGAAGTCACACACAATGAAAAAGTTAATAGGTGAATAAGAACATCACAGTGAAATTTTATAATGTCAGAGAGAGAACGGAAAACCATAATTCTAAAACCCAAAACTACATATGGATGTTAAAACAACTAATAAAAAGTGAGTTATAATAAAAGATCCCGCTGGGGTCTTTAACAATAAAAACATAATTGTAGAAAATGTAAATGCAGCATATAATTCTTTAAATAAAAAAATAAAGAAATGGGCTTAATTGCATAGTGGTAATTAATGAAGAGCAAATTGGTGAGCTAGAACACTGAGTTGATCTTTCTTGGAAGGTATGACAGAAAATAAAGAGAGAAAAATGATGCCCGATTGTCTCTTGTCTTTTTATTTTCCTTTGCTTTTCATCCTGCAAACATATTTCTTTCCACTTTTCATAAAGCTACATTTTATCATTTCTCTTTTTACTGCAACTCGAGTCACAGTAAGGAACATTTTCCCACTCCCATATTATAAGAATTAATTCTTGTTTTAGAAGGTAGTTGTGTGACTTCAATTTCAATATTTAATCTCTGATTTGTACAGAATTTACTCGTTGCATGGTGGGAAAAACATATCGTTATCTGCATTTCCCAACATCATTTATTCAAATCTCCATCTTTTCCACAGCACTGACTTGAGAGAGTGATTTTATCATGAGTACATTTAAAAGGGGAGATTAAAACGTAGCCCCAAACAAAGTCATATTGCCTTCAAAGAAATGCCAAATTGACACAGCAGACAACTTAGCAGCAGGAGATACAAAAAAACCAGAGAAATAATACTTTTGAACTGCTGAGAGAAATACATTTTTAACTTAGAAAGTTTTACCTAGCTGATTTAAGTACTCAAGAATAACGAATAAATCCACAACTGGGCAAATGAAAACACAATTTGTGCTGGCATTTAAAACTGGCATTGCACAAGAGAAGGATGAACTATCAAGTCTATGCTCAGAATTTATTTTTTGAAATTGTCTTTACTTAGATTCCGTTCTATAGCACATGAAAGCACTACCACGAGTTCAGAGACTGAAGATGAAGGAAAAATGCCTCACATTTTAATATCTTTAAAGGATTTTTTTCCTCCCTTCTGACAAGGGATTAATGCCTTATCACTTTGCACTGGGCCCCACAAATTATGTGGCCAATGTAATGGCCGATTAGACGGCTCTAAGAGATCCACTTTGACTGAAGCACACACATAAACTGTCCCTGACTAATGCGAAATTAGTGAAACAAAATGTGAGATCCACCCTTGTTTTGAAAATCAGACTTTCATAATGAGAGTCAGGTCCCAGCAGGGAAGTCAATCCCTCTTAAAAATGACTTCAATTCCTCTTAAGAGTTTAAACTAAATGTCCATCAACCTCTGCAAAGACATTGCTTTTAAAATGGCCAACTTGCTTCTCTTCTGCTCAATGTAGAAAAATGCTCCAAGGAGTTTGTGGAGCAGAGGCCACAGAAGTTTCCCCAAGGCCAGAGATTCTGCCCCATTTTTGAGGCAATTTACCCACTTGAGACGAAAGGACATTGGTTTACTCAAAAACTTCATCTTGACTGCATTTTCATGCCTGTGTGCTGAGTAGACAATGTCTGAGCTTTACCCTCAGTAAAACAGGTAACAAGGATGGGAAAACAGTCAGGAAGCTCTTAGGCAGAAAATTCCAGAACACCAGTGAACTTGATAAGGATTCTTTACTCTCTGCCAAATTCCTAAGTTTATTTTATTTTCTCTTGTTCTTTCCATTTTCCCTTTCTTCTTTTAGTAGTTTTTTTCCCTTTTTGATAATTTGTTTATGCTCATTTCAGTCCTCACCAGGAAAGCTCCTGGAATGCTTGCCTGAATGGAGGAGAGGAACTGCCTGGGAGAGAGGAATGTGAGTGCCCCATCTCTGCACGGAGGCAGTCGGTCTATCACCCCAGTGCCAGAGTGGAGCGGAGTGGAGCGTGGTCTCTCACTGCCTGGCGTGGAGGAGACAGTAAGGAAATGTGGGTTGAGCTAAAGCTCCTGCCCCGTCTCTCCCATCACTCCCTAGGTAATTTTCATGGTATTCCTAATGAGGATAAGGCTAGGAACACAGTAACTTAGGTTCTTGAATTTATTCCTAATAACCACGCTGCATCATTCTTGGGCAAAAATTAATTTCCTTCCCTTTTATGTCAAGACTCTTGTTCTCTCTTCAGTGTCTTAAAATCAGTAAGGCAGAAATTTCATACTGAGAGCTCATTTTATTTAGAGAAACCAAACTGCATACAATCATTTCCGCCCTTGCAATATGCATTTTTATGAATTTTCTGGAAAGTGAAATTCTCTAAAGAGAGCTCAGTAGTAGCTACCATTGCGAAACACAAAGTTCAAGCTAAGGGCATAGGCTTCCTTAGGAGACGAAAACTATGTTCAGTAAATATTTACCTTAATATAAACAGATTTCATATATATTTCTCAAAATATAAATCTTATTTCAAAACCTGTGTGACCAAAGTAGAAATAACTTTGGATGACAAATGAACCTATTACCTGACAGAAACAGTGGAAATAATACTGATGTAGAGGTCAACAGGACACATTGAAACCCCATGAACTTGGAATAGGGATGTCTACTCTAAGTTTTACCTCAAGAGATTATTAACTAATTGTAATAGAAGAGAGAAAATAGGGAGGATTTGGAATATGCTGGAATATGGAACTAGAATTGTCTCTGCATATTGGTGCTTACGAGAGGGACTTGGAGTAGTAACCGCTCACCTCATCTGGGCTAAAAAAGTCTCCAGATGATGCTTGTGATGAAAAGGAAACAGAGTCAGAGGTCAGAGGGAGAAATAAGAGACATCCGCTGGCAGTGATACCGGGCCACGCTGGTCTGTCTCTAGGCAGCAGCACTTCAAGGCTAAGGATTGAACCCCTGCTGTAGGGAAGAGTTGGCAGGAATAACGCAGTCTGCAGGATAAACTAGAATATAATGAGGTGAATTCTCAAGAGAAACACTTGGGCCCAAGAAAACAAGACTGTGTCTGCTCATCCAATCTGGCCCAATATGGGTCTTGAATAAGGCGGCAGCCTACTTATCAAGTCTGTATCAGGGTCAAGGACAGTAGATGATATGGACTTGGTATTAGAGTGCACAGGGGATGGCAAGGCTGGAACTGATACATTAGTCTGGCTGAAGGTAGTGTGAACACAGGGAAGCCAGTGTCCGGTAGGCAGCCTGACACTATGGCCTGGGTTAGGGACACAGGCAGTGGGACTGACTTTGTGAGCAGCCTAATGCTAAACTCAGCAGCCTATTTGCCACCCCCACCCCCAAATTCCAAGAAGTTTTCAGATTATTTCTGTACTGAACTCTGTATTTGGAAGAAGGCCGAGAGATTTTGTCATGAATAAAACAGTATTTCCAGAGAGTTGAGAGTACTGGATCATTGGTTCCCTGGGATACCCAGTGCAGGAGGGGCCTGGTTCTGGCCTGAGGAAGCTGTGTGCAGAAGAGCTGGGTGTCTCGCTGGAGCTGCGGTGATTGGTTGTAGCTGTTCTCGAAATCTTACAAACGCCGGGCCCACCCCTGTCTGGTGATTCCGAGGTAATGAGCGTTTATCTGCGGGAGCAGCCGTGAAGTGGCCGGGCAGCACCTCTGCTATTCCTATTTCATGGGTGAGTGCCTTCTCTCTTATCACCCAGTAGAGAGGCCAACTTACCTCCTGATTTTATCACGTTTGAAAAAATATAATTCTTTTTTCTCATGCCAGTTCAGTCTTTAAGGGGCTGTCTGAGAGACACTTTCTTATTTCCTTGCCCCAGGGCTGGCCCCCTCCCAGTCTTCACTCACAAAGGCCTGTGCTCGCTGTGGTCTCAGACAATGCCGGGGTGGGGAGCACGTTCTGAAAGCCGCAGAAACCTCATCCTTTTAGAACCCACTCCCTTGTGCATTGCCCAGTGCTGGGGTCTCAGTTTGAATATTTCAGAAGCTCAAAGGGCAGCCTTGATGCCTTTCACCAAGTCTGAACACAAGGGGTGGGGTGGAAGGAATGAGCTGGGTGAGGCGCTGCGGTGGATTTGTAGAAAATGGGGTAATACCAGGCTGGTGCAGGTCCCTGCGGAAGGAAGCTTCTCACCAAGGTTTTTCTCCCTCTCTGATTTCTGCACGGTATCTTGCCCAAGTACAAGTGTCACTTAAACAATAACAAGAAATTCCATTCCTTTTCCCAACATTCCATCTCAGAAACCAAGCAGCTGAAATCACTGCTCAATCTAGAATCTTCACCCTGTATATCTGTCATCCTCCGGGAATAGAATCAAACAGACAGAGATCCTCCCTCAGAGAGGCTTATCTTCCACTGACTGGGGACTCCTTACCTCTCTTAAAACTCTATTGCAGGCAAAATTTTTTTGGTACGCATTAACAAGATAATGAATCAGTGAAAATTTTCATTATGTTGAGCTTGATAATCCCATGTGCTCTCCCAGTCAAGTGAAAACTGGATCCTGGATGCGTTTCACAAAACTTGCTTTGCAGTGCATTGCTGGTCTCTTAAGAAAGAAAGAGAAATCTTTGAATGTGAAAAAAGAAATTAATACACACCCCAAGAAGAAATACTTATCTAAAAACTAGAGCCAGAAGCTGGGAGTGAACATTACATCCTAATAACGTGTCATGTGAAATGCAGGTAGACAGAGGGCAACGTTCTCGTGGTCCACGCCTAGAGCCACCAGTAGGATCCCTTATATTTCAGCCAATTTCTTGCACGTGAAGTAAAGGGGGCCCAGGTCAGCAGCTCACACAATCTATAGTATGGGCCAGCAGGTGAAAACCCAGGAGAGTGGAGGGTATAGTTGAAGTCCAATAGAAGTCTGATGGAGAATTCCCTTTGTTAAAGAGGCTGGTCTCTTTGGTCTAGTCAGATTCCCATCTTATTAGACAAGACCCACTCCCCCTGTAGAGGATAATCTGTTTGCTCAAAGGTCATGGATTTAAATGTCACCCTTATTCACAAACATCCTACAAGTTAACACATACATCAATCATCATAAGAGGAAAAAAGTCCTTTATTTTTAGCCGATATGATTTTCCATGAAAAAATGTTAAATAATCTAAAAAAATCATAATTCATGGGGGGACTTTGGCAAGTTCTCAAATATGCCCCAATTTTATATATGAGGTTAAATGTCAGGTAAAATCGCAATTATTTTATCGTTGCTATTGTTGGCTGCTGTTTTTGTTAAAAATTATTCTAAAATTAATACGATAGCATTGATTTAAAATTTATATGGTAGAATAAAACACAAGGGGAATGAAAATAATCTCTTGACATGATACACATTTCCCTACCAGATAGCAAAGTGTATTTCTCTAATAATTAATACCATGCTATTGATATTGTAATAAAATTGCCCATGAAAAGAATAATGAGCTCAGAATCAGAGCCAAAGATGTATGGAAACATGATATATCACAGCGTTGGCACTGCTAATCACTTCGAAAAGAATAGACTAGTTAATGAATGCAACATGGGAAATAAGTCATCTACACAAACAAAAGAAAATTACAAAAGTATTCCTACAATTCTGACGCAGAATGGTGATTGGAATTGACAACAAGGATGCCTCATGGTCATTAGAACCTCAGCATACATTTAAATCAATTCTGGGTGGAATGAAGAATTGTATATGAAAAGGACAGCCTAAAATTTTAGAAAGAAATATAGAAGAATACTTTGTCCTCTGAAGGGCATTTAAAAAATTACTAAAAAGCAATAGTATTATATAAAAGAGAAGATAGGTAAGTTCATTTATAAATGAACAACACATATTCCCCCAAAAGACATGAAAAGACAAATTGCAATTTGCAGAAGCTATTTGCACACAGATGACTGGAGAAAACCAGAACTATGAGTACACTGAAAAATTATCCTGCTTATCCTACTGATGAGCAGGGTAAAGATAAAAATCCAACCACAAGGATGAGAAAAAGGCATGAACAGTCTTGTCATAAAAAGCACATTAATAAAATATAAATATATACACTACTATCGATCAAAGAAATTTAATTAAAACCACAATATAATATGACTTTTCTCCAATTATGTTGGTGGAAATTGAGAAGTCTAATAAATCTAGTGTTAGATTGCTGACTTATGGACTCTCATATACATGACTCAAAGAAACAAAAAGGTGTAAATAGCTTTGGAAAGCAATTACCTACAGGACAGCAATTTTGTTATTAGGTCTATATCCTAGAAAATGCATACACATGCACTAGGAGGTCAGTATAAAAATGTTTATAGCACATACCTGTAATCTTAGCACTCTGGGAGGCCAAGGCAAGAGGATTGCTAGAAGTCCAGAGTTCAAGATCAGAGTAAGCAAGAGTGAGAGCCTGTCTTTACTAAAAATAGAAAAAGAATTAGCCATGCATGCTGGTGCATACCTGTAGTCCCAGCTACTCAGAAGACTGAGGCAGTGAACTAGGCTGACACCACTGTACACTAGCCTGAGCAACAAGGAAAAAAAAAGTTCATACCAGATTATTTCAAAATAGCAAAAAGTAAAACAGAACAACCCTAGAGACTGCCCAGATATCCATCAATAAAGTGAATTTACAACTGAGCCTTCAACAAATTCAGGGTTGGAGGTGCCAACTCCCCACGCAGTCAAAAATCTGTGTATACCTTTTGAATCCACCAAAACTTGACTACTAATAACCTCATGCTGTCTGGAAGTTACTGATAATATAAACAATAGTTTAATGCATATTTTATGTGTTGTATACTATATTCTTGTAAGAAAGTAAGCTAGAGAAAAGGAAAGGTTATCAAGAAAGTCATAAGGAAGAGGAAAGGTTCTTACTATTTATTAAGTGGAATTGATCATCCTAAGATCTTAATCTTCACTGTGTTTATGTGGAGTAGGCTGGAAAGGAACAAAATGAGGAAGACCTTGATCTTGAAGTCTCAGGGTCAACTGTGTGGTCCAAGGGTTGTTGTTGTCCAAGGGTCAAACGTGTGTTGATCTATTCATGCAAATTATGCATTAATGCAACAATAAAAATGAATAAACTGCAGCCACCGCAATAACATGGATAAATTTTAGAAATATACTGCTCAATGAAAAAGAAAAATAAACAAAAATGCACATATAATGATTCTATTTGTATAAAGTTCAAAATAACATTAAGTAATACATTTTAGGTATATACATAAATAATAAACTGTTTGGAAAATAAAGCCATTCTTAGAACAATAAACACGAAATTTAAAGTGTTATTTCCTCTGGAGAGAGGCAAGCTAGAAAGTAAGAGAAAAAAATACAGAGGTGGTTTATAAAATTTTGGTAACATTCTAGTCAATGATCTCTTTATAGGGGTTTTTAAAATCACTTTTTAAATAGCTTACATATATACTATACATGTTTATTGTATCACACATATCAAATGGTTTATGATATTTTTAATCAATTGTGGAGCAGGGAATTAAAAACAGTAGGGTACACATAACCCTTGTAACTGCCCAGCACTGCATAGCATGCTATGATAAAATAGAGAAAGCTCTACATTTTGCAAAACTGTATGGTTTACATCATCTTATTTAGTGCTTAAAAAATCCCATCGTGAAAACAGAGTAATTTAAACATGGCACCTCATGCTGACTCACTGCTGACCTGGTTCTAGCAGTGTTGTCTATTAAACCATGTGGTGCTGAAGGACGAGATTCAGTGAAGCAGAGAGAAATATTTTTCCAGTAGCCAGGTTGTAGACAGAAATAATACATTGGAGACTAAAAAACACAAAGTTATGTGTAGCAGGTTTGGCTATAGTTCTCAGAAGGGAAATATCAGAAAAGTAATAAAGAATCAAAAGCAGGGCGGCGCCTGTGGCTCAAAGGAGTAGGGCGCCGGCCCCATGTGCTGGAGGTGGTGGGTTCAAACCTGGTCCCAGCCAAAAACTGCAGGACTCAAAAACACCACGTTAGCAAATGTTTTCATTAAGATATTGGTAAAGAACATAAGCATCAAGAAATGTATTATGCCCAAAATGTTTGTTTTAGATACAAAAACAATTTTATAAACTATTTTTGATGGCTACTTAAGCAAGGATTAAGTTTGACAATGGGCGAGAGTAAACCAACAAATTACTGTTGTTTCAATAAGAGAGAATTATTCTCCAGGTATGCAGTCCAAGGCTGGATTGGTGCTTTATTGTGTTAAGGGGCCCAGTTTTCTTACAGCTCTGTCATGTGACTTCCATTCCCAAAGTGACCTCTTCATCCAAGATGGCTACCCCATCCACATTGAGGCCAGCAGAAAGAGAAGAGTTGGGAATATCAAGTTTTCTTACGTTATACTGGGCATAACTTAATGATGTAGAAATATCTAAATTCAAAAGAGGCTAGCAATGCAGTTTTTATTCTTGATGGCCACACACAGATTCTATGACTAAGATAGGGTGACCAGATTTTAACATCAGTAAGGCGGGACAACATGGCGGGGGTGGGGG
>NW_003852417.1:8691009-8719931 GCF_000181295.1 Otolemur garnettii
TGACAACAATGCAAACTTTGATAAGCAGTTCTTGATAATCACTTCTCAGCAATTATTTGTTATTATTACAGTTTAACATTATAAAATTAACAAAAGTAATATAAAACTCATATTCTGGCGAAATAGCCACATGGCAGCCAAAAACCGTATATTCCCTTCTTGTTCTCCGCCCGTTTGTGCATTCTTTCCAAAAATTGGGACTTTTTAAAACACCACAGGACATGGAACAAATTGTTGAAAAGTGGGACATCTGGTCACCCTAGACTAAGATGAAAGGGAGAGATGGATCCTGGAGGGCATACAGTAGTCTTATAATGCTAGCGAATTAATGTGCATCCTATTTATTTTATCCCCCGTGGAATATAGCATGGCAGCAAGCCAACATTAAATTAATTAATAAGATGTATCAATATTAATATTGGTATTAAATTAAATGTAGGACAATCCATGTGTTTGTTGATGACTACTTATGTGAGAAGGTTTTATGAAATTTCCCTTTGAATTACCTCCAAGGCACAGATGAGGCAAAGTAATATTTACTAGTTTCTAAAAAATGGAAAGCTTTTCATTTAGAGATAGATATTGCCAGAAAAAATAAGATAGATTGAAAAGGAAAAGGTTAAAGGCAAGAAATCTGAGAATCACAATATTATGGCTCCAATGAGTGCAAGTAGCCCCAGTGGAGTGAGGTTGGTCAGGTATGGACTCAGAGGATTTCAGAAAATATAAAAAGGCAATGTAGAGGGACTTAGAAAATTTAACTGGGGTGTGTGTGCTCTCGCATGCTGATACATGTTGACCACCCCCATCTTGCACTATAGCAAATACATCTTTAATGCATTTTCAATTAAAGTCAGCACGGCACACAGCACATCAGAATACAGATGTTCTTCCACATCCATGGGAAATTGGTCCTAGGACCCCCCCCATCAGATATTAAAATCCACATATGTTCCAGTCCCTGATAGAAATGACATCATCTTTGCATGCAAAATATGCACATTCCTTACATACCTTAATCAAATCATCTCTAGAGCACTTATAATACCTAACGGGAGTAATGCTATTTATGTTGTAATTACACTGTATTATTTAGAGAATGACAAGAAAAAAGTGTTTGTACATTTTCAATACAGACAGACCCACCATTATTTTTTTCATATATTTTTGAGCCATTGAAGTGTAACCTGTGGACATGCAGGGCTGACTGCTTCTCTATATACAATAAAATTCCCTCAAAGAAAATTAGAGCCCTGAGGGAACCTTCTCAGATGACCTTGTTTAAACTTGTAGTGTCTTTGCTATTTTGCTTTATTATCCATATTTTACTGTACAAACCAAAAATTCTTCCAATGTATATTTCGCACTAAAATTTTCATCATAAATTTGATATATTTTAGACAATGAATTTCAAATGTTGAATTCCATAAAGTGGAACATATAGGTTTTCATAATCCCTCCCTCTAAGATTAACCATTTGTTCTATAACTTTATATAGGCTTTGTACTATTCAGACTCAGTATTTTTTTTTTCAATGTGAAAATAATGTTTTAGTCTATTTGGAATAAAAGCTTAGTGCATGTTTTGTGAATTAACTAGGATGTTAATAAAGTATCATACAAAAAAGGGGGAAATAGGTACCATATTTATAATTAGTTAATTTCTTTCTTTTTTTTTTTGGCTAGGGCTGGGTTTGAACCCACCACCTCCAGCATATGATGCCAGCGCCCTACTCCTTTGAGCCACAGGCACCACCCTAGTTAATTTCTTTCTTTCTTTTTGCCAGACCATACATAAACCCAGGCTGACATATGGATGGATACAAGAGCAACATTTTATTTATATTGCCCTAGGAATTAGGGAGAAGACGTTCTTATTGCTGCCACAGAGGGGAAACAATTCAATGTTTTCACACTTCTTATATGCAAATTTCAATGCATACATTTTTTATTGAAGTAAAATCCATTGCAATACAGCTGTGCTAATTTTCTTTTTAATCTATGAGCAATTTCTTTTACTATAACAAAAGATTTACCAAAAGACTTTTTTAGTGAGTTTTCACTGAATCACTTTCATGTTTACCATAAACTTTCTAATTTGAATTACATATAAATAAAATAAATTTTTCAGAACACTCAGAGCTCCACTATTGATCAAGTCTCTCCATCCAAATCACAGACATCATTTTATAACAGCTCTCTCTCTCTCTTTTTATTTTTTATGAAATCATAGCTGTGTACGTTAATGCAGTCAAGGGGTACAGTGTGCTGGTTCTATATACAATCTGAAATATTTTTATCGAGCTGGCTAACATAGCCTTCACATCATTTTCTTAGTTATTGTGTTAAGACATTTATATTCTATATATAACAGCTCTCTTTTTATGTGCAGAAAAATCGTTGAAAAGTTTTCTTTAGAATTGTTAATTAAGAATATTTGGGCTTGAGGGAAGCTTTTAAGTTACCTTTATGAACCTCCTCTACCATTTCTAAAATGAAAAATGAATTAATCCATTTTGTCATTTTTATATGATTTATCATTAAGAAAAAAATCGATACTGAGCCCAGAAAAATCTCATCAGTAGCTTGTCTCAGCTGAGACAGTTTATACTGTGGTAGAGCTGGCTTTCAAGTCCCCATTATAAATTAGTTCATGAAAATATTGTTCATCACAGTCTGTTGAACCCTAAGTCTCAAATAGCCAATCTCTAACTCTCAGAGGTGAGAGGCTTTCAAGAATAATGTTGTATTTTATGACCATGCCAGAAGCCGCTGTATCAACATCACAATTTTCTCTACTCAAAAAAATCTTGTTACAAAGTAAAAGTGAAATTTCTTCACTGGTTAGTTTACCCTCAAATATTTTAAATATGTTGTGTAAATTACATTGTTAAAAATAAAATAAGCAAGCCCAATAAAATTATTACGTCTTTGATATCCAGATGTTTGTTCAGTTAATTTAAGCTTTAGATCCTCAGCCAATTGCTCAAGTGTTTTTTTTAAGGAAACTTAAGTTTAATACTTAAGGCTGCTCCTTGGAGGAAACTTTCAATTCCCTATTTCTTTTCTTCTACAACAGATTTGGCTATATCTAAGGCACATGGCGTTATAAAGTGTCTCCTTTGATGTCAAGTTCACTTCTAAGCTAATTCTGAAAGTGACCTTTCAGAGGCAGTGTCAAGATCTGGAGTGTGTTTGGTGGGGGGCAAGTGGGGATCAGTCTGGTTCCACTGCTAATTTTTTAACTCTAATTTTTTTTTGCTTGCAATAATAGTCCTCTGAGATTTTTATTCAAATTTGAATGATGTGTTTTCAATTGTCACTGTGAGAAATTTCATCCCATTATTGCTTGTTTTTCTTGCATAAATAATAGCAACTTTTAACATCATTTGAATTTTCAAAATAATAAGCCCCATGCTTTAAATAGGCATCAACTACATCCGACCTTTATCAATTAAAACTGCTTGTGATCCATTTACTGATTGTTCAGAGGCAACATGTCTGTTTTCTTTACTTTTTAGCAACCCACGTCTCTTATGCCTTGATGTTAAGTTCTTCTGAGGGGAGAGAAACAAAAGAGAGCAGAAGGAAGGAAGAAAGAGGAAAGTGGGGAGGGGAAGAACGGAAGGGAGGCAGGGAAAATCTCTCTCTCTTTAACAGTATTACTTTATCTAAAATTTGCTGCTTAACTATCTAATGTTTGTAATGTTACCTTCAAGAGAGAAGAAATGATCGACTGAAGAGTTACAGAGGGGAGCTTCAAAGGAGCTGTTGAGACATCATACCTTGTGATTGTCTGTGAGATTCTTGGCACCATTTACCCCCATTACTATGTGTGAGTTAACTGATCTGTGCATGTGACATTGAAATACACCAAAAAGAAACAAGTAGATGTGGGCCAATTTTTTGATGTATCCCCAAAAGAGTCAAGAAAGATCCCAAATTTGTACATGGCTACATGAGAACCTTCCCCTGAAGGCTGAGGCAACAGCCTCTGTTGACTGTGACCATGTGATGCTGGGGCTGGGGAATTCATTGGCAACTCTTGCAACAAGGTGTGAGATAGAGAAAAGTCACAAAAAGTATCCTGAGAAAGGGCAGCTCAATGCCTGGGCAGATATGGGAGCAGAGGTGCCCACTGCATGAGAAAACAGCCACTATTCCTCAACCCCATCCTACACAGGCTCCTTGTGCTCTACCGCGGTGAAAGTCTCCCAGACCTTCATTCAAAACTTGTTTACTCTTATTGTCACTCAATTATAACATCCTGGGCCTGGACTCACTATTGGATTTAATTTGTCTTTGTTGAAGAATAATGAGATGAATGCCTCTGTATGGAGGAAATCAATTATACAAATGCTGCTAAGATTTTAAGAGTCAGGGAAGAAGAGATAATGAGGATTAGATGATTTATTACTCAGCTACTGAAATTATTATTTGTCTCTGCAGGCCTCTGCCCACACCTCCTGGCAGGCTAAGCTGGGGCTCAGTACAGTCATGGGAATCTCAGAGCGCAGGTGCCTAAGCTTAGCAGGCTGGTGCTCACCAAAGCAGATATGGGAGGGGTCTGTGTTGACATTGAGTGGAGTTACTCACATTTGCTTCCCCAAGAAACCTACTAAAAAATTGTCAGGAGCAAAGGGAGACTCAGACCTCATGAGGAAGGAAGTGTGTGGCAGCCATCTTGCTCAAAAACACTGCCCCTAGTTCCCTCTTCAGTATATCACCCTCAGCCTCTAGGGAAGGTTGGCATACTTGGCTTTCAGTTGGTATTATTCCCTATAGGAATAGGATAAATAGTGACCTATCAAGAGGGATGGTGGCATTTGACACCCTAGTGAATGGTGGAAAGTTGAGCTAGTCCCCCAAATCTTGAATTATCACATTTCACCCAGGCTATGATAGGGGATTTTCCCTTGGAATAAAAGGCAACTAGGTATCCTTGTTTGGGGCTCACTAGATAAGTAAATGCAGAGTAGACAGTAGATTGGGTACAGGTGAGGTTATGTGGGGTGTAGACTTGAGGAACACCGGCCATATATTGTGTGAGCACCAGTTCTTGTAACTGGCACCACATGTGCCAACGTGTGTTTGTTTTATTAAACTTACCCAATTGCAGACAATTTTTCAGAGAGCCCACAAGAAACAGAAATGATGGAAAAAGGAATTGTGGAAATGATTGGTCCCTGGTCCTGGAAATAGGTCATCACTGAAATAAAGCAAAAGAGATCTGGACCATAATACAAAAAAGACTGGCTACATGACTGAGGTTTGCTTACTTTCAAACCCATTTCTAGAGAAATAAGAAAAGATTTAAGGAAAAATGAATAAGGAGTCAGAAGTTTACCCATGAGGTAAGTGTTTGTGTACAACGGGTTTATTTGGAAAGTAATCCCAGGTGGTAAAGGTAAGGGGATTCGAAGATGAGACCAAGAAAAAGGAAGCCTATGTGGGGTGTTTATGGGCAGAGCACTCCTATGGACCACTGGGGCCCCTTCCTCAATGCCCACAGAGTCCATCACAGAGATGTTCCCCCTGTGGCTGACTAAGTTGATGTATTTATGCACCAACTGCCATCTGGCTTTTGGTTGTCTCTACAGGTCATTAGCTCCTTAACGTTTTCCATTTGCTCCACATATGAGCCCAACATAATTCAGAGACTCTCAGGAAGAAAGCCCATGGTGCTTGCAGTTGAAAATAGTTGCCATTTAAAAGAAAGGTGAAGTCTGGATAGGGGCAGGTACCCACCGCCCTTGGGTTCAGAAGCTGAGGACAAGTTCCTAGTCTTGATTCTGTGGCTAGAGAGTTGTGAGGCCTTAACTAAGTAACATATCCACTTGGAAGCACAGCAAAAGAGAGCAGCTCTCAGTTGGTAATGGGCTTCCCCCACTAATAAAATGGTAGAAATTTATCCCGGCCTCTCACAGCTCATGGTTGCTAAATTCGTCAGGTGCAATAGAAGCTGAGTTCTAGAAAACCTTGTGATGAATTTTTTTAAGGCAAAATATCTAAAAAGTAAAAAACTAAGATAAAACTCCTGCTTAAGAAATTGGAAATACTCAGAAAATTGGCCAATGAGACATTTCCTGAGAATTGAAACTAACCAGGTGGCTAGAAGGAATCATCAAAGAGTTCGGGCATCACATGTCCCCCAAAGTAACACAACCATATCTATTGAGATAGACGAAGGGAAGGAGGGGAGAGGGAGAAATATTAAAGAGATTGTTGAGAGAGTTGAAAAAAAAGGGAGCGACTTATTCTGATTTCTACTCAGGACAGATTTCTTGGCTAATAGCTCTGTTATCCTATTGTCCTTCCTGAAGATCGTTTTTCATTTCATAGCTCCAAAGATTCATGAATCACAGATTTCATGAATCTTTCTTCCGAAGGTATTTTGCAGAAAAATCCCACTGTGACTGCGGTTTTGAAAGCAGAAGATTTAAATTATTTTTTTTTTGGTCCCAAAGTGAGAATGAAAATAGTCCCAGAGTACCAAACAGCCCTCCACGAATGTTGAGACAAGGCTAACGGAAAAGATTACCAAGGAGAGTGGATGTGAGAGACATGATTCTCCATTTCAGCAAATGCTTCTCTGGGAAAGATGCTTGTTAACTCCAGCTGAAAAATAGTCCTGCTGTCCAAGTCAGCAGTGAATTACAGAAGAAATGGTGCAAAACTTCACAGCCTGGAGAGAAAACCCCAGTTGCACTGAAGGAGAACTGTGAAATGATTCCTATATTTCAAGGAGAATTATTTTATCTTTTTGCTAAGTCACTGAAATAAACAATCACATTTTAAACTGTGAAAAACAGGAAGACACATGGGGAAGATTTATAATACACATTACTACTCCCCGAAGAAAATGAAGGTAGTAAACACAAGCGCATTTCTATAATATCCAAAATGAACACAGTAAGTTCAGTGTGTTGTAGGTGAGACTCTAGTGTTGAAGTACATTGAAGTGACTTCTCCACGGCCAGAAAGGAAAAAAAAATACTGCTGATAAAATGAGAGCCCTACTCTTCTGAATTTCAGTTCATGTTTTTATTTTATCTTATTTGTTATAATTATTTCTTTGAGACAGAATCTCATTATGTCACCCTCAGTAGAGTGCTGTTGAGTCACAGCTCACAGCAACCTCAAATTCCTGGGCTCAAGTGATTCTCTTGCCTCAGCCTTACAAGTAGCTGGGACTACCCACCACAATGCCTGGCCATTTTTTTTTGTTGCAGTTGTCATTGTTGTTCAGCTGGCCCAGGCCAGGTTTGAACCCACCACCCTTGGCGTATGTGGCTGGTGCTGTAACCACTGTTCTATGGGCACCGATCCCTGTTCAGGCTTTTAAACCCCAGTAATAGCCATGGAAGAAGCACCTTAGAAACCAACTGGATTACCATGACCTTGAATCTGCTTATTTTTCACCTGGATTCTCTACTGGAGTTGCCTCAGAATTTTCTCATTTATGTAATAAATGTTAGAGAATATCTATTATATCTTTATGTATTATAACACGAGTTTCTCTCCCTTAAGGATTTGGGTTTTGTATCTATATCAATATATTAGATCCTCAGTTTTAACATTTCTTACCTCTAAGCAACTGACTGAATGATTTGTGCCATTTCTCACATACCCGTTATGAATAATAACATTTACCTTAAAATTAAAGCATGTCTCTGAGGCCTGGTGTGTGTTCAATAAATGGCAGTTTTTGTTTTTGTTTTTACTTTAAAGCAGGTGAATATTCGCTAGATGCACACAAAGAAAGAGTAATTGAAATAAAATTGTACACACATACACATGCACACGATGAGAAACTGGGAGATGAGGAACGTAGTTAGACATAGCTACAATGAGCAAGTTATTTCCTTTCAACCTCTTTCAACCTCAGTAGCAAATGGCAAGTTATCTCCTTTCAACCTCTTGCTTTCCGGGAAAAATGCAAATGCCCTGATTTTTTTTTGCTAAATTAATTTATTAGCTCTAATAGTTTTTTTTTTTAATTAAGTCATAGCTGTGTACATTAATACTATCATGGGGTACAGTGGGTTGTTTCTATATACAATTTGAAGTACTTTCATCTAACTGGTTAACATAGCCTTCATGCCATTTTCTTAGTTGTTAAGACATTTATATTCTACATTTAGTAAGATTCACATGTACCCTTATAGGATAAAGCATAGGTGTGATCCCACCAATCACCCTCCCTCCATCCATCCTCCCCCCACCCCTCTCCTCCCTTTCCCCATATTCTTGGGCTAAAATTGGCTTATAGTTTTCCTACAATAGCTATGAATTAGTTTCATGATAGGGTTGAGTACATTGGAATACTATGCAGCCATAAAGAAAGATGGAGACTTTACCTCCTTCATGTTTACATGGATGGAGCTGGAAAATATTCTTCTTAGCAAACTATCTCAAGAATGGAAGAATGTCGTGATTCTTATCAACTGATGAAGAATCTCTTCTCTGTCCCCCTGTTCTTCACTTCTTATGACACTTCATTTTATGCCTTCTTAATTTTTTATATTTTTGTAATTTCTTTAAGATGTAAGTTCTATGAGGTCAAGTAACTCTTCCTTTATCTACTTCCAGCAACCAAAATAGAGTTGGTTACAGAGAACTTTCAACGTGTTTTCACAGCCCAATATCTACTTCTCCTTCTCAGCCCTCTGGCTTGGTTTTGTGTCTCAGTGGGAAGGCAAATTTGGGGGCTGACATTTCCCTCTGCAGTCTACGTGGCCACATGTTTCTCTTGGCCCCTGGAGTTCTTTGCACCCACAGCTTGTCTTTTCTACCCTGGTGAAATCTTTATTTCCAATGCCAAAATGAAGTAGAACTGAGAGGTCTTAAAAGAAGGGATTTCATATACATATGTGTGAAATAAATATAATCATGAGAAATTTCTAAAAACTCACAAAAAAATTCTTCATGATCCTCATAACTGCTTGTCCTGCTTATCCTACATGGGTCTGCAACAAGACTTAGCACAAAAATTCCTCAATACTGCGTTTCAGATAATCTTCCCTCACAAAACCATCTCCTTAACTAAGACTGTTTCCACTAGTGACATCAGCTCCTACAGCAAACCCCAGTGAACAAGTGAACAACAGTATTTGTTATTTTGCTTTTTTTCTTTTTTTTGGCGGGGGCTGGGTTTGAACCCGCCACTCCAGCATATGGGGCTGGCACTCTACCCCAGTGAACAAGTGAACAACAGTATTTGTTATTTTGCTTTTTTTCTTTTTTTTGGCTGGGGCTAGGTTTGAACCCGCCACTCCAGCATATGGGGCTGGCACTCTACGCTTTTGAGCCACAGGCACCACCCAACAGTATTTGTTTTGAGACAACTTAGATGGACTTCTCCTTTACACCTTTAAAAGTTTTCCCTTGCCTGAACCTCCTAAGATATGATTCATGGTAACACAAATGTCTTGGATTCTAATCCCCTGTTCCTTCCTAAATATATTCACTTCTCTAAAGAGCCACTCTCTTTGTTGTTATTTTTGGCTGACAATTTTATTTGCTTTCACTGCTTAGTTCTGATCCTGTTTCTGTTGCTTGCAACCAGTGAATCCAAAACAAGAAGATATAAATGTATGAATTACATTGAATTTATAAACATCACATATCAGTTTATGAAGGATTATTACTTTTTCCTCCCTAGTTCAAAATCTATAAAGATTTCATTCCAGGATTTTATATAAAATGGATAAGCAATGACACAACTATTTAATAGTAGACGGTAGGAATTTTTATGTACTTAATTTTTATATAAGGCTAAATACAACTTGAGAGTCAATGTTGAGTCATAACTAAGTGGGGGTATTTTTTCAAGAAGTTAATATAGTACATATGTATTGCTTTGGTAAAATCTGTCTTGCTATAAGTAGTGTTAAGAAAACTTCAGAACTTTTAACTATATTTGATAAAGTAAATTTGAAACTGAAATAACATACTTGGAATATACTCAGTATAAAGAATTATTTCTATCTCCTTCTATTTTCTCTATTTATTTATTAATTTTCTTAGGTATCTACTTTCTCTGATGGGATACTCTCATACCTAAATTCTAACCCAACTCAACTCATAGCTATGGTTTATATCTTTAAAAAGAAAGAAGCATCAAATTATTTTCATGATTCTGTCAATTCTCTTACTTGGCAAGCAATATTTAATAATTTGAAGAGGTCCAGAGTACAGATAGCATCACACTTTGCCAGGCAGAACATTACTTTAAGGCAAGCCAAAACCTACTGCTTTAGTCAAAGGCCAAGACAATAGTTTCAGAACAAAATTATAATTTGGAGAACTTAAAACACAGAATAAAATAGAATGTCTTAAAAATAATGAGTGTTATTTAAAGTATGCACAGATGAGATTAAACCATCATTCTGACATTATCTATAGGGCTATAATAAAACCTAGCTGAAAATTTTAAAGTACTTTATTTATTTATTCATTTATTTTTATTTTAACTTAGTAAGGGGGTATAAATGTTTAGGTTATGTTGTTCTCACTTCCAAGGCAAAGTTGGAGTTGTAGTAGAGCCCTTCACCCAGGGGGCATGCTAAACACTGTCACATTGTGTTTATTAGGTGAGATCTCCCTCCTCCCTCCAACTTCCCTCCAGCACCCCCATCCCCCCTCTTTCTTACCCCTTGCTATACTGTATTTGTGTTTTATCTTTTGTATGGGCATGTAATTGTTTATATATTGATTTCATATTAGTATTGAAGACACTGGATTCCCCCCCCCCCATTCTTTGGATACTTTACTAATAATAATGTGTTTCACCTCCATCCAAGTAAACATAAAAAATATAAAGTCTTCGACTTTTCTTATGGCTGTATATACTCCATGGTATACACATCCCATAGTTTGTTGAGCTATTCAAGGAATGATGGGAATATAGATCCTGAATTGAGGTGCATTAAACATTCTGGTGCAAATGTCTTTGTGGTAAAATGGTTTTTGTTCCTTTGGGTAATGATATGGCAGAATCAAATGGAACACTGACCCTTAGTTCCTTAAGAATTCCCCACGCTTCTTTCCAAAAAGGTTACATTAGTTTGCAATCCTACCAGCAGTACAGAAGTGTTCCTTTTTCTCCACATCCATACCAGCATCTGCAGTTTTGGGAGTTTATGATGTCAGTTAATCTTATTGGAGTTAGGTGATAACTCAGAGTGGTTTTGATATTCATTTCTCTGATGATTATTAGTATAGAGTATAAATGTTTTAACACAATAATTAAGTAAACAAGAAGAGGTATATATTAACCAGTGTGATATAAGTGTTCCTAATTCTATATGAAATCAGCACATTGTACCCCATAAATTCATTAATGTATACATGATCTATGTGTTTATGATTTAATAAAAAATAATAAAATAAAATGCACCCATCAAATATCTTAAAAAAAAGATGATGAGCATTTTTTCATGTTTGTTGGCCATTCATCTGTCATCTTCAGAGAAGTTTCTGTTCAATTCTCTTGTACACTTATAAATGGGATTGTTTACTCCTTTCTTGTTGATTGAATTCTCTGTAGATTCTAGTTATCAGGCCTTTGTATAATTCATGCAAAAATCTTCTCCCTAATTTTTAAAGTACGTTAGTACCAGGAGGAGATATTTTGATGACTTCCAATTGAATCCAGAATTCCTGGAAAGGGCACTCAATTAAGAACTACATTCTGTGTCCAGTCTAGGATTTAGCATGTATTATCTAATGATCTTGGGCCTAGATTTCTCCTCTGGAAGTGAGAAGTTTGTCCTTCCTGATTCCTGGTTTTCTCACATCTCTAATGTTTGTAAAATATATACAATAAGAGAAGCCTGAGGCTGCACAAGACTTTATTCTCCTACAGGTTGAGTTTCATAAATGTTATTGAACCACACAATGAGTTTCACATTGTAGTAAGCGTTAGGTACACAAATTTGTTCTTAGTAATATTGCACAATCCAGGGGAAAATGCAACCAAGTAACAACTGCTGCCCTAATGCAAACATACAGAAGTCAGGGTGTGGCATAGCACAGAGGAACATTGCTTACCTTTTTTTTGAGACAGAGCCTCAAGCTGTCGCCCCGGGTAGAGTGCCATGGCATGAAAATCCACAGCAACCTTCAGCTCCGGGGCTCAAGCGATTCCTCTGCCTCTGCCTCCCAAGTGCTGGGACTACAGGTGCCTGCCACAACGCCCGGCTATTTTTTGGTTGCAGCTGTCATTGTTGTTTGGCAGGCCCGGGCTAGATTCAAACCCGCCAGCTCAGGTGTATGTGGCTGGCGCCTTAGCCACTTGAGCCACAGGCACCGAGCCAAAAATTGCTTACCTTGTCTGGGAGTTGGGAGAATAATTCCTGGAATAGATATTCCCCTCACTTAATTGTGAATATGATATATTAGTAAGGTAAAGAGAAGGGGATAGAACATATCATATTGAGCAGAAGGAACAGCGTGACAAGTATGCAAAGCATGACACAGAATGCTGAGTACAGAAATGGGAAGTAGCTCAGCTCCTTAGAATGCAAAGTGCAGGCTCTGCACCTGTGGCTCAAGGGGCTAAGGTGCCAGCCACATACACCTAAGGTGATGGGTCCAAATCCAGCCCAGGCCGCCAAAAACAACAATGACGGCTGCAACCAAAAAATAGCCGGGCACTGTGGCAGGTGCCTGTGGTCCCAGCTATTTGGGAGGCTGAGGCAGGAGACTCGCTTGAGCCCAGGAGTTGGAGGTTGCTATGAGCTGTGATGCCACGGCACTCTACCCAGGGGGATAGCTTGAGGCTCTGTCTCAAAAAAAAAGAATGCAAAGTGCAAAGCTGGGAGTGGGGAGAGGTCCTGTGGGAGAGGCATTAGAAACACATGATATATTCTATTATTAAGGTAATGGGAAGAAATTCAAAAATTTAAACTTAACAGTGAAGTCGCTGTTCTGTTTTAGGTTAATAACTCTTATACGTATGTGGAGAATAAAGTTGAGGGTAGCCAGACTAGAAGCAGAAAGAGCACACAGAAAAACTGGTCACAAAGTCCGAAGCAGAAAATAAGTCAGGAGAATGATATAGAGGGGCCAGTGACTAAAGACTGGAGGAATGCTCTTACAAGAAACGTGCTGTTGATAGCTGCATAGAATTAATACATAATAGAGAGAGAACTCTCCTAAGTGGAGTAGTCAGAACTAGGAGGTAAGAATGGGACACCTAAAGTTGGGTGGTGGGTGGAAGAAGTGGCACCTAGTAAGAAGACTCAGAAAGATTGGGCAGAAATGTAGCAGTACCACTAGACAGTAGTGTCTATTGCCACCGCTGCTGCCACAGGGGATGCTACGCCTCCTGGTGCCACACGAAAGAACCAGGCTGGACATGGATTGAAGTACTAGCTTGCGAGAAGTGAGCTAACCAGAGGTGCAGGAGAGCCCTGAGCCCCCTCTGCAACGGCTGTAAATTAAGGTGATACACAACAGGTGTGGAGAGTTACAGTAATGACATACAGGGGCTGAGCGCATAAGGACTGCCACATGCTCTCTCTTCACGTGTTCTTTCCATACAGCCTCCATGGAGGAGCACCAAGCACCAATGTTTAACACCTGCTTACTAATGATCTTATCTCATTCTGGAACACTGAGTTACGTGGGGGTTTGCTCCTAAGTCACAAAACCTCTCTAGGCTTTCCAGGAGACTGTCCTGTTCTCAGCATTTCCTTTTAATGTGATAAGAATCAGTAACTGTCCTTGCAAACATGGTGTCCATTCCTCTACAAGGGTTACTAACCCAGAAGCTAGAAGACTTCAAAAAGGGGGAAGTGGCTAACAGTATGAAATTCAGCACAAGTGACAACTAAACTCAATTGTTTGTTTACACTTGGCTGCAGAAAAGTAGTTTGTGTCCGGGAAGGAGCTGTTGTTGTAGGGGCCTGGCAGAGTAGAACACAGATGCCTCTGATTACAGAAATAAACGGTCAGTACAAAAAGGAGAAAATAATAACTTGACTCAAATAAAATGTCAACTTTAAGCCTGTGGAAATTTTTAAAAATCAAAAAGGAAAGATAAGAATAAAGGTGACAATTTTTGAAGCCAGCCAGAGTTGACCCAGCATTTGCAGGGCAGCAGTCCCGGAAAAAGACACACAGGGCAGCAAACAATGAGGGGGAGCCAACTGAACAAGCTGTGTGACTGAAGAACACATTCCTGCAGAAACGAGAGCGCGAGTGCCCTGCTTAGCCACTATGGACCTCCTAAAAAAAAGAATTGGGAGAAAAAACTGAAGTAGCTCTTTTTAGATATCAGGCAGCAGCCAGTGTGGGCATGTGAATCTCCAATTAGGGAAATCAGTGGGAGATCACACTAGCTTTCTTCCCAGAGGCACTTTCTGGACAGTAGTGTAAGGGAGAGAAAGATTTGCTAAACGAAAAGCCAAGGAATTTGATTTCAGTGAAGACCGAGGTACATGTGACGTTTAGGGCAGAGTACAAGAGAAAAGAAAGATTCAATAAAAGAGTTCTAAAATAGCATAGGGATTCTCTTGGGTCCTTGGCTAACTATTAAACTTAATTCATTTAAGGAAAAATTCCACGGGACTGGGAAAAGTCAGGGAAAGAGCAATTGCTAAAGACTAGTACGCTGAACAAAATCGGAGCTGGCACAGGGTTAGAAGATGGTCAACTTTCCATCTGCCAAATGAGAAAGGTATGGTGCATATTTTATAATGAATATAAAGACTTTGACGAGATTCCACCTGATTATACCTTAGAAGTTGGAATAAACTAGGCTATGATAGACCCCCCTTATACATCTTAGAACTAAGTCTAAAAGAGATCAAGGTGATTCTCCGGCAAATTGACTGTGTGAAACAGCAAACTTTAATATTCTTTAAAGAAAGACAAGAAAATTGAGACACTCAGTAGCAAAACATTCACGATGTCAAAGATCTAAAATTACACAACCACCTCAATAAATACAGAAAAATGCTTGCTCCGTTCCAACATTCATTCTTAACACAAACTTTTTGCTAGGTTGAAATGAAAAACACTTTCTCAACCTGAGAAAATGATAAAGCATATCTAAAAAAAAAAATTCTACAGCTAAAATCATCCTATCCTTGTTGAAAAAACTGCATGCGTTCAGTTAAGATTTGGGGAAAAAAGGAGAATATCTTCTATCACCACCTCTATTGTAATACATGAGATCCTACTTGATACAATATGGCAATAAAAAGAAATAAAAGGAATTCTGATTGGAAATAAATAAGTTTCTCCTTTTCGATGAAAGATAGAGCATATTATAAACTGGAGTATATCACCCAAGAAGAAACACCACCAGGATATTGTCTACCACATTTTCTGAATTAAAAAGTTACCAGATTTTACAGAAGTAAAAATATCCCTTGGCATCTGGAACAATGCTACAGACAATTGACCTTTACAAAGCAGACAACAACACACCCTGGGAAAAAGAAGTCCTATTCAATAAATGAGTAAAAGAAGATAGGCACGTGTAGAAGAATGAAATGGGACCCCCATCTCTCACCACTCACAAAAATCAATTCAAGACGGAGAGGACACTTAAATGTAAGGCATGAAATCATAAGAAAGCTAGTGTCAACTTAGGAAAAACTCTTTCTTATATTGGCGTAGGCAATGAATTTATGAATAAGACCCCAATAGCAGTCACAGCAATAACAAAAATAAATATGAGATTTGATTAAACTAAGGAGCTTCTGCACAGCTAAGGAAACAATCAACAGAAAAAATAGGCAACCTACAGAATGAAAGAAAATATTCATAAGCTACATGTGGTACATCAGAAAAGGGGCTAATAACCAGAATCTACAAAGAAGTTCTTGCACTAGGCAAGAAA
The DNA here is from genome assembly GCF_000181295.1 of Otolemur garnettii. Classification (NCBI taxonomy): domain Eukaryota; kingdom Metazoa; phylum Chordata; class Mammalia; order Primates; family Galagidae; genus Otolemur; species Otolemur garnettii. The sequence continues at coordinate 8,706,865 of NW_003852417.1, forward strand.
AAAACAACCCAATTAAAAAGTGAGCCAGAGACAGGAACAGAAGCTTTTCAAAAGAAGATAGACAAATGGCCAACAGACATATTTTAAAATATTCAATGTCACTGATCACTGGGGAAATGAAAATTTAAATCACATGAATTATCACCTTCCCCCTATAAAAATGACTTTTATTAAAATGTCTGAAAATGATAGATCCTGGTGTGGATGCAGAGAGAAAGGCACACTTCTACACTGTGGGTAGCTCTGCAAATTAGTACAACCTGTATGGAAAACAGCGCAGAGATTACTCAAAGAACTAAAACTAGTCCCACTGTTTGACCCAGCAATTTCACTGCTAAGTATTTACCCAGTGGAACAGAAGTCATTTTATCAAAAAGGCACCTGATTTGGAATGTTTATTGCAGCACAATTCACAACTGCAAAGACAGGGCATCAACCCAAGTTCCCATCCAGTCATGAATGAATTAACCAAATGTAGTATATCATGCCATGGAGTACTACTCAGCCATGAGAAAGTATGAATTAATGCCTTTTGGAACAATTTGGATGGAACTGGAGACCACTATCCTTGGTGCTAACTCATGAGTACACATGTGCACAGAGGGAAATAAAAAGCGGAAATAATGGGGGAAGGGAAGGAAGGGTGTGGCAAAAATGTCCTGATAGTTACAATGAACACTATTTGGGTGTTGGGCACACCTATAGCAACGGCTTAAGCAATGCAAATTGATACGTGTAAGTAAAAACAGGAGGTACATAGTGGCTAAACAGCACACACTCTCTCTTTTTTATGGAATAACTGAATGCCAGTAACTGAAATGAAAGGGTAGCAAACGGCAACTGTTAATTATAAATCCAGTAATAAAGCAACAAGAGAATTGAAATAGTTTAATAGCAGAATACCAAAAAAGTCTTTATAGAAGAAGTAGTAGTTGAAGGTTAAATTGATGTTATAAAATAAGAAAATAAGTGAGCAATATTAGGATAGTACTATATATAAGAATTCACACCTATATGGTATCAGCATAAACAAACGCAAGGTAGTAGCTACTGTTGAATTCAGAGCAGTGGTTAATTTTGGAGGAAGAGACTAGAGATTGGGATGGAACAATGAAAGCGCTTCTGAGATGGATGGCCAAGTTGTCTTCCTTAACCTGATTTGTGAGAATGAGTGTGTTCACCTTTTCATAATTTAGTAAAACTATCCATGTGTTGGTGCAGTTTTGCACCTCTGCTTTTTCTTTCATCACAAAAAATATGTTAAAAAAAGAACCAAATAGAAAATAAGGCTTTTGTTTTTATTGATACGTTATCCTTTAAAAATTTTCAGTAGCAGGGCGGCACCTGTAGCTCAAAGGAGTAGGGCCCCAGCCCCATATACCGGAGGTGGAGGGTTCAAACCCAGCCCCAGTCAAAAACTCCAGCAAAAAAAAAAAATTTTCAGTAGTATTAGTTCCATCAGCCTAGTCAAATAGGCAACACCTTATGTTTCCTTAATCTGAAGAATTAGCTAGAAGATTTTATTTATTGAATTTTAATTGCAAATTGACAAGTTATATAAATTGGGGGGGATAAAAATTGATGTTATAATTTATGAAAATAGTGTGGAACAATTAAATTCAGCTAGTTAACATAATCCATCACCTTATATACTTCATATATTTTTTTCTGGTGAACTTTGTTTTTGAAATGTACAATGTGGCTGGGCACCTGTGGAGCAAGTAGCTAAGGTGCCAACCACGTACACCCAAGGTGGTGAGTTCAAATCCAGTCCTGGCCCACCAAACAACAATGACGGCTGCAACCAAAAAATAGCTGGGGGTTGTGGCAGGTACCTGTGGTCTCAGCTACTTGGGAGGCTGAGGCAGGAGACTCGCTTGAGCCCAGGAGTTGGAGGTTGCTGTGAGCTGTGATGCCACAGCGCTCTAACCAGGGGGACAGCTTGAGGCTCTGTCTCAAAAAAAAAAAAGAAATATGCAATGCTCTATTATATTAACTATATTCACCACACAGTGAACACAAAGAAAAAAACATTCTTCCTGTCTAACTGAGATTTTAATACCCTTTTCACCATCATCCTCTCCCTGTTTGCCCCACGCCCCAGCCGCTGGAATCACCATTCACTCTCTCCTTCCATGAATTTGATGGTTTCAGATTCCATATGCAGGTAAAAAACATGTGGTTAGTTACCTTTTGGTGCTTTACTTATTTTGCTTAGCATAATGCTCTCCAATTCTCTCTGTGTTATCACAAATGACAGCATTTTCTCCTTTTGAAAGCCTGAATTTTATTCCATTGTGTATATGTATGTAAAGAATATTAACTTTATCCGTTCATCTGTTTATGGAAGCTTAAGTTCATTCCACAAATCGGGACATTTTACATTTCGAACCCAACATCTCTTTCTCTACACTATAACATACGACGTCTTTATATCTTCATTCACTGTCGACAGATCTCTAATACCTGATTTGCGATCAGAATGTTAAAAGTGTAAAGATATAAACGTGAGTAAATGTGGTGCTTTTCAAAAGAGCTCACTACAAACTAGTTGAGACTAACAAGCAATAACTCACCTCACGTGCTGGCATATGTTTGATATGCTTCACTTGATCATTTGAAAAAATATACAAAAAGCGTGTAAATCAAACGTGGCAGATGACCACCTGGAAAACATGACTTGTAAAATGTATTGCAAAGATTAATTTTCTGACTAGGTAGAGAACTTTTTCAAATCAATACTAAAAATAACAGAAAAGCAAACAAAGGACCTATATAGATAATATAACAATAGAGTAACAGATGAAGGCTCGGCTCCCGTACACAGTGGTTACAGCACCAGCTACATACACTGAGGCTGGCGGGTTCAAACCCAGCCTAGACCAGCTAAACAACAACTGCAACAGAAAATAGCTGGGCGTTGTGGTGGGTGCCTGTAGTCCTAGCTACTTGGGAGGCTGAGGCAAGAGATTGCTTAAGCCCAAGAGTTGGAGGTTGCTGTGAGCTATGTTGCCACAGCACTTAACCAAGGGCAATATATGGAGACTCTGTCTCAGAAAAAAAAAAAAAACAAACAAACGTGTGACCTATGATGCTTATTGTTCATTGATGTGCTGACTTAAACAGCACAGTATATTAAATGCAGCATGGCAGGGCTAATAGCAAGTCTGTGTGTGGGGGCATCTCAAAAATTTCCACTAATGAAATGATTTATTAAAAGATGAAGAGCAGCTCACGAGGCAGGTACATTCTATACAATGAAAATAGTCTGGAATATATGGTATGTTTGGAAAAGGCAAAAGTGCAAGTATTATTGGAACACGGGTGTGTAGGCTGACGTAGTGGGAGATGCAGCTGGTAAGATTAGTTGGAGTAAAAACGATATCGTATGTTGTGCCAAGCAGTTTGGAGTGCTCTTCATAGAGGACAGGGAATGTCTAAGGGACTTTGAGAGTTACTTGATCAGATAACCATATTATAGTCTAACAGTACTAAGGAAAATAAATAGGATACTAGTTCAGATGGCACACAGTGGGGCGGGTCTAACGTCAGGTGGAATGGAAAGGGAGGCAGATTTGTGACCACGCAGGGCTAGCATTGGTTTACTGCAGATTGAAAAGGATGATGATTTTTTTAGTTAGAGAACGATCAGCGTAATTTGAATTTTGAGTTTCCATAGTAGTGATGAAAGTTGGAAGACATAGCATATTTGGATGGAAACTTGTACTGCTATACCAGCACTAATTTGGGAGACTTTTAAAAAGCATGGCAAAGATAATGAATACTCATTTTCTTTTTTAAAGGGCAAATGAAAAACATTATCTCTCAGAAAGAAAGGGGGAAAGGGTGCTGATGTCTTTAAGATGTATCTTTTCATTTTAGTAGTACAGACAGAGTCGCAATAATCAAAATACTCAAAACTTTCATCTGTAACAGAGGATCGTTTCGTGAATTCTGCAGCTCTCTGAATTCCTACAGTAACAGAACCCCTGAATAATGTCATGTGATTTGAAGACCTTGGCAATGCAGGGGACAAATGCCTTGAAGCAGCATGACTTCAGAAGCACTGGACTTTTAAATTAAAGGGATTACAACACGAATCCATTCAACCCTCACTACTACTTCTGTGAAGACATTTTCGGTATTCTGTTATTAAACGATTTCATCTCTTGTTGCTTTATTTACTGAATTTGTAATTGACAGTTGCCATTTGCTACCCTTTCATTTCAGTTATTGGCATTCAGTTATTCTATAAAAAGTTGCATATTATATCCTGAATATGATGAAGCATCTCAAATGTATAAAGTTTTATTCTGTGCCATGCACCCTCTTGAGTCATTTACATACATCTTTATTTAATAGTCACAAGACCCCTCTGAGAAAGGTATGGGTATTACCACCCCACTTTTGAGATGAAGAAACCGAGGCACAGAATGGCTAAGTACCCTGTCCGAAACCAGGAGTTATATAATTTAAACACAGTCTGGATGCAGAGTATTTGACCACTATTTTATGCTGGCCCTCATTTTCATGATCTCCTGCAACACTTAGTTGAGGGATGCCAGCCCAGGAGAGAGAGAGAAACAGCAATGAATAGCCGAGCCAGTCAGCAAATGCCAGGGAATGTGGAGCCAAGTCTGCCCTCGTTGGGAGACTGCGCATAGGAGTCAGCAGAAAGATGGCGGCAGCCTGGAGGCCTAGACCTCCAGCTCTGGCCCTCTCTTGTTGGCCTGTGGTACCTGATACTTGGTGTAGAGATACACAGACCAGATCTGCACATCTCACCTGCACCTGGGAAAGCAATGAAAATAGGAATGGAAATTGGTAAGAAAAGTTGGGAAAAAAGGCACTGTTCTCCAATAGCTTGACTATCGACCTAAAATCATGAAAATGGAAAGTGCATTTCATTTCATTCCACGGGGTTCGGGTGGCCCAGGAAGATGTGTCTCCCTTGTATGTGCATACACAAACAAAACCTCATTAATGGACCGTCGCGAGAGAGTTGTTTCCTTTGTCTTAACACCCCTTTTCCTCCAAACCTTAGTGAGTCCTGAACAGGCAGAAACAAAGCAGATTATTAACTTTGCCTTTCCAAATCCTGATTCAAGTTATGAATATATAAAAGGGAAGCTTGGATTGGAGGTAGCCATGGAGATTTTCTGGTCCAGATCTTGGAAAGGAAATTCTAACTTAAAGGGGAAGCTTCCGCCCTAATGGCAAAGTGACTGTGCCCTTACTGTTGGGTCTCTATATGTGAGATCCACATTCCTGTGGGAGGGGTTCTCTGTTTAAGCACAAAGTCACATCCCTAGTTAGAAATCTTGGTAGCTGATGCTGTGTTTAAAGTCTCCCTTCTCCTCCAGTGTGGAAGAAATCACACATTAATTTGAAAAACATTTGGACTACCGATATTTCTAGAAAAATAGTCATGGTGTTTTGTTGTTTATACGATAAAGTTTAATACCTTCATGTGAATCAAAATCATGAAATCATTTCATTTCATTGCACTTTACAATCTCAGAAATTGTGTTAACTCACACTTTCCCCAACCCAAGATCTTTCTCAGTACCTTTTGCTCATTGATCCTTTGGTATCTTGTATTTTTTAAATTTTAGATTAATATGAGGATACAAATGTTTAGGTTACATCATTTTCGTTTCTAAGTGGGATCTTATATTTGTAATACAACACATCACAGTCAAACACGTCTCTTGTTTTGGTTTATAGTGTCTACCAGTGATTATTTTTTTTAAATTTACTCATACTACCTAGCTTAGTTTATGAAACACGGTATTTGCCCCCCAAAAGGTTTGAATGATCTTGAATTGACTCACTGCTGCTGGAGAGAGTGTCATATAACAGAAAGAGCGCAAAGTTTGCGACCGCAATGTCTGTGGTCAAATCCCAGCTTCTTCACACCAGCTGTGTGCCCTGATAATATTTACTCAGGCTTGCAAAGCAGCAGACATTTCATATGCAAAATCTGAATACAAATGTTTAACTCACAGATTTATGGTCCAGATCAACCAAAATGATACCTGCAAAAAAGTGTGTCATCAACTGCAAAGCTCTGCACAAATCATGGGTGATGAAACCCCGTTGACCTTGGGGTTGATGGAGAGTGGTTCTTTCACAGGCAAATATGGAACTTCATGCCTTTACTTCAAACTAAGCAAGTTGGCTGGCTTTGCTTCCTCAGCAGAGACACCCCCCCCCCACACACACACATCATATCACAGCTGGATGCGGCTCGCTTTCTGATTCACTGCCTTTTTATAGCCACTTCTCTCACAAACCAACAAAACAGCACACACGCTTCCTTCTGCTAATCAATGCCACATGTAGTACAATGAGCAATTAAGCCCAGAAAAAGGAAGAGGACATTAATAATAGAAAGCTTGATTACTGAGAGATTAGAACCTGAAATTGTGTTTGCATTCTCTGTTGGAAGGTATAATTTAATTAGCCACCTTGGAAAGGTTTCAGATGTGACAGAAAACTAATATTCCACTTCTGCAATTTCATTGCCCTCTTTGTCTCTGGAAAGAAATAGTTTCATAATGAAGTTTTAACTATGCAGATCAGTTGGCAGCTCCATCGACCCAGGTCACAGGTCTCATCCTCTTCTAAGAGCTCTCGCTATTTCTGGTTGCTGCCCTGCCTCCACACCACAGCAAAAAAATCACACCAGAGGGAGGTGCCTGTGGCTCAAAGGAGTAGGTCACCGGCCCCATATGTCAGAGGTGGTGGGTTCAAACCTGGCCCTGGCCAAAAAGTGCAAAAAAAATTAAAAAAACAAAAAATCACACCAGAAGTGTGTCATATCAGATGCTAACCTTTCTACCAATTGTTTTATATGGAACTAGCCTGGGAATATTTTTTACCGAATTGCTACCACCTGTCTAAAATCTTGGGCCTCAACCCAGCCCTTCCACACAAAAGCTGTCCTCCTGGGGTTCTTTACTTCCTCACTTCTTCCTAACTAGTTGATGGGAGCTCACTATATGCCCAGTGTAAAAATCTTGGGTGGTCTTGGGCTAAAACTGCAGGATAAAAAGCTGGTTTAGGTACACTGAATTTTTATTGATGGTGGCAGTGGTATATGTCTTTGTTCACACTCAGCACATTGGGCCCCTTGCTGGAAGGCTCTCAGGGATCTTACTCATCACGGGGCCAAGTGCAGAACCCCAAACTTGCTTGTCGTATAAAAACATGAAGCAACTCACTTCCTAAGAAATTTCACACATGACGGAATGTTGGCTTGGGAACAACCTGTCTTACTGGGTCCTTCCAGAAAGGACAGGGTCAAGAACTGGCCAGATGCCATCATCTTTATATTCTCAGAGTTCACTGTAACTTCTAAAGAGAAGGGAGAGAGAACTGGATAAGGTTCTCTCTCTCTCTCTTTTTTTTATTAAATCAATTTTTTAAATGAAAGTTGTTTGTAAGATTATTTTATTCTTCAATTATTCAGCTGAGTTACAAAGTTCAACTGAGGCACGGTAGTAACTGGAAGCAGAAAATAAACCTGGAGCAGCACAGGCAGCATGAATAGAAGGTATAGAAGGTAAAGGTAACTTGCACAAATTTCAGTGGAACAAAGAAAAATGTTATTTAAGAAGAAGAAAGAGGAAGTTTAGAGTACATCCAAAGAGCGATGGAAGTAGGTCCCGCTCATGAAGGAGCAGAGGTGAGAGAGATCTTGGGTAAGTTTCTAAACATCGATAGCTACTGAAAAGAAAAAAGTCTCAATACATTGAAACCTGGGCTTGTGATAAATACCATTTTAGGTAAAATGGCATAAGGGAAAAGGGGGGAGAGGACTGTGTTCAGCGATCCCGAGATTTCACCATGAAGGCCTCTGAAGAAACCACAGAGGGTTTCATTTAGTTGACATTACCCATCTAAATTAATAAAAGTACCTTTGAGATGATGTAATAGTAACAAGGATGTGCAGAATGCTGGAATTTCAGAGAAGAACTGGACTCATGAGCCAGGGTGGCACCATAGCCCAAGTGAGGGCTATGGTTTCTAAAGTACAGAATACTCAGTTCAATTGGAGTTTTACACAAACAACACTTTTTTTTTTTTCGGAGAAATGTGTCCCAAATATTGCATGAGGCATACTTATTCTAAAACTTACTTGTTGTTTGCTTGAAATTCAAATTTAAAAGTGAATCTTATATTTTCATTTGAGAAAGCTGATTACCCAAGTCTCATGTCCCAGAAAATTGAAGACTCTTGTACACAGTTCTCCAGTCATCCCTGAGGACAGGTTTGTATGTTCTGTTGTGATCTCTGGCCTTGGACTCATGGTTTTGAAATCCTGAATTCCCCAACACTAGCGCATAACATTAGGCAAATTAACCTCTCTGTATCTCAGTTTCTCCATCTACAAATCAGGGATTGTAATAAATGAAATTGTCACATTGCATTGTGAAGACTAAATAATCAGATACATCAAATACATGTAATATCCTTTGAGCAGTGCTTGGCACATAGAAAGCACTCAGTAACCATCTGCTGAAAAATTTAGGCTTTTAAATAATTATTTCAGTAGTTCAGTACTCTACGACCATGAATAGTCCTGCTGGGTGGTAACTAAGAGCAGTAAGTGGATGGACTTGGCACAGTTCTTGCCCAAGGAAGCTCACCTCCACACCCACAATTACCTCGGCCTATCAAGACAAGAACTGAGTCACGGTGCCGCAAACAGACTACACGCTCACGCTTAGAAGGAGCCTGGTGCTTCTGTGCAGGCTGCAGCCATGTCTAGTGCAGAAGCAGCCTCAAATCTGTGCACAGTAGAGGGGACTGGTGACCCAGCTGAGAGGGCATGGCCCTGGGCTGGAATAGGGTCGATCTAGATGTGTGCTCAGTGACACCGCTTGTTTGCTGACCTTCTAGAAGACCATGACCTTTAATACCCTATTTTCTGTCTTCTAACTGTGCATGCAGGGATTCGGTGGGCGTCTCAGCCCAGGCAGCCCCTGCACTCTCCGTTCTCCCTGTGCAAGGTGAGGGCTTCATCTTGTTTCCCCTGTGTCTCCTGAGCTGCCTCCCCTACGTCCATTCCTAAAGCCTGGCTGTGCAGTTGTTCACATGTCTCCATCTCCTGGTCTGATGTTACTACTCCAGATAAATACATATGGTCTTTGCGATTTAACAAACTTTAAATTTACTCTCAAGAGGAGACAGAACAACAGAGCCCTGACAACACTGCAGAGGAATGAATGACTTAAACACTGAAATGATGGCTGCCATCTGATGTCTGGCTCCGTCATCGACCCATGAGGTATCACTGATTTGGTCGGGGAGCCAGTGACCTGACCTGAGCCTCAGTTTCCATACCTGTCAAAAGGGGATAATTATATTCCTTGCACAGCCTGCCACACTGGGGTGTTATGAAAGTCTTAGGAAATAATATGTGTGAAAGAATCGTGTAAACTATTAAAAACGCCAAGAAGTTGTTATTTTTATTGTTATTACCTCTCCCAGCCCGCGAGAGACTGAAGGCTCATGTGAGAGACATTACCATATGCCTGCCCACACGAGATGGCAGGCATTTAGTCACTGCAAGAGGAACATGCAAATTAAAATTTTAAAACCAAGAGTGAACTGTGCCATGTCTGAATCAAATGTTTTTTATTTCTATGGCCAGAGTGAAATCCAGGCTGTCCCCCAAGAGGGAATGTCCCCTCCTCTGAGTGAGTTTGCCTGGCTCCTACAGTGAGGTCTGAGTGCCAAATGGTGCCTTTTCCCTATCAAACTATAGAACATATCTCAGTACGACTTCCATGAGTGTACTGAGATGATATCTTCATTTCCATAAGTGTACTGAGATGATATTTTAATTCCAGTGGCCAGGATGGCATCTCCAAGGATCCCCTTTGCTAGCACTCCCAGGATGCCAGAAATACAAGCAGATCTAAATAAAAAAAAAAATCAATGGAAGACAAAGATTAACTTTAACTCAGTGATTGGTCCACCAAGCTGGGAAAATCTTACTTTTCTTTTTCTCTGTGATGCTTAACAGACACCCAAAGAGCTTATTTCATTCATAATTGTCCCTGCCACCACTGTACCCCCGACAGAAGCAGTGCTGCTTACACTCCTCCCTGTTGGGTCCCTTCCACCACAGCAGCCATCCCCAGCACTCAGCCTTCTCTGTCTCCTTGAAAGACATACAGAAAATGTGCAGATTTTTCTTGTTTCTGAAATGGGAGTAGACTGCAGTTCTATGTCCCTTCGTCAATGCTCTCTCCTCCGCTCAGGTAGTCTTGTCTCTTCGGGAGCATCTCTTTGTCTTATGCCACCTAAGTTTTTCTCCCCGGCACTTGTCTGTACAGCAGCCATGGAGACAGAAAGAGTAAGAGAGAGAGAGAGACAGACACAGAGGCAGGGGAAGAGATAGGGGAGTGAGGAGGGGAAGGTGCAGGAGAAGAAGAAAAAGAATGGGAAAGAAGAAAGAAAGAATAATGGAAGGAAAGGAAAGAAAAACTTGCCAGTAGGCAATTTTGACATTCTTCCGTGCCCACATTTTAAACCTCTCAGTGGAGGCTCCTGAACCATTCTGTGCTTCCTGGGAAGAACTCTTCATAACACGGATTGCTTTTCCAGGCCTGCTGAAATGCCAAAAAAAAAAAAAAATAGTTTAAAACTAATCACTTCACTGTCCTCGCATTCAGGCATTCAGTGTGTCCACCATGGTTTTATAAAGGAGCTATTTGTGGGAAAAAGTGGCACACTCTGACGGTACGATGCTTCCCCTCCAAATGTCCATGGTGCATGAATATGAGGAAGAGTCTTTATGATCTGAGGTGCGTTGGTTTGAATGAAACTTAACTCTGGGCCACAATCCTAGTCTTGGTCTATTTATTTTGATTGCAAATGGAGTTCTACTTGGTCTTCTTACGGGTTGAACCCTTTCTGAATCACCCTGCACAGGACTGTGGGAATGTGGCATTGCAGATCAAAGACCACAACCTGTTGTTTGCATCTGTTTCCAAAGTCAGTGATGCAATGTCAGCTGTCACTCAACGGGGCTGGGAAAGAGGAATGGGGATGAAGCAATAGGAAGACCCTGGCTGAGTTCTCAGTGAATCAGTTGGTGCAGGAGCCTGAGGAGACATGACATCATCCCGTGGGAACAGTGGATCACGAAGTGGAGATGAACCCGGCAGGTGGGCAGAGGAGGCTTGAGTCAAAGAATGCATTACTGAGGTTCACAGGCAAAACTCCTAGACAAGTTCACGGAAATTAAAGTCTCAAGTCATTGTACAGATAAAAGGAGATTAGAGCATTTAGGATTTTTAGAGCAAATGACCATATTCTTCATTTACTCTTGACAATTATTCCTCCATATTGAGTACTTTGAAAAATGATAACCTTTCTCACGAGAAGCACATACACGAAAATGAAAAGGACACACATCTGTGTGTATATACTTGCACACACCCATGAAGAGATAAACAAGCATATTTCATTGTTCTGGGAATAGAGCTCATCCAAGTGAGCTGTGCCAAACCAGGCCAAAACAGCCAACCACAAAACCCTCCTCTGGACCTATTGTCAAAGTCTGTGTCTTTATTGCAGCCCTTGCTCCCAGCACATCCCTCACCTCTTCTTGGACCATCTCCTAAGGATTCAGAACTAATTCTCACTAAAATATGTTGTCCTTTTATTTCTCTGCTTTTTGTTTTTGAGGTGGGTAGGGGGTGAGATTCCTGATAGGAAAAGATTTACACTCCAGTAGATACAACCTCATTTTGGCTCCTACTGAAAGTCCCCTGGCTGGAGGCAGAGAGCACATTCCTGCTTCTTTCTGGGCTACCAAAGAGGGGCTCTTGGTGAATCTCAATGTGTTTTCTCCCCTTTCTTAGGAGAAGGGCACAATGATCGCCAGTGCCAGATAATATATTATACAACTCAGGGCTCTAGTTTTTAGGTTTTTGCCTATTGGGTATTTTTTATATGTTTGTTTATTCAATTGTATGTGTGTGTATATTTTAAGCAAATAGTTAAGGCTAATAAAGTCCAAGAGAAGCTGAAATCTCCTAATGGAAATACTACTTGTCTTCACTTGTAAGTAATTAGCTTTTTGAAATGTCCCAACACTTTATCTGATGTTTCTAGCCACAGAGCTGGAGTTGAGAAAGTGGTGGGTTAATTGCATTAAGTACATTTTAAGGGTGCTTTTGTCTACTTGGAATGCACCATTTCCTTACAGCTAACTCTTAATTATTTTTCAGGAACTAACACAGTTGGCACCTTCTAAAATGAAACAATTTATTAAAGATGCATGTGGAGAGCTTGTTAAGTGCCAAAATACCAAGCTAAATGTTACAAGGTACTTACAGGTCTCCCAAAGATTGGAAAATATTGCTTAAGAGAAATAGTCTTGGAGAATAATGACACTGTGGCAGGCTGATTTCTCCACTGATCGTGTCTTTAGCTGACAGGATGGTGGAGGGTGCCTGAAACTGGGAGATTATGAGAGAATGCAGGAGGATACAGTTTGCACCAGCTTTTATCAGCTTTATTCTGTTTTTTTTTTCTTTTTTTTTTTCTCTTTAAAGCCAGGCCAGAGATGCACACAGCCATCACTTTGTGAGCTAGAAAAGTCTGTGTCTCATCTCTGTATTCACCCAGAGAACACTGCAGTGTGTGCTGGCTACATGCAAAGGTAGTCTCAGCGCAGATTACAGTGAAATCGTGCCTTTCTATTCATGTCCTTGGACTGAAGCTGCACTTCATTAAGGCACTTCACAAAGACTGACTCGAAGACAAAGTCACCTTCCAGGCAGGGCACCCCCCCTTCACCACGGTAGAGCAATATGCAGGCGCTTCGGCGGGGCAGACACACCTGTGCTACTTTCTAAAGAAATAATTCTTCCTGCTTTGCTCAGAAATAAAGAAAACCTCCTTTAAGTAGACTAACAAGAAAAGGACAGGGAATTAAAAATTAACGCTAAGGTATTTTTACGTTTGTTTTATTAAATTTAAAAGAAGCTAACTTCTAGATGGAGGTTTGTTATAAAAGGCTCCTATTATTATTTTTTTTTTTT
>NW_003852417.1:8720118-8763785 GCF_000181295.1 Otolemur garnettii
CATGTCTGTTTTCCCAACCCTCTTTCTGTTGTTTGTGATCAAAATCTGCTATTCAGTGGCCCACATAGGAGCAGATGAGAGGGTCTACTTGCTTCTCAAGATTCAGAGTGGCCCAGCACAGTGACTCATGCCTTGTAATCCCAGCACTTTGGGAGGAAAGCTGGGAGTATGGCTCAAGCTCAGAAGTTTAATATCAGCCTGAGGAACATAGTGACACATCTTCTATTTTTTACTAAAAAATATAGAAAAATTAGCTGGGTATGGTGTTGCACACCTTATAATCCCAGCTACTATGGAGGCTGAACCAGGAGGATAGCTTGAGCCCAGGAGTTTGAGGTTGTGATGAGCTATGATGACACCCCTGCACTGTAGCCTGGGTGACAGAGTGAGACAGTCTCCAGAAAAAAAAAAAAACAAACAAACAAAATAGATTTCACTGTGACCCCTTTCCTAGTGCAATGAAACCCAGGCGGTCTCAGGAGGATTGTACCATAATTGGCAAATGAAGTTAAGCCCAGAAATGTAAACAGGGTCTGGATTCTCTTTTAGGGAAAAGAGTATTAAGTGGGAATAACACTTTCTGAGGTAGGAGTACAGCTCTAGGATTAATGCACTGTCATCGGGAGTTAGAGCTTCCTCATTTCTCTAAAATGAAGACATGGGTTGGATTACTTCTAAAGACTACAGCTTTAATCGTGCTTTCTAATCATATGGAGATATCTTAAAGTAGACCTATCATTTGATCTGGTCTTCATGATGTTTGACTCCTCTCTTTCTTCACATTCACTTTACCAACCCTGCTGGGCTACTCTCTCCACTCCCATCTCCCTGAAGAGCTCCCATTTCTCTCATGGACCTCTGACTCCTGAACAGAGTTGACAACACTTTGTACTTCGTGACAAGAGTGTCTTTATATCAGTGATCACCACACTGTGATATTGCTTTTGTCTCTAGCCCCACCATTAGTGTGTATTTTCTTTGAAGATAGAATTCAATTTGATTTCATGTGTTCAGGCTGGAACACATGGGAAGGTTTATTTAACATAATGTGAGCTGGCTAAGGGATTGGATGTATGCGTTTATTATACATATATGCTCTTAGCTTTCCTTGGCAAGCAAAAGTTTTAATGTCTGTGCATTTCAGATGGACACAGATTGATATATTTAATGAATGTAATTCACAGTAAGACATGACAGTAAGTCCTATTTAAAATGTAAAAATGCACAAGGTACAGGCATGAGCATGGCATGATGAAGTTCACAGAACAAGCCAAATCCATTCAATTTGTATGCATCAATGTGTCTATGTGTTTGGATAACTATACCGAGTGATGGCTGTCGTGGATAAATTGTCTACTATATGAAGCCCATTTTGAAGAACATCCTTCAGTTGTAGGAATAAATAGCCTCCCTCTTCTGGAAGGAAACATTTAGCAGAGTGTTAGCTGCTTCGTTCACATCAATTTTCTCCTTACAGTGGGCCTTTGTGATAGGTGTAGGGAGAACATCCCCAACAAGGTTTCAGTCTCTGTCTATGATCATACTACCCGGGACTTGCCTCACCTTGTAAAGCTAAGCAAGGTCAGAACTGGTTGGTACTTCAATGAGGGACTGCCTGGGGATATTGGGCGCTGCAGGCTTTAATGAAAAAATATCTTTTAGGATGTTAAAAATCTAAGTTTCACCAATGTTAGAAGGTTCACTTGTGGTCTCATAGCTTATGGGTGACAGAATTATGGTGTCACCTGGGGATCACCTTTTTGGAAGCATCATGAAGACACAATCAGGGTGACTGTCATTGTACCCAGGCATCAGCCCTGCAGGAGATGGAATGTGTGCTCTTTTTGTTTTCCCTCCTTCGCAGCACTGGACATGGTGTCCTGCATTCAGTTAGTAATCCCAATGCTCATTTCCAGGTCTGCCTGAGCCAGCACCATCCTAAAATAGTTGCTTCTCACATTTCATGGCTCGTCTTGTTTATCTCCAGTGAGTGCTTAGCTTTCCTACTACACAATCCCTTCTTGAAAGAAACTCTTACTGAGCACATTCTTTGTATAGATACATGAAATGTATTGGTCGATAGATGCAGATGTAGACTCTGTTCTGTTTACACGTTATGTGGACCACATCAATTTGGAAATGGGAGTGGAGGATACAGGGTGGGAACCGTGTTGCCACCTTTTGGGTGACACCAGTGAGAGAATATTGAGTCTGTCTGCTCTGTCTCCGTCACAAATCTGCCAGCCTTCATCAGGGAGCAGACTTTCCTGAAACAGGACTAACAGCCCACTCACAAGTGTTTCCTCACTTCCTCTCACAGTTACTATTCTCTCTGCCTAGAAATGTCTTCCCTGAGACGTTCATGATTTCCCCATTCCTGACTTCCCCAATTCATGCAAATCTCTGTTCAGATGGCACCTCCTTAGAGAGACCCTAGTTGTCTACTCTTGTAAAACAAACTCTCTAGTCAATTTCTAGTACCTTCTCAGCTTGACATTACTTCATAGCACGGTCCAGATGAATTTGCCATCCTTTCCTTGCTTGCTAATAATTGGAAGAGGAAATTATATCCCACATTTAGACTGACCAATGGTTAAGTGGTCAGGGATTTTGAGTGGTAGCATTTCAGCACTGGAGAAGGTGTAAAACTCATACAAACAAACAAATTAGTTGGAGGTGTGAGATAAGGAACTGTAGATGTAAATCTCCCTCACTGGCCCAACACCACCTGTGATTCCCTTCCCACCTGATCTCTGGAAGCTGAATGTCTACTCCCACAGCTGTGTGGTGGGGACAGAATTAGCAGCCAGCCGAAAGACCCCACTATAAGTTTACCTAACCTGCATCCAGATGTTTAACTTATCCATCTGGTATGTGATCCCAGGGAAAGTTGTATTTTTTTGGTTTTTAAAAAGGAGGTGGTTAAAATTCATATTTGGAAAGCTTCACTGGTTTAGAAAAGTGGAGGTGCTAAAATTTGATCAAATGTCACCCCTGGTCCATCTTCCACCAGGTCTGGGGCTGACCTTTAGAAAGGAGGTCTGGGCGTTTGGCTCTGACGTGGAGGTGGTGGCAGGACAAGATGGGCTTTGTCTCACACTAACGCCAATGATGCAGTGATCTCTCTGGGTATTAATGTATGTTTGTTGCCATAGATACCAGATAAAAAGCCTAATCATACAAATAGATTTTCCAAATGTATTATTCAACTTCCATCTCAGACTTGGTAAACCTCCTAACATCTTATTCAGTTTCTTTCTCATTTCTCTTTTAATAATATGCAGATACTTTATTAAGCCTTTCATAGAGATTGAATGAATAGAAATTGGTTTTACCTTGTTATGGAGATACACATCTGCTTTCCTCTGTGTAGCGAGCAGTTCTCAACACCGGGATGCACAGTTTCCTCCTATTCCCGACCACCTCTGTGTTCCAGAAAACAAGTTTGTACATGTATATACACATTTTGATACATTTAGATATCAACTTGCAGGATTATTTCATTGACTAAACTATATAAATAGGAACTGATTAGAGTTTTAAAAAATGGAATTACATCTCCATTCACAGATCCATATAAGCTCTCTTCAGCGACATCCATGTACTTCTAGTAATTCATACCTGTGCTTGTATCTTTTTTACTTAACATTTTGGAATGTAACACCAAACCTCACATATAAACCCCATCCTCACCTCAGCTGGTCAGATCCCTGGAGATAACTTACACCTTCCTAAGGTTTAAACAAAAAGGAGTGTATGCACACAGTAAGATCTCCCTAAATGTAAGGAAGAGGCTTTTCTTTTCAAAATTCATCCCCACATATTACCTTGTTTTGATCTTCAATGGTAAAACATTTCTTATTATCTGGTTTTTATGGGAAATGTAATTTGTAGAAAACATTCAAAGAAGAAACATGTTTGGATTTTCAGAGCTACTTACTTAAGGACAATTTTCAGTTCTAGAACTCTGGTCTCCAGATTCCTAACAACTATTAATATAATATCCTTTAATTTCTTGCAGTTAGTAACGTATTAAAATAATGATTTTATCCTGAAACATTTTGAGTGTGAATATACTCTAACCCAATTAAAGCATGTGTGCACACACACACACACGCCACACACACACACACACACCACACACACACACACGCGCAGGCGCTTTCTCACCTTGTCTTTCCCTTCCTCACAATCTTTTTTCTCCTTCTTGTTTCTCTTATTCATTTGCTCAGGCTGGTCTTGAACTCATGAGCTCAAGTGATCTGCCCACCTCGGCCTCCCAGAGAGAACTCAGAAAATTTTAGCCATTTTGATTAGTCACATAACTGTGAAACTATGTGAGGATAATTATGATTACATATCTGTAGAAATACTTCCAATTTCCAAAACAGACAATCAGTTGGTAAAATGTCCTTTTCTTTTATAATATGTAAAGAATAAAGACATAAGGAAAAATCACAAGCAAAGAAGTGTCTTTCCATGATTGTATTACCTGTGAGGACTTGTAAAAGAATTTCTTGAGGTCAAAAATTGCCTTATGAACCACATTTCTGGATAAATATTACTCAGTTAACTCCTTTATAGGGCTAACTATTCTGGGTCATACTGACATTTATTAGAATCACCACTCTGGTAATCAGAACAGGGGAGACATACGACCTTCTGGTTGACCATAAGTTGCCTTGTTCTTCAGGTTTCTAATATACAAACTACATATTTGTTAGTAATAAGTGATATTTAACGACCTGGATTATGTTAAATATATGCTCCAGGCATAATAAAAGCCCTATTGCTATTGATATTACTGGCATTGTATCTCCCACACTTCCTGAATACGTTTTTGCCTGTACCCAGAACGATTTTTATTTCTGTCCTGGTTTACTAATCCCACGAATACAATGGAGGTGGAGTGCAAACTGGCCAAGAATGGCAAAAGAGATGCACATCCAATGTCAGTGTGACCTAGTGGAACTGCTAATTATGGAAATGAGGAAACATCTAGCATCCTTTTAAGAGCATGCGTGGGACAAACTCCCTTGTGGTTGTTCAGCAATAACGTACGACGTAGATGTGTTCCCTTCAGTTGCTCTCAATGTGGCTGTGGAGAGATGAGACTGGGAAGCTGGTCACTGCCACTTCAGATGAGGAGAAATGCAGAGTGAAGGTTAGAGCCATAAACTGAAGCTCCAAGTGGCTCCCAACCTTACTGCTTGCCACCTGTGAGACTTTGGGGGCATTAACTTGAACTGCAATGCTGCAGTTTCTTGCTCTGTGAAACAGGAATAATGCTAGCTGCCTACTTCAAGGCATTCTTGGATTGACTAAGAAAGTTAGGACATGGAACCTCCCTTCTATCTAGACCCTAGGCAGCTTGGGAAGGAAGTGTTTACCTGAGAGTTAAAAAATCAGAGCTTAACATATGGGCTTTCTCTTTTCTGTCTTCTATAGTAAGAAATGGTCTAACATGAAGATAACAGGCTCATACTGGGAGCACGTCATAAGCCATGGCTTCCATGGCTGTCCTAGAAGCTTCAACATTTGCCACCACTGCTTCCTTTTTCTCTCCCTCTCTGAAGCCATAAGAGAATTCTCTTTAGAAGGAAAATCTTGAGACTCTGAGCAATTTCAACTGCTATAAGAATAAAAGTAAAATTAACTCAGGTAAATTGGAGGGTCACAGGCACTTTCTACTACTTAAATGCCATAGGAGGTGGAATTTGATTATGAGGGGTATAAGAACCCCTCCACATTCCTACACACACACATACGAACACACACACACACACACAACATCCTAACACACTTTATTTTAGAAGCTTTCTCTATTGAGACATAGATGTTCTTACAAAAATATCTGTCTCAGATAGGCCCCATTTAGGACACCTGATTTCTCTAAGAAGCTAAATTCTTCCTAACAGGCTGTCCTATACTCACACACACACTTAGAATCCTGCAAATTAACTTCTGCTTAATCATAAAAACTTTACACTAAGATGTTAGCAGTCTATAATGGCCTTTATTGGTCAATAAATAAATCGACTGAGAAAATAACCCTGCTGCTCTCAAAATATGACCTGTTATTTGCTGCTGTTATGTTTCTATTCCTTCCAGCTGTCTTTAATGCCAAGGCAATGAGCATCAGCTTTCCCAAGGAGATGACACAGGGAAGGATCTTTGAAGAACCAACAGAAACTTCATCAGTGGGGATGTGAGGGAAAAAGGGGTGTGAGAACGAGTAGCGGTGTATTGATTTTTTTTTTAGCTGTATTTTTGTTACCTAACAGCTGGAACCCCCGTGTAGAATCTGACACAGTGTATCGATTTGTCTTGTCACTGGCCTCTGAATGGAAAGGAGGAAGAGAGAAAGGGATAAAAGAAGGAAGGGAGGGGGTGGCGCCTGTGGCTCAAGGAGTGGTGGGTTCAAGCCCAGCCCCGGCAACAACAACAACAACAAAAAGGGAGGATGGAATAAAGCAGCGCTTCTCAACCTGTGGGTTGTGGCCCACAGGAACTGTATTCAAGGGTTGCAGCATTAGGAAGGTTGAGAACCACTGGAATAAAGGATTCACAAGCCAGAGTTTAGTCTTCTGACACATCAAGTGTGTTGTGAAGCATCGGAAAGAAAGACTTGGCTGGAACAAGGCATCCTGTTTCGCAGCAACTAAAGATAAGATTGTTTTGATTCTGAAAGTGCAAAACAAGGTGTTCTTAGGAAAGCAATCTTGACAGTCTGCTCCCCCTGAGGAAATTGGGCAGAGAGCAATGGCTCACAAGATGTTTTGTTGCAAATTTATCTCTTATTTTGATTTTACTTTTCACAAAAGAAAACAATGATCACCCATTCTATTTTTTTTTTTTTTCTTGGAGTGGAGGCACTACAGTAGGGCCTTTTCATTTCCACCAGGTGTCTCATTCTCAGTGACCATTCAAAGGGGGTGGCTTTCTGCTGGGGCTGGAACTTCCCGGAGTCCTGTCTGGAGGCTTGAGAAATTCCTGCGCCAGGGGGCAGGGAAGTCTAGTCAGAGTACCAACGTATCTGACCTCAGTAGATTTTGACTTTGGAGACTGGGGTGAAACTCAGGATTTGAAGAGTGAAGACTCAGGCACTGACAGTTCCTTGTCACTTACTGTTCAAATGACCTGGGCTGCTAAGCCTTGGTCCTCTTGCTTGTAACATGGGGTGACAATTTACAATGTTTTTCCCACTGGGGTGCTGTGTGGTCGGTCAAGGTTAGACATGTGCTAGGGCAGTGGTTCTCAGCCTTCCTAATGCCGCAATGTATTTTCATTGTTAAAAAAGGGTCGCGACCCACAGGTTGAGAACTGCTGTGCTAGGATTTGTAAGCCCCAAGGAAACCCCAATGAAGAAATACAAAGATGGAGTTTCCAGAGATGGAGTTTTGGGGGGTGTGTGTAAAGACACTATTTTCACCTAAAGGGTTTATACCTGTGCACAGCAATATGTTACTAAAGATACGTTTTTACTTGCAGAATGTTTGAACAGACCACTCCAGATCTTAGCTAATAAATGCAACCAAACATATTGTGAAGATAAGAAAAGCTCAAAGGCTCTGCTTCCAGGAAGGGCTGAGAAGACACATAAAGAGCTGTCTGGTGCTTTCCCTGTATCTTATGTTGCTGTGAGTCTGGTACTAGGCTCACCCTTGTCTGACACTGGGCAGTGCCCAGTGAGCAAACAACCTCCTCCTGCCTGGCTAGAGACTGGCCACACTTGGAGTAGACTGGGGTCATCTACTTAAGGGTGGGAGGCTATCACCAAGAGGTCTATCAATTTCATGTTTTCTTCTCACTTCCATAAGTCCAGCTGATACAGCCTCAGCTGACCTAGTGCTGACCTAAAATCCCACCTATGAAGAAAGGTGGTGCAGCTCCTGGCTATGAAAATTCCCACTGAGGCATACAGAGAGAGACAGTTGTTGCTGGGCGGTTTGTCTGATTTTGCTAAATCATGCCCTTTCCATCTCCTTCCCCTAAGAGGGAGCTTAGTCAAAGAGCTGCATGCATGTCTTACATACGATTTGTGAGTCTTCATTCACCAAAAGCCCACGTTTATTTCTAACTCATTTCTTGCTTAAAACATCAACAAATGGAGGATTTCAATAATGCAAGAAGAACTGTTGAAATTGCCATCTTCAAAAAGCATCGTGGATTTGGGATCAGATTGTTGTAGGTTTGAATCACAGCTCTGGAGTGTAACTGCATTGTGACTTTGGACAAGCCCTGTTACCTCCTTTAACCTAAAATTTTAACATGCCCAGTCCTCTCCTCCCCAGAAGTCATGGCTGCCTGAAGATTATATGATTTCTTAAAAAGGACAGAGTCGACACAGTTCAAGAAATATTTCACTATCTTTGTGAATTCAAGAACTTGTGTGCAGGTGAAGAACGTCACTGCTCATGCTCAAGACAATACATTTTGGCCCAGATTTACATATGTGATGGAATGATCCCCTTTCCTCCCTGTGTAGCAGGAGAGCAGGCAAAAAGGATCACCTCTTCATAGTTGTGCATTATTTTGTGATATCTATGTTTTCTAACAGTGACAGAAATTTAGAGGTAGAGAATAATACTGTCTTTGTCTTTGAAATACATATTAAGCTATGCAAATTGTACTTATAAAATGGAAAAGTGCCCTTTCAGGTCAGAAATGTCCCCAGAATAGATCACCTTTATTGGTGGAACTGCTAACTCATGGCAATATGCAGATGCTGGGACATTTAAACCTCTGTCCTAAGGGTGTCAAGCTGTCAGGAATTAGTGGGAAATCGGGGAAATTTCTGAAGTGCTGTGAGATCTGCGTCTACTGTTGGAATAGACGTGGTGGGAACTTCCCTTCCCCTGCTGCAGGTTCACCTGGAGAGGCTTGAATTAGAAAACTTCCCTGCACCTCTCAACACCTTCTCTTGTCGACTGTCTATCTAAATTTGGGAGCAGAAATTGCAAAAAAGGCTAAACCTCTTCCATTGTTTTGGGGATCTGTTTCCAGTCACCTCTTCATTATAGATTAGAGAACCTGCCCCCTGAAAGGGAGACCTGATATTTTCCAGAGCTGAATTTACTAGGTAGGTAATTCTAATTTGAGGGTTCAGAATTTGCAAATTATCAGTGCCACCACCTTGCTGCCTTTATTAGTTTTAATGCTGGCATTTAGATCTCTGCTCGTCTGACCTCTTTATCAGTACTTGAGAGGGGAAATTGAGTGAGGAAAAGAGGGATGTTATATTTTTTAACTCCCATAACCCCCAGAAAATATTTTTTCTAATTAATAGTCAGATATTATAAAGTACATCAATTACTTTCTTCATCTATTGGAGGATATAATGAGAATGACCTTACATACTGTTATGAGGGTTAATTGTAATAGTAGATATCATGCAGTCTGTTTTGCATACACTGCTCATGACTTTCACTGGTCAGCTTGTCTGTCTGGGAGGGAAGTGGTCACTGCAGCATTGCTCCAGCTGAAAATGCAGCCCAAGGAGGAAGTTTTAGAGTTTTTGGCCAGAGGGGGTTCAGAGAATGCCCAGTAATCACAAACTAAGCCCAGGCCCTTCTCAAGAGTCAGGAAGGTGGTCTGATCTCAGAAAGTGGGAACTTCAACGGAGTGGTTAGAAGGGGAGAAGCAGGGGGAGTCAGCAGGTCAAGGTTATGTTTAAGAAAACATTCAGATATCAAAGGGGAAACTTGGAGTGATGACAGTGATGGCTGTTTATCAAAAACATGCAGTAAATACTTTATATGCATCACAGAATCCAAACTTCACCAAGTAGGAGCTCTTGAATCTCTGCCCTCCCCCTGAGAAGGATATGCTCAGATTAGCAGGTGTTTCCAAATCAAGTGACCCCACAGCTAAGCCATGGGCTCCTGAGAAATAATCAATACTAGAGAAGCACTGTGCTAAGTCATAGAGTTGGCGGTAGTTTGCTTTGCAGCCATAGCTAACTGATGTGGAACTTTGTTAATAACCATAGTAACTTGTTTTAAGTAACAGAGCTAAAGAATGCCAGAGCTGGAATTCACACCCAGATATTTTCATCCCACAGCCAATTCTTTTAAACTCTGGGCTGATTAACATGAAATACAAAATTTGCCCTTGAAGTTTAGCTGGAGTCCATGGTAGAGCTCTCACAAAGACTCTGGAGGCTCAGAGTAACAGACCTTTAGATTCCTTAGGGACTAACACAGTAAGCTGACAAGGACAGGCACAGACCCGCCTTGCTCATTGTTTTGTACTCAAAACCTAGCACAAAGTTTGCATACACTAAGTGGCCAATGTTTGTTGAATGCATTAATTAATGAATACCACCATTCACTATATCATTTCAATTTGTGTTGGTCTTTCAATCAAAGTGGAAAAGTCCATTGCATTTGAATGTAACTTAGACTTAAAGGACATTAAAAAGATGATCAGAATATTAAATGCTAAGAAATTTTCAAGAATCTTTCAAAAAAATTAAATGGTTTGTGAAGTCAGGTCCTCACTTTGATGAAGTCTGTGGAAATGAAATTGCTATTTCCCTGTGGATTTCTCTGTAAATGCCAAGGTCAAGGGTTGCATTAATTCTAGGTGATGTTGCATGAAGATGCTGGTGGATTCGTCTAGTTGGACTTCTCTGAATAGATGGAAGGGTCACTTCAAATAGTTTTTTCTTTTTCAAACTGTCATTAAATATTCTCTTGCCCTTATTTTTATATTAAATTCTAATTGATATATTTGATTTTAATTTTCACAGAGACAAAAGAAAGGGCTAAACAAAGATAAAGTAAAATTGTGATTTGTTTTTAATTTTTGTGTTTTTTAATGTGCTTCCCCTTTCCCTGGGAAGTCATAAACATCAAAATAACTCCTCTTTGCTAGGTAGTCGTTCAACATACCTGGACCTCAGTGTCCTAGTTTCCTTATCTTGGTAAAAAGGGGACTGTACTGAATTAAATCAAAGCTGCTTTCCTTCTCTGAAAAGTCTATGTATGAGGAGCCACCAGGTTGGGAGAGGTAATGCCTGTGGATTAACTTTTCCTGAAGGCTGAATGATTATCACTGAATTATCCTAGAATAATTATCATGTGCTTGGCACTGTGCTGGGAAGGACAGTGGGAAATGCATGCAGAAGTGATTCACATGGACTTAGGACAACATCCAAGAAAGAATAAGGGGCCTCATCATTGCTGTTTCAAACAGAAAGCCGCTGGATGACATTTACAGACTGTAGTGTTCTAATGGGTCCCATGGAAGATGGGCACAGGGAAATGGTTAGCTAGGCTTTTTCAGGTTTCTTTGAGCAAAGGTAAGTTCAGGTTGTCTCAGTAAATGGAGATCTATTGAATTGGCATAAGGACAGAGGAAAAACAAGAAAAAAACTATCAGCAGCCATATAGCCAGACCTGACAGGGAACTCTAGAAAGGGATTCTTAAGGGAGTGTGCAAGATTACAAAGAGTTCAGAAAGAATTAGATTAGACCATCTATTTGGGTTAATTTTTATTTCATCATTTATTCTCTTTAATTTTGGAATAGCCTTCTGAGAATGTATATCGTAAATTAGGATAGACCTCTAAGTTATAAAAACACAAATATAATATTAGCTATATGTGACAGAGAGAATGCTTACCAAATATAGCATACTTAAAATTCTCAACCCTGTGCAATTAAGTGGATCCATGTGACTAGTCCTGGGGAATAAAATTTGAGCCAATGTGATGTGTCATTTCCAAGTTAAGGCCGTGTAAAACCCAATTGTCCAGTCTTGCCCCCCAAAACGACTGAAGTGTCTGTATGTTTTCCAATGGATGTAGCTATATGGTGGTGAAGCCACCCAACAGCCTGGTGCCCTGAGTAACTATTTGAAGCAGAGTGCCCACTGATATTGGCTAAGCAGTGGGCATTAGAAATAAACCTTCATTCAGTTAAGCTACTAACACTGCAGAATAACATAAACTTGTACAATTTCTCTCCCTGCTTTTGTTTTTCTCTGACCAGCCCTCTTTTTAGGTTTCCTAAGAGGTTCAATCTGATGAGTTCTCTGGGGTCCAGACAGACACTCATCTCTAGTTCAGTCAACTGTGGCCAAGGTATTGGGCTTGTGAAATGGCAAAGGGGTTCCTGTGATCACTTCTTCACTTCTCCCATCACAGGATGGGAGGGAATTTTTGTTTGTTTTTATTTTTTGGTGGGGGGTGGTGGTTGTATTACTTGAGGAATTTGCAAGGCTTGCCTAGAACAGGAAAAATCTTTATTCTCAAAGACTGTGTCTTGTAAACTCTCTATTCCAATTTCCCATGGATTTTGATTAATAGAAGACACTTAGTAATTGAAACATGAATGAATCAAAGGGCTGGATGAAGAAATATATGTCGGAATCAGGGGCTTATGCCAGAGAAAGGTGGTAGAGAAAGTACTAGGAAACCGTCATTGACAGAACGTAAATCCTCGGGGAATGGTGTCATCTGAACAGAGAATTCCTCAAACATTTTCAATTTGCACATTTGTACAACAAATACTTATTGAGTGCCCTTTGAGTTCTCAGGTCACTTTCCCAAAGTAATTGCAAAGCAAATGTTTTCTACTTTTCTTCACCTAGAAAAATCTATTTTAAAGACTAGGATTATGGATTTCAGCATTGCTTTTTGAACACAGTCACGAATCCAGGCATTTGGTCCAGGCAGTGATGGGAGAAGAACGGGCAATGATTTTAACAGCGCCTGCTGCAAACACCCACTCTTTCTTCCACAAGCAACTAATCTTAGGTCTCAGCAATGCAATATCGCTGTGAGTAGAGGATGAGACTGACTGAAAGGTGAAACGCTGCCAACAAACGAAGCCAAAAAGCAACACGCTCTTCAAGGACCACTCGCTGGTGTCAGCACAGGTCAGGGTGGTTTGCGGTGGCTATTGACGGGTGCCACTCTGACCACTTCAGTCAGGCAGCTGGAGGGAGATGCTGTTAGCTCTTAATAAAATGCCTGGGCAATTTACTTGAAAGTAGAAACGGAAATTGGCGAGAATACTTCTATACTTGCCTTTAATAATAGTGTGCAGGGAATTTTTTAACTGGATTGTGAGGGTTTAACTTCATTAGTTCATCATTGTCAAGATACTGACTATAGGCTTGGAACTAGGTATAGACTGGAGGAAAATCCACTCAAGTCCCTGCTTTTAAAGGGTTTCTACTTTTACTGAAGAGGCAAAAATAGCCCAGACACATCAATCAATGGATGAAAAGCACTCAAAACAGAAAACTAATTATATTGACAAGCAGAAGAGTTTAGTGGTCAGTTAGGTAGGCTGTGAAGCCAAATAGCCTGGGCTCAAATCCTGGCTCAGCCACTTAATAACTGCAGAACTCTAGGCACTCCCCCTCAGTCATGTGACCAAGTCTTGTCTACCTGGTGCCATTCATTCTGCCTTGGCTCTAGAGATGGAAGCCACTATTCAGAGAGGCAGTGGTGTGGCCACTCCAACCCTGGACTACCCAGTTTTAGATTCCCATAAAATAGATACAAAATCTGTTTTATTTAAACCAATTTTGTGTTTTGAGTCTTTGTTGTGGCAAATTAGCCTAAATTATAATAAGAATTCCTTAAATAACACGTATTCTCTCATGTTGTCCTTAAACATTTAATCTAGTCAATGAAATGGTTAGAACAGGGAATCCTTCAAGGTGTCTACAGATTAAACACTGTAGGATTTACGTTGTAGAACCTGGCAGCTATGAGGAGAAGCTATGTGAGAGGTTCTCTTAACCTGGAATTTACCACTGAGCCTGAAAGAATATGAAGAGCAGCCTGATAGGAGCAGCAGTTCTCTCTGTCTAGGCCTGCCTGGGCCTCTATCTCTCACTGCTGTCCAGATCACTAGTCTAGAATCCTCAACATTCTGGAGAAAGGATACCTCTAGTCCTTAGAGACTTTGAGCTCTTGTGTGCTGCCTGCTTGGTTTAAACCACCCACTGAACTCTGATATGCATAGTATGCAGATTCAAAATCTTGAAGCTTCAGATAAAGAAGGTTCCTTTGAGACATTGGCCTCCTCTAGGGATCTAGCCCCGGAGCTTCACTTTAACTTCTGACAGCAGTTCTGCAGACATGGCCTGTCCTTCTCCCTGCTCCTGACCAGTACCACAAACTTGGAGTAAAGGGGAAAATAGCAGAGCACAGAATTTTAAGATATTAGTGGTAGAATGAAACTTAAGGATCATTATTTTTAAATGGTACACTTTAAAAAAAAATAGGGCATTTCATATAATAACATTTCATACATACAAGACATAGCAGCAGAGCTTCTTCTGGTTGAACAGACAGTGGGGACCTCAAATATACATGTTATTCTTCCTCCTTATACCCCATGAGAGTCTTGAAGCTGCTCTACACTTTTCTTAACTCATATTTAGAACTGCTCACCTACTTCAACCCTCTCCAATTTACATGTGGGGAAATTAAGATGCACTCTTTCTACTGCATTCACCCTTTTTAAAATCAACTTTATTATATCTATGATACACAGAGACTCAAGCAATCTATACCTTGGAAACAAAAGCAAGCCTCTTTAGATATGCAATTTTTCTCCATGACTCTTTTGAGATCACTACAACCCAAGCCTCCAGATATAGCCATGCAGTCTTTCAAGTTCATTTTAATGAACAGTGACACTGCTTTACCTTACATCTCTCTTTAATACATTAAAGAAGTCTTGTCTAAGTTAAGGCTAATCACTTTTCCTGCAGTAGATAAAATGCTGGAGTTGCCTATATCCTCTTCCTGTCAGTAGATACTATTAAGATTCTGGATCTTTCCTCTTTGTTCAGAATGGGTCATCCATCATCTGCCACACTTGTCTATGTCCACCATGACAAAGGACCTTACTGTGACTATAAAAGCATAGCAGAGTCCTATGGACTCACTCTGAGAGGTTAGACTTTCACCTTCAAGGACAGAAGTGGTTAAATATTTATGAAACTATAAGAAAAGAAATAGCAGAAGACATTAACAAATGGAAGAACATACCAAGTTTATGGCTGGGAAGAATCAACATTGTTAAAATTTATATACTTCCCAAAGCAATCTACAGATTCAATACAACCCCCATTAAAATGCAAACATCATACTTTCAGTATTTGGAAAAAAATAATTCTTCACTTTTTATGGAAACAGAAAAAAACTCACAAAGCCAAGGCAATTATTAGTAATAGAAACAAAGCTGGGAGCATCACCCTATACCACAAGGCCATAGTGATCAAAACAACATGATATTGGCACAATAATAGAGACATAGACATTTGGAACAGAATAGAAAACCATGAGATGAACTGACATCTTATAGTCACCTGATCTTTTATAAACCAAACAAGAGCCACCTATTCAATAAATGGTGCTGGGAAAACTGGATAACCACATATAAAAGACTGAAACTAGACCCACACCTTTTACCACTTCCAAAAATTGATTCAAGATGGGTAAAAGATTTAAACCTAAGACATGAAACAATGACAATCCTTGAAAAAAATGTGGGGAAAACACTTTTGTGATATTGACCTGGGGAAAGATTTTATGAAGAAGACTTCCATTGCAAATGCAACAACAAAAATAAACAAATGGGACTTAATTAAACTGAAAAGCTTCTGTACAGTTAAGGAGACAACAATCAAAGCAAATAGGCAACCTTCAGAATGGGAAAAGATATTTGCATACTACAAATCAGATAAAGGTTTGATAACTAGCATCTATAGAGAATTCAAATTAATTCACATGAAAAAAGTAAACAATCCAATATATCACTGGGCAAGAGACATGAGTAGCACCTTCTCTAAGGAAGATAGACAAATGGCTAACAAACATATAAAAAATGCTCATCATCCCCAATCATCAGAGAAATGCAAATCATCAGGGAAATGACACCCTGAGATGTCACCTAACCTCAGTGACAAGGGCCCACATCACAAAGTCTCAAAGCTGTAGATGCTGGTATGGATGTGGAGAGAAGGGAACACTTTTACACTGCTGATGGGATGGCAAACTAATATAACCTTTTTGGAAGGAAGTATGGAGAGTCTGCAAAGAATTCAGATTAGACCTCCCATTTGATCCTGCAATCCCGTTACTGGACATCTACCCAGAAGAAAAAAAATCATTTTATTGTCAAGACATTTGCTCTAAACTGTTTATCACAGCTCAATTTACAATCACCAAAATGTGGAAACAGCCTAAATGCCCACCAACCCAGGAATGAACTAAAAAGCTGTCATGGAATACTATGTCATGGAATACTATTCAGCCATTAAAAAGATGGAGACTTTAAATCTTTTGTATTAACCTGGATGGAGGTAGACACATTCTTCTTAGTAAAGCATCACAAGACTGGAGAAGCAAGAATCCAATGTACTCAATTCTGATATGAAGGCAGTATATGTTCTGATACAAGGTGGGGGTAAGGGAATGAGGGAGTGGGGAGAGGAGAGGAAGGAGGGAGGTAGGAGGTTCGTGGTGTATGGCACATCTCATGGGAGAGGGACACAATTATAAGAAAGACTTTACCTAACAAATGCAATTAGTGTAACCTAATTCTTTATACCCTCAATGAATCACAAACAATAAAATAAATAATAAAGATAGGAATAATAATGGTTTTAAACATTAGCAAGTCCCATACAGTCTCTGCTGCATAGTATTTTTTTAAATGAGTTCTACAGGACAGTTCTCAGAGTAGTCCTGGAAAGACCCAGTTCTCTCCCCTCCCATTTCTGCTTGTATCTGTTAGACTAACCCAGGAATGTTTTGTCCACTAATACCCTGGGACAGGGAGGAACAGCCTGAAATGGGCCCAGGCCTTATTCTTTTCCCTCTTCAGGAATGTAACATCTTAAGTTAGGGAGAACCACTGGGACCACTTGGGCTTTGTTTCCCCATGTCCTTGGAAGATTTGCCTTTCAGGATCCCTCAGCTGTCTGACAAGAGGGGCACGCAGGGTAGAGATGCCATCTACCCAGCAGCTTGAGCTCACAATGGATCTGAGACCCTTTTTGTCCCTTGCTGCTTATGTGGAAGTGAAGAGGCCTCTTCCTGTGACTGGTGTGTGAGTGCAAACTCAGGCAAGTGAAGAAACTGTCTCCGAAGATCTCCTAGGCAGCGGCTTTTGGCCTCCTGTTCCTGGTGGCTGGCACAGTGGGATTTGCTCTCTCCTCCATGCCACAGGGTCTCCCTTGGGGCTGGTAACTAGCAAAATTTCTCCACAGGTTCAAAAATGTTGAACAAGTGTCGTACAAAACCTGCCATGGGCAAAAATTTCAATTTGGAAGTCCACTTTATTTTTTAATTAGCTCTTCAATTTATCTCTCTCGCATTTTATGATGAGCAGCAAGAAACCAGGCAGCATCTTAGAACTCTCCATTGCTAATAATCAGGGCCATCACAACTCCTGCTTTCCATGTAACTGCAGGAGACAATTTCACTAAGCATCTACCATTACCTAACAACTGGTCTGCAGTTTGCAGTAGCAAGCTCTTTACTTCCTTCTAAGCCTTTACCTACAGCAGCCTCAAAATTCATATTTTCACTAACAGTCTGTACGGGACATTTAAGGCTGTGTTATGCTCTTGAAGTTCCTTCAGTCTCTGTCCACTATAGGATCCAAAGCTCCTCCCATACATTTAAACTTTTGTTACAGCACTACCCCACTTCCTGATACCAACGTCTGTGTTATTTATCTACTTCTATACAGCAAAGTATCATAAATTTAACAGCTAAAGCAATGTCATATATTATCTTGTAGTTTCTGTGGGCCCAGGAGTCTGGGGCTTCTTCTGGGTTCTCATAAAGCAGCAGTAAGGGTTCATGTGGTTGCTGGAAGAACTATTTGTTTTGATTCTTCAGAACTCACACTTTCTCCTTCAAGACCAGAAAGAAATTTTCCCTTTAGATCATTAACAATTCAAGTTGTGATCAACCTGGAAAACCTCCCTTTTGATTAACTCAAAATCAATTGATTAGAACTTTAATTATATCTGCAAAATACCTTCAGCTCTTTTCCTATAGAGTAAGCAAATCATGACACTATATTGCATTGTATTAATGCCCACACTCAAAGGATGAGGATCATACAGGTGCGTACAGCTGGGGGTGGCGACAAGAGTGTTGGGAACTATCAGAGAATTCTGCTTACCAGAGTGTAAAGATCTTTAAGCAAATGCAGAGGTCCGGTGTGTTTTCTCCATTTTCTTTTCACATTTTTTTCAACTTTTCACATCATCATGAAAATTATAATATGCTTGGTGTATGGACTAAATAAGTCCAGTTCTCACTGTTTAAACTTCTACTTTAATGCAGAGTTCTGGTCTGAGACTTAGGAAGTTTGCTTTTTATCACATCTTCGCTGCAAGCTAAGATGCTGATGGAATAGTCTGCGTCTCACTGAGCTCCTATTTCTTTTTCATATGCGGAACGTCTTATCAGCAGTTTTTCTTCTAGCTCTTTACGTTCTTTGGTTCAAAGATTTATATCTCGGGGTATAATTGTTTGAGAGCATATTCTTAATGAAAATCAGAATTAGTAGGAAAAGATTACTAGAGCTAAAGGCTGCCAATATTGAAAGAAAAGAATAAAGGAAAAAGGGGCTAAGCTAACTATCTATTCTGCATCATACAGAGATGAGCTCTGCTTTGGAGTTCAGATTCAGAATCTTCAGAATCTCTTCCCCAAAGAGATTTTCAATGAGCCTCTGAGAGAAGCCAGAAAAATATGTTCAATCCCAGTTCCTATACTTACTCCTCCAATCCTGAGGCTGAAAGATCTTTTTCTGTGCCAGCATCTGGACTGCAAGTGTGATTGTTAGCTCTGCTGTTTTCACGATTAAGTGGGGTTTATGGTATAGAAAATCAATCCAGAAAATGGGGAACTTTGAAGCCAGAAGGCTTCATAAATCAAATTTAAAACCAAATAAAATATTCCCAGCTCCTGTATGCACTAACATCAATCTTCAATTTTCAAAGGGTAATAAAGTGTTCGAATCGGCCCACACATCTTTATGTTGAAGTAATTCCCCACAGACATGCCAGCAAGTCCTATGGCTAATGTGTCTATCAAAGCCGAGTCTGTCTGGTAGCCGACCCATTCATAGGCCTCTCTTCAAATGTGGCCAAGCCTCAGTAGAAATAAGGGACAGGGGCTGGCCTTGGGCTGGCCTTGGGCTGAGGGGTGGGGTGGTGCAGTGGTAATTCAACACACTGTCCCTGCCTTAGATAGAACTGGAAGACCCCTCTGCAGTTGGAGAAAACAGATTCTGAATGAGCAACATCAGCTCACACAGTCCACTGAGCCCCTGAAGGTCAGTCAAGGTGGGTTCCTGCTCATAAGCAAAGGTTGAAGGAGGACTGGTACAGTAAGACAAATAATCTATTGTTACGCACAGACTGCTCCACAGTGAGCTCTTTAGGTATCAAGTCTAATAAAGGAGAGTCATAGAGATGCAGAGATTCTATGTCTATAGTTACATTGTGCCCTATGGAACAATAGACACACACATGTATTTATTAAGCAGGAACTGATCTGCAGGAAAACGACAGTAATCTTTACTTTACAGGTAAGATTACTAAGGCAGAGAGAGATGAAGTAACTTTTCCAAGACCACTGAAATGTGTGTGTGTGTGTGTGTGTGTGTGTATGTGTTTTGCACAGTGAGAGAATGGAAGGGGTGAGGAACAAAGTAGGTATCTAAGGAAAAGTTCTTTCTACCCATTTTCTTGAGAATACATGTTTATGGTATTTAAGAGTGCCACTGAAAAAGATTGCCTAATACATCCTTTTAATCAAGTGATAAGTTATATTACTGGAAGAGTCAAGACTTGAATGAAAATAAACATCCCCATGTCAAGACCACTAAGATATATACAGGTTACAGGTGAGCTATCCAATAAAGACTAATACTGACTAAGCCTGAGTTTCTGTAAGATCCTCCAAAGAACTAGACCTCACTTCACTAGGACTGTCTCTGCCTACCCCATGATGACTTCACCTCTGGTGCATTCTGACAAAGAGAGCTGCATCCACATTGCAATGTTTCTCAACAGGAACGTGTTGGACTGGGTCATTCTTTGTTCTGTGGGCCTGTGTATCTTGTGCACTGAAAGATGTGAAGTGGCATCTCTGGCCTCTTTTCAGTAGATGCCAGTAGCATTCCCCTTTCCAGTTGTGACAATCAAAAATGTTTCCTGGCATTGCCAAATGTACCTGGGATGAGGATGGGGTTGGAGGAATTACATCCAGTTGAGGACCAGTGCTTCCTCACAATGCAATGCAATTTTAAATGCTGAGCTATGGTTCCCACTATTTTCATCATTTTGTTTTCAATCAAATATGTATTTATTGAGCATTTAAAGGATAATAGACATTGTGTATGTTTATATCTCTTGTGCTTTGTTCTCAAAGAATATTTTATGTAAGTACATAAAGTTCATGTGCAAGTATGAATTGAGCTTTTATAAGTCTGTGTAATTTTTAGAATATTAAAACTTGAATTTTTAACTTAACATGGTTCAGATTTTTTTCATGTTTCATATAATTTTTATATATATACATTTTTATTTTTTGAAACAGAGTCTTGCTCTGTTACCCAGGCTAGAGTACCATAGCATCATAGCTTACAGTTTTTAAATAAAAAATCTTGATTTTAAAAAGTATCACATGATATTCCAATGGGCAACTATGAATGGTTGGTCTATTATAAAATATTGACCATGGTCGAATTTACTATTGTAAGTAATAATCCAATGAACATATTCATATCTCTCTGAAGACAGTTGCAGAGGTAATTAGGCTAGAAGGTGAAAATGTTTTATAATATTTTCTGAATTATCACAAATTTTCTAAGGAATATAGAAGTTCCCAGGGTCCAACATCAGTATGGTATAAAAACACTGGTTTGCCTGTCTTCTGCAGCACTGTGAATAACAACCTAGTAAGCGTTCACTAGGTGCAGTGCCCTTGCTGGACACTTGTCATGTGTCGGTCATTGATGTTCATTATAACCCATTATAGTGGTTACTATTATTTTACAGAAAGAGAAACTTAGCAATAAGCAAGTGAACCAACTTGCTCAAGCCCACTCTGCTAGCTATTGGAAGATCTGGGATTGAAACCCAGTTTAGTTCCAAAAATTTTAGTCTTAATTCTCTTGTTGTGCAGAAATTCCTATGCTATAGTTTCATCTCACACATAGGGAAGCTCCGTAGACATGAAGACAAGGTTCTCAAGAACTGAGGTTTCAATCTAGAAATGACCATGCAGTGAATGAAATCAAGTTCATGTAGAGGTCAAAGTGAAAGTAATGTCAATGGAAATTAAACCATGATTTGAAACACTTTGTAGGATCATAGTCATAAAGCTGTTCTTAATCTTAAATTCAGCCCTATCCTTCAGAACAACAACAACAAAAAGTCTACCTATAGTTGTTGTTCAGCTGTTCCACTACTGGAATACATAGGCGCATAAAAACTTAAAAACAGGCATTTTTCACTTTAGAATGCTTCTAAAAATTTCTAAATATAGTCTTGTAATATTTTATGCTAGAATAAATTATTAACAGTCTAAAATCCTAAAAGTAGTATCAAATCATATATCCCATCATTGCCCAAGTTAAGTCATGTAAAATTAGAAATTGACTTTATTCACGCATTTTCATTTTATTCCCACTAAAACATAAGATAACTTTCTCTTGTTTTCTGTTCTTTCCCTAGTACTGTAAACCATCTCTGGCACATATTAAACCCCTAACAAATGTTTTTTGAATGAATCAGCAAACATTACTGTGTGCCTGGTACCTAGAATATAACAATAAATAATGTTTCATCTCCTCTTTCAAAAATCTTACAGTTTAAGAGACATGGATATGCAAAAGATTAAGTGTAAAATACTGTGAGATTTATTAGAGTATGATAACCACAAAGTTCCAAAGAAGATGAGATGATAACTTAGGAAGATAGTGTTAATGGTTATTACAAAACAAGTGTGCCATAGTTTTAATGTGTCTTCCAATGCTCATGTACTAGAAACTCAAACCAGTGTAGAGAGGTAGAACCCTTAAGAGGTGATTAGGTCACAAGCATTTAGCCCCTCCTGAATGGATTAATGCCATCATCTCAGAAGTGGGTTAGTTATTGCAGAAGCAGGTTCCAGATTAAAGAATGAGGTCAGCCTCCTTCCCTCTCTCCAGTGGGTGCCCTATTACTTTTGGCCACGGAATGATGCAGCGAGGAGGCACTCACCAGATGCAGGCCCCTTGACATTAGACTTTCCACCCTGTAGAATTATAATAAATAAATGTCCTTTTTTAATACATTGCCCAGTATCCAGTATTCTATTAAAGCAATGCAGAACAGACCAAGACAGCACAAGTTGAAAAGACAAAAAAAAGTTTCCTAGGTCACCAAGGTAGAAAATGGAAGGCATGGCCCAGAGATGAAAGACAATGTATAAATGCAAGGAAAAATGAGACAGTGTGAGGTACTCAGAAATGGAAGTAGTTCATTCTCAGAACAAAAATAAATTATAAAAAAAACAGAATATAGTATTGGACCAGTTAAAACATGAACGTGTTGAATGGATGGCACCAGAGAGAAACAGATTGTAAAGCTACTTAAGTCAGAGAGTAATCTTTATCAATCACTCACTTGAAAAGATTCATAGACCTTCTATGTTGGAAGGCACAGTTCTTCAGTGGAGGAGCCACAGTATAGAACGAAGCAAGCAACATCCTTGTCTGCAAAGAGTTTAGCTCCTAGAAGGTGGAGACAGACAAGACAAAGGACAGGTAAACAGAAAAACAAAAGGAAAAGTGGTAATTTTATATAGGCAAAGAATAGGGATGAAAATAAAACAATGATATAAAAAGACTAGGAACGCGTCTTTAAATTAGGTCTTCTGAGGTCTTCTGAAGAGGTAACAGTTGGACTGGGACCTACCTGAGTGATTTGAAAAAGCCAGGCACACAAAGCCATCTGGACACACAATCCCAGGCAGAGAAAACCAAAACTGCCAAGCCATGAGGTAAGATTGAGCTCGCTCTGCTCTAGGACAAAAAGTAGAGGGTGAGGGAGGGAAGAAAGGTCGTAAAGGAGTCCAGGAAGGCAGTCAGGGCCTCTTACGCTGTGACATAAACTTCAGAGTTTTATTTCCAAGTGTCACTACAAGACATTGGAGGGTTTTACATAAAAGATTGCACCACGTTGAACAGATTCCATGGGACAATAACAGAAAGAGCAGGGATGATACCAGTTAGCAGTTTTTTTCTAGCCGCCCCTAAGAGAGATATTGGTGGTCTGGAGGGATGGAGATAAGTGGATGGTGTAGGGCAAAGTGATGAACGGTGACACCATGTCATGGGGTTCAATGACACTAGCTCTGATTCTGGGCCAGGGATTATTTGCACAGTGGCCCGACTTTATTAGTAATAGGTAGATGCTTCAGAGAAGGCCCATTTACCCATTTTTGTACTTTCTCTCTCTAACACTGAAATATTAGGTCATTAATGTTCTCTGAGAGAGCTGTCTCCTCTGTAACCTGGTTATGCCTCTCGAAGGGAATCTGGCAATATTGCAGTAACAATTACATGCACAGAGGCTCTCATTTATGCATTCAAAAGGGCATGGTTTGATTGTGTAGCACTGGACATTGCTTGCCTCGGGCTCCCAGTGGAGGGCTTGGCATACTAATTAGGAGTATTCTACAGTGACACACCTATAGTCTCTCCTTGGACCTATTCAGGCTCCTGGCTATTGAATACCTGCTGACTTTTGTTTGGAAAAACACAGTGATTAGCCTCCAGTGAATTATTTCGGACAGAACTCTAATCTGATGATCTTTCACAATGTTTCTCATATAATTTCAGAATGATCTCTTGCCTTGTAACCTGAAATAGATAGTAAGCAAAAACACAGCAATGCTTTGAGCCTTTCATATGGCCACATCTCTGCTCAGGCCTCCACAGTTCTCCCTGAGGTTCACGATTCCTGCAGATCCAAATTCATAACATACCCTTGGAAATCTTTTTGTAGTTCCCAAATAGCTCATAATTTCTGAGAGAAATTGAAAATATTGAATAATTTTCAATAATTTTTTGTTACAAGATAAAATATGTACAAACAAAAACTCATAAAAGGTCTAACTTAATGAAATATTAGCAGGCACTCACCACAACCCAGGTCGAGAAGGGAAACTTTGCTGGCCAATCCAGATGCCTCTCCATCTTGATCATAACCCAATCATTCCCCCTAAAAGTTGTCACTAATTGTATCTTTGTAGTAATCAGTTCTTTATAGTTTTATCACCCACGTTTGCATCTTTATACACTACAATTTAATCTTCCTTCTTAAAAATGCATTATATCTTTAAGACTATTTAATCTACACATTCCACCTCCACCTCTTTCATTTCCTAATAATATCTCTATTGAATAACCCGGGTCATTTGGTTTATGGATTTTCCCATAGTCTGGGTTTTGCTGATTGCATTCTTGTGGTACAGTTTAATATCTTTTTCTTTTCTCTGTATTTCTTGAAAATTAGCAGCTGAATCCAGAAGCTTTATAAAGCTCATGTTCAGTCCCTTGGGCAAGACTAGAAGTGGTGTGATATTCTTTCATTGGGGGCCAGAAAATAGTGTCTGGCTGTTGCTGTTTACATGCTGTCAGCTGGTATTGGTGCACAATGTGTAAGCCCATTAATTCAGTGGGGGTTTCAAAATAGTGATATTCTAATTCTCATATTTCTTTTTCATTTCTTCATTAGAATACTTTAATAAAGAGACAATGTTTCTCATATTATTTTGAGATATTTAGGAGTATAGTGCATATAGAACAGGTGGGATAAATACATGATTCTTTCCTTCAACCTGTAGATGAAGGTGAGATTCAGGATATTGCTTGAATGAACACTCTCTGGTTTTCAGGTGATGTTCAAAGATATGATGGCCTTCTTTCTGAAACCTCTTGGTTTTATTTCCCTGTACTTGATTTAGAATTCTTTCACTGTCGTCTTTTATTTCTAACTGCTTACTGCCAAGTCTTCTGTTAGCAGTTTCTCCCCAGTGTGCGGCCCAGTTTCAGAAGGGTGTGTCAGTAGCTTGGTTTTAAGTGTTCATGGCAGCCATCTATGACATCTACTCAGGCATTACTGCAGATTCTCTTTGTGGAGTAGATAAAATCCTTCCTAGTTTCTATGGCTGTTCTCAAATTAGTCCACAGCATTTTCATGCAAATCAATACTGAATATTTATAAGTTCTAGTCTTAGGTCTTTCAGACACCTTGGAGTTTTTTACTTCTCTGTCAGCAAAGACATTGATGTTATTGAGGTATGTAGCCGTGGGTGGGTTATCCTTACATGCTTGTATGTTGGAATTTGTGGGGCTACCTGTCACTTAGTTTCATTGTAAATATTGTCCTTGGGTTTTGGTTGTTTTCCAGTTTTTATGTTTGTTTTCATGTGGACATTCAGAGAGGTTCAAAATAATTATGTTGTTCTATAACATGTTCTTAGAACTCCCTCTAATCTAACTTTTAATGATATCCAGGTATCATTGCTGAATTTCTGGATCAGTTGGATCAGTGGATACCGAATCTATAACTCTGATAGCCCACATGTCACAGAACAGAAATTCTCTTTCAAAATTTTTCCAAAGATGATTTAATTAATGTAAGCAATTATAAGTAATGAATATTCATTTTATGTATAATGTAGAAACATGGAATATTAAAGAAGGAAGGGACTTAGGTAATACACTAATTAATTTTTTTAGAAAACACATAGGAATATCTACTAATTAGAGACGCTGTGTCATGAATTAGAGTAACATGTAAAGAAAGCGTGAACCCAACCCTTCCCATTCATAAGTAGTTCATTCAGCACAGCTTTCTAAGGTGTATAATATGCATCATGTTTTACACTAAATGCTGTTATAGATTAATGCCGAATGTAGAAAAATCATGACCATCTCCTTCCCATCAAGATTTATGACCTTGGAAGCACATGAGGCTACTCTGTGCAATGTCTGCAAAATGTTCCTTGGACTACGATTGTCCTACAGGTTGATTTTTAAAAATATCTGATGCAACAGTTCAGAAAAATTTTCTGTAATTCATTAAAAGCCTTCCAAATGTAAGATTCATTAACTTAACATTTAATACCAACTCATTACTGTCTGAACGTTTGCCCCCTCTGAACCTCATACTGATATTTAACTGCCATGTTACAGTATTCAGAGATAGGGAACTTATGAGGGGATGAGGCCCAGAGAAGGCCACCATCATGATGGGATGGGATTGATGCCGTCATGAAAAGACAAGTTAGAGCACCTCTTGTCTGCTCTTGTCCTTCCTCTTTCCACCATGGAATGATACAGCAAGAAGGCCCTCATCAGATACTACCCCTTGATCTTAGACTTCACAGCATCCATAACTGTGAATAAATAAATTTCAATTTCTTCTGAATTACCCAGTCTGAGATATTTTGTTATAGCTACACAAATGGAGTAAGACACCACTGTGCATCAGGCATTCTTTTACTTTTGGGGAACAGAACCAGTGACAAAGATAAGATTTAAGCTCTCATGAAGCTTGCGGGAGAAGGTGAAATTTCAAAAGATATATGATGAAAATGTCTCAGGTGAGGATAACCACTAGGAGGTATTAACCAAGATGCAACTGAGAGAAACTAAGGTGCTTCTTAGACTGAGTAGTCATGGACACACATGCCAAAGACTTTTATCCCGTCAGACCTCAATAGAGAAAAAGAAACCAGCCTGAAATTACAAGAGCATAGAGCAGTAAAGGTGGATAGACAGCTAGTTTAAAGGCTTCAGGCCAGTAATGAGTTCTATGTGACAAAGGGACAGAAAGCAGGTGAATGTGTAGGACTTGGGTGACAGAGTGGACAACTGGCAGGAGGTGAGGCTGGAGCAGCTGGGAACTGAGTTGTGGAGGGCTTCACCCTCCAGACATTGAGCTAGATTTCTTAAAGAGAGAAACTATCTAACAGTTAAGCACTCAGGAAATTATTTTAATAGTTCAGGTAAGAAATTGTAAAAGGAAAAGAAAAAAGAAAAGAAAAGACAAGAAGAGAAAAGGAAAGAAAAGCCTAGCTAAGAAATAATTGAGGTAAAAAATAATCCAGGTAAGAGATGGGAGGGTCAGAAAAATGGTGGTGGCTCAAATTAGGATGATAACAGTGAAAATGAAGAGATGATACTTGATTAGCAACTTTTTTTTTTTGGAATTAGCAACATGTTTTAAAGGCAGATAGAGTTAAGAGGACTTGCCAATGCATGGTTTGTGGGGGATTATTTGAAGTTAGCTGCCAAGAATTCAGTTTAAGAAATTGTGGTGAAACCACTGACCAAGATAGATGGAGATATTGTTTTGGAAGGGGCAGAAATAGCATTAGGGGAAGAATCAAGAGTTCTTTTTTAAATGTGTTAATTTTGATATATAGTCAACATTTAAATGAAATTTTTAAGGAGTCCTTAGCTATAGGAGTCTGAGTCTGTGCTTCCCCAAGCTGGAAATATAATTATTAGCTAATGAACATATAAATATTATTTAACGCTAAGTGAACTAAAGCGGTCACATAAGGAGAAAGCATTAAAGAAGCAAATCCTAGATTACATTTGAGGGATGAGAAGAATCTAGAGAAGATGACTAATAAAGAGAGGATAGAGAGTTAGGGAGAAAATCAGAAGAGTATAGTATCTCAAAAGCCAAGGGAAGGATAGAGTTTCAGAAAAGATAGAACAGGCAAATTGCCAGCCTGAGCAAGAGCAAGACCCTGTCTCTAAAAATATATGGGCATTGTGGTAGGCACCTATAGTCCCAGCTACTTGGGAGGCTGAGGCAAGAAGATCCCTTGAATCCAAGAGTTTGAGATTTGCTGTGATCTATGATGCCATGGCACTCTGCAGAGGATGAGAAAGTGAGACCCCATCTTAAAAAAAAAACAATGGGCAACGTGAAATGATCCTGGGAGACTGACTAAGTTAAAAGTAGGTAAGTAATCATAGGATGTGGCAATGTCATAGCCACTTTTTTTTTGGTGGTCATTACAT
This sequence comes from Otolemur garnettii, assembly GCF_000181295.1. NCBI lineage: Eukaryota > Metazoa > Chordata > Mammalia > Primates > Galagidae > Otolemur > Otolemur garnettii. The sequence goes on from NW_003852417.1 coordinate 8,748,213, forward strand.
GGACAGTTTTTTGGAGTTATGAGGTCCAAGTCTTACTTGGAACAATTGTCATGATATAGTTAAAGATCTCATAGCTAAAGATAAGAAATAGCCAGAGAATAACTGGACACTAATCTGTAGAGTTTAAAAACAGATCAGTATGGACCAAACCATCAAAGCAGATGATATTTGAATAGTTCGGAGTGATAGAAGTGTTAGGTATACTTAGAGAGCCAGAGGTAGAAAAGGCCTTAAAATCAGGAGAACTAGTGACAAGGCAGAATTTGAAATTGGCATGTATTCTCAGACCTCTCTCAGGTATTGGGTACCAATTATCTCATTCCAGCAGGAGAGGTAAATTTTTTCAGGATAGTATTACAGAATACTTCAACCATAGAGGACAGAATATTTCAACCCTCTGGATACCCTGATAGCCACTAGCCATATGCAGCATTGAGCACTTGAAATGTGACAAGTAATTTTTAATATTATTTAATTTTAATTAACTTAAATTGAAATTTAAGTAGCTACATGTGAATAGTGGTACCACATCATTATAGAGTGTTCTATTGGTCAATGCTTTCCTAGAGCACAGATCCCTGATCACTGGCCTTCAGTGCTAAGGGAAACATAGGAGTTCAGTGATTTAATTAAGGGTTGAGAAAAAAGGGAATCTAATTATTTCTTGGTCCTCTTTGCTTGCCCACAGAGCTGAGAGACATGTTGATCACCAGGTTCTGGATGATTTCCAAGACTGGATGAGATGAAGAAAATAATGCCACAGTAGAATATACCAGCGGTCAAAAGATACTGTTGCCCACAACTTAAATGAGAATTACAGCAGGAAACACAGCTTGAGTCCAGTAAGGAGGCCAAGGAACTGAGACACCTGTTGCCAGGCCACATGAGCCCCATGTCCTGAGAAGAATTCCAAGAAGGAAGAGGGAACAGTTTTCTGTGATGACTTTAGATTGAAAACTATGACACAGGATGTAATCAGGTGGTAGGATTGATTCCTTCAGGAATATGATGATGATGATGCATGGAAAATAAATGTACCAATTTCTTTAGCATTAGTAAGTCCCATTAGGACTGTTTGTGCTGTGTCACAAAAAGAAATGACAAGTTCATTTACTCCTATAAGTAAGGAAAGTCGAATGCTGACCCTGCTGTCCTACAAATCAGAGAACTTCTTCCTATTTACTCTTCTGTTGACTCTTAGCAATTCAAACTTAAATAATTTATTTTATGCAGTATCCTGCTGCCTGTTGCCCAACTCTTCTGATATTCATTTTCTCAAAGAGCAGTCACAATAGTATTATTCTTTCTGTCCTGAATTCCTAGCATTTCAGGCCTTCTGTTCTTTAATCTCTTGACTCCTTCTCACCATAGTTGCTTTCTTTGGGTCATGCGTGGCCCCTGGAGAACAGCCATTCCTCATTCAGTCATCTTACTGAACACAGAAGAAAACAGGTCTTTTTTATTTGAGACAGAGCCTCAAGCTGTCACCCTGGGTAGAGTGCCTTGGCATCACAGCTCACAGCAACTTCCAACTCCTGAGTTCAAGTGAGTCGCCTGCCTCGGCCTCCCAAGTAGCTGGGACTACAGGCACCTGCCACAATGCCCGGCTATTTTTTGGTTGCAGCTATCATTGTTGCTTGGTGGGCCCGGGCTGGATTCGAACCTGCCAGCTCAGGTGTATGTGGCTGGTGCTTTAGCCGCTTGAGCCACAGGTGCCAAGCCAGAAAACAGGTCTTGAGAGGAGCAGGAATGTCTGAGAATGCACAGCATGCCAAAGCCTTACTCCTTATGACTTTCAGTTGATTTAGGTTGTAATATGCTTATCAAGTTATTTTTATATAAGTAACTTCAAATCAGCTGGCATTAAACTAACCTGAGACTGAGCCAGGTGCTAACTCATAAACTCTCAACCTTGTTTCTTCCCATTGCCTTTAATACAGGTTGAGAAGAAGGAGAAACCAGATATTCAGTGCCCAGGCTTCCTGGCTGAGTCAACCATCTTCGGAACACTGAATGTTGATGATACCAAGGTTTACTCATATGCATGGCCCTTAGAGGCAAACTAGATTGTCACTCCACTCCACTCTGTAATACATCAGAGAAAGTAGATTAAAACATGTATAGGGATATGCTTTGTGGTAAGCTATTGCTAAAAATCCCAAGTGTATCTAAAAAGTAACCCTTTAATAAATTCTGGAGTCTCTCTATGCATACTACCATTTTTAGTGAATTCCTTACTCTCAGTCAGGCAGGATATTAGGCAATAGAAAAGCAAATTAGACAAAACCAGCCAGTGTTCTTGCTTTTAGGAAACTTAGAGACCAAGAAGGAAACACTGACATTAAGTCCAATGAATGAAGGACACACGATTTTATCATGTTCCAAGTATTTGCCTAATGGCTCTCTGCTCCAAGTTCATGTAAAAGTCTTTTTTCTGGACTTCCAAGACACCTTTTTCAGAAGCTTTGTCTTAGGCTTTGCCTGTACGAAGTATTAAAGGGAGATTCGAGGCAGGGACAAGAAAGCACTTTTTTCCCTGTGTCTTGTTCTTAATCACTCACCTCAGCAGAAAAGGTTTGTTTCAGCCTCCAGCTTATTTCAGCACTCTCAGAGCCAGCTTTTTTTCACTCTTCACAGAAACCATCAGCATCTATATCCCTGACCTTAAAATAGGGCTGATTGCACAGGATTTCTTGCAAAAAGAAATGGCAAGTTCAGGGCTGTTGGTCCCTAGTGTAAGTCTTGGTCATAACAAGCTTCTAAAGTGTTTATTAAATAATTAACCAAAATGTTCTAATACCCATGGGTCAAATATTACTCAAAGATGATATAAAATTTAATCCCATAGGTTGAACAATTACCAAAAAACTCCTTGAGTTCAGAGATTAAACTGGAACTTCTGTGAAAGGAATGGATCCCTGAGACTTTGCATGGGGTGTTCATACTGACTTGAGTGAAGCTGAGAACCGAGTGTCCCTAAGTCTTTCTGAAGCTCTCTTGTCTACAGGTATAGACTTTTCTTCCACAACAGAAAAGGCTAGCCTCCCCTTGCTTGTAATAACCTCATCTGAGCCAATTGCTTCATGGAGAAGGATTTATTATTCTCGAGATCTACCTCCATCCCTTGTGACTTCTAAAAGTTTAAGTAGAGACAAATCCCAGCATACCCAAGGGAGATAACAGTCTTACCTGAGAGAAAGCTTATGCTCCTAAAGAAATGCAAAATTTTGCTAATTTGTATCGACAGAAAACTGAGTGATATACCTGGGAATCAAGTCTAAGGCTTTCAGATTGAGGGAGATACATCCCTGGATTGGGTTGAATCTAATGACATCAGTGCATGAACCTGAGATTCTTAGAGTAATATGTTAACTTGTGTGCCGATAATATCTAGGTTCCCCTGGAGCCTCTAAAGGGACATAGGCCTGCTGACACTTTGGTTTTAGCCCAAGGAGAACCATTTTGGATTTTTCTTATCCAGAACTATAAGATGATAAATTTCTGTTGTTGTCAACTATTAAAAGTATGGTAGTTTGTTCAAACAGCCATAGAAAGCTAACACATCCTGTAAGCTTATACATCCTTCTTTCTACAACACAACCCAAACTCAAACTAGGGTCACCAGACCACTTGCCCCAAGACCTTGGGTCATGCCTTCTCCACCAGGATGGAGTGCGGGAGCTCTTCAAGTCTCAACTGTGGAACAAAGTGAGCCCTGTTCCAGAGAAAAAATGGGGACTGGGAGAAAACTATGAAAATACTGGCAAGTTATTTAGATTTATTCACTCTTATTTATAAAAAAATTATTTTGAGAATAGCACAAAGGGGTAAATAATTTCTATTTGTATCTCCCTCTACCCACTCTCTCTCCAGTTCCCTACCATTATTGAAGGGGCAGGTAATACTTGGGAAGGGAGTGTTTTATACACTGAGCCAGAGAAGCTTCTCTGATAACGTAGGATCTGAGCAGAGATGTGAATGAAGGGAGAGATAGTGCTTGTGGCGACCAGAGGAAAGGGTACCATTTGGGGCAGAAACATCGTTCAGTGACACATTAGAATGATAAAATTAAAATAGAGTCAGAGCATAATTGTAATTCTCTAAAGAGGCAAAAATTATAGAAAAAAGTATATTCTATTTATGTTCAGAAGATGAGATATTACTCATAGTGTAGTGTATTACAGAATACACTACAACCTTTGGAAGAAAAATCAAAACCCAACTGATTCTTCTTTAATAATTTATTAGCGGTGAGACATGTTTAGCTTCAGTAACTTTGGAATAACACCCTGCTATAACATTGCTGAAGATATACTAAAGGGGGCTGAAACACCCCCGCAGTCCCTTGATCTCACACCGATCATAGGCCACTTACATTTGGGCCAAATTAGAATAGAAGAGAATCTAACAACATCCCAATATTCAGTAGAAAAGTTTATAAAATACAAGAAGGGATTGATTCACTTCCCCCTTTTAGCTCTGACTGGATCACCTTTCCCAGTCCATTGTCTCATATTCTTTTAAGACTGTAACTTACAGTAATGAACAAATGAACCCACCAATGAAATAAGGAGAAGGCTGCTTAATTTCTATCCGAGGCCTGTATGCTTTCAGCTTAGCAAGGATGACGAGTTTGAATTAGAAAACAAGGTAGCCTGCAGTCTGCTGTGAAGGAATCCCTTCATTGTGTCCTCCTGTCTGGACTGATGAGCAGAGATGACCCCAGCTGGAAGGACGAGTTGGAGGGTAATTTTTTCTTCCTAGAGAACAGCTTCAGAAAAGAAAGGAGGAATTTGCCCAACAGGCTAGAATTATAGACTTCTAGCCTCACAAACACACACGCAGAGTCAAAGGAAATATTCCAGGAGTGAAAAACAGAGTCTATTCAAATAAACAGAAGGAATAATTCCAAGAGTGGAAAAGCATGGGCAGTGCTGCAGCACAGATGAGAAATACTGTAGCTGGGAAGGAACGCTCACAACTGCCTGAGATGTGGTAGGAAAGTGGTGGGAAACTGGGAGGCGGAGGTGTTGTAGCTGCTTTTCAAGAAGGGGATAAGAGGGATTAGACTTTGCAGTGGTTCTCAACCTTCCTAAAGCCACAAATTTATAATACAATTAAAAGGGGTCACAACCCACAGGTTGAGTACCGTTGGATCAGAAGACAATGTTGGGAGTTAGAGCTGCAGGGAAAAGGGGATATGTTTTCCTCTCACAATGAGGCTGGCATATGTAAACACAATGAGGCTGGCATGATCACTGTCATGACATCACGAGTGTGGAACAGCAAAGACAAGGAATTCACAATCCCTTTCTTCAATGTGCAAAATGCCCAGGATACGTCGCCTACTGGAAAACTCTTTCTGGAGCCTCCGGGGTTTGCACTGTGAACAGTTCTGATGCAGCCTCACTGTTCTGTATAAAGGCAAAAGGTATAAAAGGCAAAGGTATGGCCCCAATTCTTCCAGATGTATCTACATAAAGAAGCTGGAGGCTCGTTAACATTGTACTGGTCACGGGTTGCCTGTTTCCACTCTTTCCATGGTACATTAGAACATCCAAGATGATCACATTGAGGATTAACGGGATTCAGGTCTCATAAAGAAGAAATTTATGTAAGATCCAAGGTAATTCTTCCCAGAGCAAAGTGAAAATCTGTCTGCATGAATGCATAGCAAGACATTTGTCAACAGCCTATAATAAAAAACAGTGAGAAGAGCCAGATAAAGGAATATCTCATCCACAGGCTTATGAGATGAGAGCTTGTCATTCACACCAATTCCCTTTCACAAATTAGTTTTCAGAGTCTGATATTTTAAAATCAAGTCAGATCTCTGAAATCTATTTTACGTTGATAGTCATAACAGCTAACTTGGATTGTTTTCTGATCTGGAAATGGAAATCTTCAAAAATTAGATGCATTCAGCATAGTTCACCTGGAAATTTTATTCCACACCTCTCCTCTTGACAAAATATTTACGATGGCCTTCCACACAGGTGGTGAAGCTGCTTTACCCCACATTCTCAAGATCTATCTCTGCATACCAGAAAAGCAAATTCATGAACCAAGGAACACAGGGATTTTCAAAACTATTTGATTACACTGAGTCAGTGGAGAAGTTATTTCCAATTTATCTAAAGAATAAACCAAATAAAGAAAAAACATCTTATAAATTTGCCCTGGAAACTGGGACCATGGGAACTAGAAATGCAAGTGGCCTCAATGAGAGCAATTTCACATCTATCAAGAGAGGTCCTTACTCTGAAACTGAAATTTATTAGTAAGACCAAATTACTTATCCTTCCAGGTTTCTAATTCCTCCCTGTCCTCAGGTAAATGTAGCATAAAACATTTTTGATTTTTGTGGGGATTCAATGCAGGACTTGACACTAGCAAAATAAATATTAAGTATATGATTTATTATCATCACTATTACTGTTGCTGTTGTATGGGAATCTCTAAAATATTTTACTTAAGGTAAGTTGGGAACATCACAGGGTTTTGTCTTTAATCAACATGTTTATTCTATGGCTATCATCCCAATTCTGGTCCTATGTGTTCTCCCATCCTCAGTGTACTGTATTTAACAAGAAAAATATCCATGTACCTTTAAGTTCAGGATCTAAACTTTGCCAAAGGGTTGTACTAGTTTCTACATGTGACCCTTTTCCAAATAACATCTGAGATTGGATGGTGTATATATATATATATCACTTTGCAGACATTCTGGGGGTGTCAAAGGTAAACAGATGTAGTTCCACCTTTCAAAATTTGTCATCTAGACACAGTAAATAAACAAGGGAAAAGGTACCCAGCATTCCAAAGCAAGCTGTGCCCAGTATCAAGTGAGTGGAAGGGACTTTTAGTGTGACAAACCTCGGTCTCCAAATGGACACCACTTGTATCAAAGGGGTGGTGGAATTTGAATGGGTGAGGCATGGACAAGTCTAGCTCCACAGAAGATGCCACCCTATGAAAATGAACACAGCATGATGGCAGACAGCTGTAGTTTTGTAAAAATAAAATATTTCAAATGTACAGACTTAAGTGAAAAGAATGTATATGAATCCCCCCCAAATCAACACAACTCTCATTTATTTGACTCTTAATTTTTGCTTATAAAAATTAAAACAGCTTCTTTCTGCTGACTGCTACTTTGTATCTTTCCCCTGCCCATTAGATGACCTCTATCCTAAGTTGGTTAATCATTTTGTTCTTTGTATATTTAGGAATTTTACTCTTTTCTCTAAATACATAAATATTTTTATGTGTCCATAAAAAATATTGTTTGTGCACTTGAAAGTTTTTTGATACATTATCATAAGACACATATGCAGTATCATTTTTCAACTAGCTTTTTCATTCTCTATCCTTAAAATATCATTTATTAACATACCTTTGAATATTTACTGTTACATATGTGTTAATAACATCTTTACCGAGATACAATTCTAACACCATAAAATTTACCAGCTTAATGCAGATTATTCATTGCTTTTTATTAATAGTATAATCATGGCATTTGTGCAATCACAGCAACTATCTAACCACTGAGCTATGGCACCTAATTTTAGAACATTTTTCTCATGGTCAAAAGAAGCCCTACGCTAAGGAGGAGTTATACATTGTTTGACCTGCTCTTCTGTCTCAGCAACCAATAATTTACATTTTGCTTCTGTTGATTTTCCTACTCTGAACATTGCCAGTAATGGAATCAGACATGGCCTTTGTGCCTCACTCCAATTACTTAGGATGATGCCTTGAAGGTTGCTCAATGCCACAGCAAGTATCACTACTTCATTCCTTTTTATGGTCCTATAACATTTCATTATGTAGACACACTACATTTTGTTTATTCATTCATTACTGGACATCTGGGTTGTTCCACTTCTTGGCTACTATGATAATGCTGCAATGAATATTCAAGACAAGCTTGGTTTGAACATATGTTTTGTACATACCAAAAGGAGTTGCCAAATTATATGGTAATTCTATGTTAAACATTTTGAGGAGCTGCCAAATCGTTTTGCAAAGCAGCTGCACCGTTTTAAACTCCTACCACCAATTTCTCTATACCCTTAACACTTGAAATTGTCTTTTTTATATTTTCTATCCTAGTGGGTATGAAGTGGTAAATCTCATGATTCTGATCTGCATTTCTTTGATGACTAAAGATGTTGAGCATGTTTTCATACATTTGTTAGCTATTTCTATATCTTCTTTAGAAAGTATCTATTTTAACCAGTCCATTTGTAAATTGGCTTATATGTATTTTTATTATAGACTATAAAACTTTTCTATATATTCCAGATAGAAGTCCATTGTCAATAGATGATTTACATATATTTTCTACCATTCTATATATAGTATTTTCTTTTTAATTTCCTGATGCACAGAAGTTTGACATTTTAATGAAGCCAAATTTATTTTTTTTCTTTCGTCAATTGTATTTTTGGTGTTTCATCTAAGAAAGCTTTATCTAATCCAATGTCATGAAGGTTTGCTCCTATATTTTCTTCTAGGAGTTTTATAGTTTTAGTTCTTAGGCTTTTGGCCCATTTTAAATGAACATTTTTGTGTATGGTATTAATTAGAAGTCCAAATATATTTATTGAATATGGATATCCATTTGGCCCATTGCCATTGCTGAAAGGACTATTTTTTCTTCATTGAATTTTCTTGTCAACATTGTTGAAAACAGTTCACTAAAAATGTAAGGGTTTATTTCTTAACTTTAAATTCTATTCTATTGATGTATCTATCTATCCTTATTCCAGTATAACACTTTCTAATTATTGCAGCTTTTTTGTAGGTTTTGAAAATAGGGAGTGTAAGTTAACCAACTTTAGTCTTTTTTTTTTCAAGATTATTCGGGATATTCTGGGTCATTTCTACTTACATATGAATTTCAGGATAAACTTGTCAATTTTATCAACAACAACAACAGTAACAAAACAGCTGAGTATTTGATAGAGATTAAATGGACTCTGTAGAACAATTTAGGGATAATTGCTATTTCAATAATGTTAAGTCACTTGATCTATAAATATGGAATGTCTTTCCATTCATTTACATTCCCTTTAGTTACTTTCAGCAATTTTGTATAATTTTCAATATACAAATTTTGTCTTAGTTTGTTAACTTATCATTAGCAATTTCATTCACTGCTATTAGAGATGGCATTCTTTTTTCAATTTCATTTTTAGATTGCTTATTGCTTATATATGGAAATATAATTGATTTGTTTGTATTAACCTTACATTTTTTCACTTTTCACCACATTTATTCATTTTGTGTTATTGAGATGATCAAGTAGTTTTGTTATTTATTCTACTAACATGGTATGCTATTTTTGACTTTCAGATTTTAAAAGTTATCTTGCATTCTTGGGAGAAATCCTACTTATATGTGGTATGATCATTTTTATTTGTTGGGAATGCACTTTGAGAATATTATGTTTAGGGAAATTGAGTCAATATTCACAACATGGACTGGTGTGTAATTTTTGTCACTTGTGATGTCCCTGCCTAGTTTTGGTATCCAGGCAGCATGGCTCGCATAAATGATTTGGGAAGTGTTCTCTTTTGTTTTGTTTTTTGAAGTGTTTGTGAATAATCAATGCACATTGTTTAATTGTTTGATGGAATTTACCAGAAGTTAATTGGATAAATGTTTTTATGTTTGGGAATTTTTAGGATTGGTAATTTAATTTTCTTTCTTATTATAGGTCTTTTGAGATGTTCTTTTGTCTTCTTGAGGCAGTTTTAGAGGTTTTTGAAAAATTTGTCCATTTCCTCTAGACTACTGATTTATTAACATTTTTTTGTACTCATCCATTAAAATAACACCTATTTCTTCAATTTTAGTAGCAATATCACCTCTTTGATTCCTGATTTTACTATTTGAGACTTGTTTTTCTTAGTCTCAATTTTGCTTATTTCCACTCTAATCTTTATTATTTCCCCCTTTCTTCTTGATTTGTCTTTATTTTTCTTTTCCTACATTTTAAAATGTAAGATTAGATTATTTAAAACTTCTGTTTTCTCTTAACTTCAGCATTTACAGCCATATTTGTTTTCTAAGTACTGCGTTAGCTGTATTCCACAAATTTTAGATTTTTTAGTTTCCTTTATATTCATCTCAAATTATTTTCTTATTTCCCTTGAAATTTATTTATTACTCATTCAGGAGTGTCAATTCAAATTTTCTTCTGTTATTTGTTTCTAACTTCATTCATTATGGTTGAAGAATGTGCTATGTAGGATTAAAATCTTTTTAACTGCAATAAAACTCTTGTTTTATTGTCATTCAAATGTTAGATCCTGGAGAATGTGTTTATATCACATGTGATTGAGATGCTACAGTTGTTGGTAGTGTTCTATAGAAGTCTGTTAGATCTGGTCGGTATACGGAGTTGCTCAACTCTTCCATTGCACTGTTGATCATCTGCCTAGCTCTAGCCATTAGAAAGTGGGATATTGAAGTTTCCAACTATTACTATTGAATTTTCTATTTCTCTCTTCATTTCTGTCAGCTTTTGCTTCATGCATATTGGTATTTTGGAGTTACATTACTGAATGTGTGTATATATGTGTAGATGGATAGATGTTTGTTATATCTTCCTAATGTATTTAACCGTGTGTCGTTATAAAATGTCCCCATTTGTCTCTAATAACATATTTTGTATTAAAGTCTATTTGTCTCTGTTTAATGTGTTATTGATAAGGTAGGATCCATACTGCCATTTTGTATTTTTTTTATATCTTATGTTCTTTTTGATTTTCTATTTCTCCACTATTATCTGCCTTTGTGCTAAATAGATATTTTATAGTATATCATTTTAATGTTTTTTCTTTTACTATATTTTTAAAATTGCTTTTTTAGTGCCTTTTATGAAAACTGAAAATGACATTTTACTTTAAAATAATCTAGATTAAAACAAAGTTCCATCAATATAATTTTATAATTGAATTATGCAATTTTTTTAATCTGATAGAAGAAAAGCATTGTAAACAAAAATCCATTCATTTTTTTTAATTTTACATTTACCTAAATAGTTCCATTTACCATTGACCTTTATTTTTTTCATATAGATTTGAGTTTCTATCTGATACATATTTTTAGCTGGAAAGATACCATTTAATATTTCGATGAGACAGGTATGCTTGTGATCAATTCTCTAAGACTTTATTAATCTTAAATTGTTTTAACTATGAAGGGTAATTTTCCTCTCTAGAATTTTTGGTCAATATATTTTTTCTATCAGTACTTTGATTATGTCATCCTGTTGCCTTCTATACTTTATGGTTTCTGATAGGAAGCTATTAATCCCATTGATGATTATTGGCATGTTATAAATAATTTTTCATTTGACATTTTCAAGATTTTCTCTCTGTATTATGCTTTTGGCATTTTGACTATGCTGTGTCTAGGTGCGAAAGTTTTTGAAGTTATCCTACTTGTTGAGCTTCTTACACATGCAGAATAAAAATACATGTATCAGAAACTTTCTACATTTCAGATATTTATATGAAACATGAAAATTTTCTTCAGCTATTCTTTCTCCCAATTTTTCTCTCTTCTCTTCTGTCACATCTCCCAGTAAATAAATGTTGCTGTGTTTGATAGTGTTCCACAGGTCTGTTCATTCTTTACCCCTTTTTTTCTTTCTGTTCCTCAGACTGGGAAATCTTAATTGACCTATATTCAAGTTCTCTGATATTTTCCTCTGTTTCAAATATGTTGTTGAGTCCCTCCAGTGAATTTATGTTTCAGTTACTACATGTTTCAAGTCCCGAATTTCTATTTTGTTCTATTTTATAATTTTAATCCCTTCATGGACATTTTCTATTTGTTAAGGCATTGATCTCATACTGTAGTCCTCTAGTTTTATTTTAGTCATTTGAATATATTTGCAATAATTAAATTAAACTCTTTGTCTATTAAATTTAATATCTGGGGGTTTGCACAAGAGCTATTTTTCTTGTGTATGGGTTGCACATTTCTATTTCTTTAACCATCTCATCATGTAAATTTTTCTTAAAATTGGACATTTAAAAATATAATTTGGCAACTTTGTAAATTAGATATTTCCTTTCCCCTAGACAGTTGTTGTTGTTGTGCCATTGTTGCTTGCTGTATTTGTTTAGTGCCTATATTATTTGATATATATGGCAATTGTAGTCTTTATGCAGTTAGCTTAGTGGTCAGCTAATAACTAGGCAGAGATTTCCTTATATATCTTGGATTAACAAATCTAACAGTCTTTTTCTAGAGGCTCTCTGGGCTTTGGAACATGTCTTCAGAGATTCAGAAGGTAGTTTCTAGCAATGCTTTAACCTTCACTTCCTACTTGCTCCAAGTTTAAATGTCACCCAGAAGCCAGAGATTAAGTCTAACTTATGTTATTTTTAGGTAAATGCACAGTCCTTTTCATGTGCATTACTTCCAGATTCCAAGGAATCTGAGGTTCCCAAGAGTGTCTAACATTCCCAGGAATATCAGAGCTTTTCAAAACTCCCTGTGGACATCTCATTTCCTAGCACTTTCTTTTAAGTGTTTTAGTTAGCTTCTTGTTGGTTTCAACTGTTATGGGCACCTAAAGTATCTGCAATGATATATTCCCACTGAATATTTTCCATAAATGCACAGAGAAAATAAAAATATACCCTGAGAATAGAGATTTTTTAGAAGATGTTAGTTTGCTTAAGAAGTAACAATTTTCTGGGGTCAGGCTTTTGTGTTCTATTCTATCCTTTTCAATGCCTGACATGCTGCTGGTTTTTATAGATAGTACAGGAGTAAAAATTGTTGAGTATCAGAGCTGGAGAAAGGGAAATACAATGAGGCAAGTTATATCACCAAAAAAGCTCACATATCTTATAGACACCCAACTTTTTTTCCTGGACAAACACTCTTTAGGATGGTGCCAGCTTTTTTGTTTGTTTGTTTGTTTGCTTAAGGAATAATAATAAAAGTGATACTGGTATTTTGGGTCAATATTCTACTTGATTTTATACAGCAGTAGATTTTTAGAGGTCTTAATTATGCAATTCTAGAAGTGCTTCACGTATTGAATGATATACTTTACTGTTTAAATACCACAAAAATATTTTCTACTTGTTATTAGAGGATGCTTTTATGGTTTCCACTTGTTCCATTACTGCAAAAATATGTTGGAACAATTATTCTTGTCAGACCAAATTCTGTCTTATTCCTTGAATGCATTGTGCACATCTCTGCTCTTGGCATACTGATGTACTGCCCCCAATGCCTTTGTTCTCTCATACCCTCTGTGTCCCCATTCTCCACTTTATGTACCAACACAAGTTTTCCCTCCTCTATGAGATCTTTTTGGGTTCTCTAACACAGAGCTACTTGTGCCCTCTCATAACACTTGGCTTTGATTTCTAGTGCAGGGTTTATTCCATGGTATTATAACAACTTGCCTGCTTGCTGACATTCCTCCTAGACTCTCAGGTCCTAAGAAACAGAGGTATTCTCTAGATCATTCTTTATCCTAAATCTTCAAGAGAACTAACTTTTTTCAAACACTGGTTCTCAGAATTCTATTATCTTTTAAGAATTTATTTAATATGTCTATTATGAGCATTGCATCTTAAATCCAGTCCATTTTCAAAGTATGATTCCAACTGATTAATGAAACCCAGTACACCAGAACTGTTCACCAGCAATCCCTTAGTTCAGTCATAACCTATATCTGTTTGGCTTTGACCTTATCTCAGCTGTTGATACCAGAACTTCATTCCCTTTCACATCTCCAATTGAACACAGTACCTCAGGAGTTTGCTGTCCTGTGCCATGATTTGATCTCTATATTCAGCCCCCCAACCCAGTCCTGCTCTCTCTGTCCTCCTCCCTCTGCTTTCTGCACTGGCTTCTCCTTAGGAGGTTTGAACATCAATTCACCAGCATGCTGGGAGGGGGAGGAATTCAACAGGATGTTGACAAATCATAGGCACAGAATTACAGGCTCTGAGGAAGTACATCAAATCTAACCATACAATATATCAGATCTTTCCAAACTCTGAACCAGGTATGAAGAATCAAAGGATCCCCAGGTAATAGACCAGTGACAATTTTAGAAGTGAGTGGGGGGTGTCAGACAGAGAGCTGGAATGTCCTAGAAAATCTGTCTAAAATAGGGCATGAAAAGATAAAAAAAGAATTCAGTCCTGAGATGAGGCATAGCAAGATCAAATACATTGGGATGGGATCTAACTCTACCCAATGTTCAACTCTGAAGCTGGAATTAGGACTCCCAAACAAGCTATAGTGTGCTAGAAGATAAAAAGTTCCAGGCACAAGGGGCTTGGGAGTTCTCTCGCAGGTGTATCCAGAGGTTAGTTCCATTTGGTAACAATGAAGAATCACCAGAACCTTCTTCTATCAGACGTAAAATAATAGCTGCAATTTCAAAATGCTATGAGTTTGAGTGATAAGGGCTACTGATACTCCATTTGATTTCTACCTAGTTCCCAAGTAGCCTGCAGGCAGCTCTGTGTGCTGTATCTGTACAGCATTCATTTATTCATTCCTCTGTTTTTTTATATTAAAAATGCTGCTTGTCATAGGGAATGTAGCAGTGGAGGACATAATCTGTTGATTTGTTATAGAGAAAGAAAAATAATACTTCAAATATTCTCTGTGTTGTCATCTGGCAGTTGTAAATACTTTATTGCAGATATTCACAACAGAGAAAATTCACTCTGTCCAACAGAAAGGTGACTGTAACTTGATTGCTGGGTTTGTGATGTCCTAATATAACATATTTCCTGATGTGGATTTGTGTAGAAAATAGTGTCCATCTGTTTTCTTCTGATGTTCACTGGATGTTTTTGGCATGCTAATTATCACGTAAGGTGAGGTAGTCAATCCTCTCAAGTGTGAGGGACAGATATGAACACCAGAGTTAATCATAAATTTTGAAAGAGAAAACAGACAGGCTTGTAAAAATTGTTCTTGTAAGAACATTACCTGGGGAAAAATGAGATAATATAAGATACTTGAAGTGATCAACATGATTTTTCATCATAATTTTTTTCCTTTATCTACTTTCCTCCTGAAATAGAAGGTAAGATGGTAAAACAGTTGCAGGTCTTATTTTAAATTAGGCTAAGAAGAAATATGCCTTTTTCCCATGATTGATTCAATTGAAAAAAAAAAACAGATTTAAATAAAAAGCAAAGTATTCTCTCTGAGAAGTCAGGTGTTAGATAATCTGAGGTCAAGTTGATGAGGCTCCGGGTAAATTACTGAAAAATCAATTGAATTTAATCATGATCAGAATTGGTTATTCTACCGAGCAAAGGCATTAGAATCTTCTGAGATCCTTTTACTTGGTTAGGGGATTATTGGAAAATAGATCCATTCAACCTGTGGACCTGAAATACATATTTCATCCTAAAAGTGTTAGACTGCTCTGACAATCCTGCATAATGAAGTAGAACTCTGTTTATTAAGTGAATGAGCCTTAACACCCAAGGAATGAAGTTCACCCCATTAGGTACCAGGACTTTTCTTTTTGAAAATTTCTGCTACTTACTGTTACCT
>NW_003852417.1:8764860-8784314 GCF_000181295.1 Otolemur garnettii
GGGGGGAGGGGAGGACGGGGGAGGGAGGGTGATTGGAGGGATCACTTCTATGGTTTATCTTACAAGGGTACAAGTGAATCTTTCTAAGAGTAGAATTGTGCCCACTTTGCCCGCTGAGGAATGCGTGGAAATCTGCACCTTTCCCAGGATTTCAATCCAGATGAAGTCAACCTACCACCAAAAAAAAAAGAAAGAGGAGAGAGAGAAAGAGTTGATCATGCCCCAGGTGGGTCCCTCAGGCCTATTATATATGATCACTTAATTGAATCTATATGAGAGTTAAGTGGGCATAATAAGTACTCCAGCCTTTGAGCCACCTGATGAGGTGTGTTTAACACAATAACTAAGAAAATGACATAAAGGCTATGTTAACCAATTTGATGAAAATATTTCAAATTGTATATGAAAACACCACACTGTACCCTATGATTGCATTAATGTACACAACTATTATTTAACTAAAAAGAATTTCAAACGAAGAAAAAAATATTTTATACATTCTGATTTAAATATTTCCACAATTTGCAATGACTTTATTTTTCATAGTGTATTTTCTTGAAATTCAGTTCCATGGCTTATATTATGAGGCGGGAAATGGGTTTTTAAGCTCAAATAAGTTTGAGCAATGCTGGGTTAAGCAATGCAAAAAGATAAAAGTTGTGTTTGTCACAGGAATACTTTTGTGCTCATTTGCAGTGTGAATCACCTACAGCCTACAAGGCAATACTTCAAAACCTCACCTGGATATAAAACCCTACAGTTTTTATTTATTTGAAGGACTGGTACACCATGAAATATACTTAAGATAATGTCTTTAGTATAACTTTTACTGCCTTTTAAAATGAAAGATGTTGAATATTTTTCTTGGCAATCAGTTCTAAGTTCCAATTATTTGAGCATATATCTGCTTAGGCAAATGGAGGAATTTGACCCTACATTAAATGCCAGTTATTAATGTATATGTGTTGTTCGTTTGTTTATTGGTTAGGAAATAAAATGTAATTGAAAGCTATCCGGTGTTCACATGACTCAGGGGCGACGCTCTGCCCTTCTGGGCAGGTGTTTGCGTGCCTCCCTCTAGTAATGCCTTTACCACCTGTTATTTTTGTTTCTTTGTTGGTGTACATTAAGAAGCCAAACAAAGGGTAATTTGAGGGAAAAGCACAGTTTAGAGGAAAAAACAATCATGGCTACTTAGTAATAATTAGAAGCTGTGGCTCTGACTTTGAAATCTGTCTGTCTCTTACCAGCTATGGAACTCTGGGCAAAGAGTGAACCTCCATTTCCTCATCTACGCAGTAAAAGCAGTGGCATCTGCATAGCTGTCTCTCTTCCTGTGTGTCTGCCTGTATCACCAGAGGATCGCCTACTACTCAAAATGCAAGGAATTTCTCATCAGGTGGCTCAAAGGCTGGAGTACTTATTATACCCAATTACTCTCATATAGATTCAATTAAAGGATCATACATAACAGGCCTGAAGGACCCACTTGGGGCATGGTCAACTCTTTCTCTCTCCCCTCTTTCTTTTTTTTGGTGGTAGGTTGACTTCATCTGGGTTGAAATCCTGGGAAAGGTGCAGATTTCCATGTGTTCCTCAGAGGGCAATGTGGGCACCGACATAGCTAATAAGGAGGTAAGGAGGTAATGTTTCATTTTGTTCTGGCATTACTCACTGTGTTTTCCCAGAGTTCAATCTGGAATTTCTAAGAAGAGGAGCTCTACAGGTCTTGATTTGCTCTATATTTCAGTCATATTTCCATCAAATACTACAAATACAACTAAATAACCTACCTCACAGAATAGGGAATTTTTTTTTTTTTTTGAGACAGATTATCAGTATGTTGCCCTCGGTAGAGTGCTATGGTGTCACAGCTCACAGCAACCTCAAACTCCTGGGCTTAAGCAATTCTCTTACCTCAGCCTCCCAGTAGCTGGGACTACAGGTGCCTGCCACAATGCCTGGCTATTTTTTGTTATAGTTGTCATTGTTGTTTTAGCAGGCCCTGGGCCAGATTCAAACCTCCCAGCCTTGGTGTATGTGGCTGGCGCCATAACCACTGTGCTACGGGTGCCGAGCCAGAATAGGGAAAACTCAATGAATAATTCTAAAGTAGTTTTTGCTTTCTACATAGGAAAAATTCTTATTATAACTACTTTTAAAATAAGAATTAATTGACTCACAATACGTTTCTGATGATGTCCTATAAAATGAGGTGCATGTGCTTTTATGGGAACTTTATAGAATTTGTGTAACCACCCTAGTGCCTTCACAAATCACAACTAAATTCCAGATTAAAGATGTGGATAACCAAGTATTGCCATATTTTATATTAGCAATTTGGTCCTTGAGAAATATTTTGTTAAATTTTCATAGCTATAATAAAGTTAAAAAGGAGAATGATTTCTTCTCAAGCATGCCATAGAATGCACTCTTTTGTAAAAGGGATTGCCTGGCTATAGAATCAGTCTAATCAGAGTACCTACAAATCCCAGATTACATTAGGGATTCTTCTCCAATAGGTGGAATTGATTCATTTCATTTTTCTCTTTTGATTCATTTCTTAGCTACATGTAGGATACTACTTTCTTTCTAAGCTACCCATGGGGGGCTCAAATGGCAACCTATTTCATCAGAACAATATCCTCCCCTGAGCCACAGGTAAAAATAAATATGCCTTTGGGATGGTGTGGGTTAGTGTGAGCTGTGTATGTCTTTGTATTTGGTGAATAAATCCAGAAGTTAAACAAAGGACTTTGCAATCCTGCTCCATTATCCTGAGGAAGACTGATTTTTGAATTCTTAAAAATGGAAAACATAGCAAACAGATTTAGATAGGATTTTTAAAAGTTGATTTCTGTTACCTAGTGAAATGGGACTGACATTATATAGTTTTTCTTTGATTTATTGCTGCCTCTGGTAAGATCTGACCTTTTGTTTTTCTTGTTTTTTTTTTAATGGATTAAGCATTTTTATGGAATATAGTGGGAGAAAAAAGAAGAAACCCTTTATAGTGTCTAGAAAAGTGAGAAAATCTAAATTTAATGCTCCAGAAATATAAATTTATAGCACTATGCTAGTATAGCATTTCTGATTACTGTTCATTACCTATTCAGGAAGTTGAATCCAATGTTTTTCCTTAAAGTACGTACTTTTATCATCTTAACAATAGTGTTAATTTGAGATAAAATCATTTATTAGTCATAAACAAAAAGGAATACTCTTTTACATGTATATTGCTCCTTTATTTGTAAAACTTTCTCATGCATGACCTTTATCATACCCTCATTATAGCCTCATGAGAGGTAAGATTTAATACACACCAGTAATTGTGCGCCAAGGGATAATTTTGTGTCTTTCTGACCAAAACAAAATTTACAAACAAATGTGATAAATCAGATAATTACAAGTGAGGAAGAAAACAAACCAATAACTTGTAGCTAGGAGACACTTGGCTAATTTATCTTGGGTGGTCATAGAAAGTGTGTCAGGAATTACACAAATTGAAAATCCTAAATAAAATAGCTCCAAGCAGAGGGACCATGTCACTTGATGCATGGAGGTAGGCAGCTCCCGGGCTGGCTGACTCAGGAGTGAAACAACGCCAGGTTCTGGAATGCCTCTGCCTTTCCCTTCCTACAAGCACAGTGGCTGCCACAGTCCACAGTCCTGAGCTTCAGGTCTTTACTTCATGATAAAAGAAGGCACAGATTTCTTGTTTCCTTCATTAAAAAGAAGGAAATATCCCAACCATTCTAGGTCTCTTGGGCCTGGATGGCATCCCTTGACCAAGCATAAACCTATCCCTGACAAGAGGAACCGGATTATGAAACTGGCTTGGATCAGTCAATGCTGGTTCTCCTGGAACTACAGAGGAAGTCTCAAGGAATATTCAGGCAACCAATACTTGAAAAAAAATCAGCATCAATGTCTGAGGCAGTAGTATTTGAGTTGAAGTTTGAATGAATTGAACCATTTGATGAGAAGTGAGGGAAAACATGTCAGGCAGCCACTTGGTACCCAATATTTATTAAGGAAGCACTTTGTATGGTCTAGGAAGTACTTTAAACTTTATTTGTATTAACTTGTTTAATACAATCAGCAATACTACTGATATATATCAGCAATATATTAACAATTTGGTCCTCAATAAATACTTAGTTAAATTTTCATAGCTATAATAAAGTTAAAAAGGAGAATGATTTCTTTTCAAGCATGCCATAGAATGTGTTCAATAGTTTGCCATTTGAGCCCTTCACAGATAGCTTAGAAGGAAAGAAAATAGTATCCTATGTGTAGCTATATGTATAGATAGATAGATATCAGTAGTATTGCCGAGTGTATTAAATAAGTTAACACAAATAAAGTTTAAAGTAGTTCCTAGACCACACAAAATGCATAATAAATGCCTAATTTTGTATCATTATTTGCAGATTAGAAGATGGAAACATAGAGGTTAGGTGACCTGCCTAATGTTGTGGAGCTAATAAGCAGCAGAGCTTCAACTGGATCCTGGCCAGTCTGACTCCAGGACCCCGTCCCACCCCCGCTTAACCACAAACTACATGAGAAACAAGCACAAAGATTTTGAGGCCCATTTTGCTCAAGGAATAGGATAAGGGGCACTGTAATTAGAATGAAGCAAGGCAAAAGGTGATGGGGTGAAATCAACAGAACCTGTTGGAGCAGGAACAGATGTGGACAGTCTTGTAGATTCTCTAATTAGGATTTTCAATTTTATTTTCAATGCTTTGGGAAATAATCAGACAACTGTAAGTGAGAGAATACCTAATCTGATTAATATTCAGAATCAGAAATACAGTTGCAATAGTCAGGATTCTACAGAGAAACAAAATAAATAGCATCTATATGTAAAAAGAAAGCTTTATTTTAAAGAATTGGCTCATATGGGGGATGGCACATCTGAAATCTGTAGGGTAGGCTGGCTGGCTATAAATTTAGAGTTGATGATGCAGTCTTAAGTCAAAACTACAAAGGGCAGTGGGGGGACAGGCAAGGGTTCTATGTTATAGTTTTGAGGAAAATTCTTTCTCTGAGAAACCCTAATCTTTGCTCTTGAGAACTTCAGCTGCTTGGGATAAGGCCCACTCATAGTATGAAGAGTAATTGTTTTCCTCAAAGTCATCTGTTTGAAAATTAATCGTATTTAAAAATTACCTTCCTAGCTACATCTAGACAGGTGTTTGACCAAAAAGAGGCATCACAGGTTAGCCAGGTTTACACATAAAATTACAAACCATGATTGTTAGTTTTTATGAGAGAGTGACATATAAAATGTAAATCTCACTTTTCAACACCATTATCTCCATCCTTCCAACTAACTAAATGTCTCCTACATGGGCAACCTCTCAACAATTAATCCTCCTCACACTGAGGTTTCAGTTCTGCACCCATTCTCATGCCATCAGTATCCCAGGTTGGATTCCACATTCAGTACTATACCTGCTCCATCACAAGCACCCTGTCCCAGGTAAATCTGACTACCTAATCATCCACTTCTACACTCAAGTCTCTGAATGCTACTAGATTGTAAACACATAGCTATACTGACAATGCTCATGTTTATGCTACACATTTCAAATGGTCAGTACAGTTCACTCTCTTTCTTAATTTGAGTTGCTTTAAATTCATTTGTATTTGAAAACAAGATTGTGACCCTTCCTTACTTCTGATTTCCATTTGCCTGAAATATTATTTTCTAATCCTTTACCCTGAGTCTTAATTTGTCCTTCAAGTTTAGGTATGTTTCCTGAAGACACATACCTAAACTTGAAGAACATCAAACATAAGATATCTTGTGTTTTTTTAATCCCATCAATCAGCCTGTGACTTCTCAGTGGGGAATTTAAACCATTTACATTTATTGAGAGAATTGATAAATATAGTGGAGTTCTATTCATCTTATTTTGTGAAAATCCATTGCTTAGTTTTATCCTTTGCACCATTGTGGAAGCTTTGTTTTGTCCTTTAGCTTCTGGGTATTTACGTTGCCAGTGGTCCATTGTGATGGTCATTATGGAGAGCAGGTCTAAGTATTTCCTATAGAGCTGGTCTTATGGCAAATTTCCTCAATGTTTACATGCCATGCCATGATATATGATATATGATTTGATTTCACCATTGAATTTAAAGTTTAGTTCAGCAGGATACAGAATTCTGGGCTGAAATTTGTTTTGTTTAAGAAGGCTAAAGGTAGATGACCATTCTCTTCTGGCTTGAAAAGTTTCAGCTGAAAAGTCCACTATCACCCTGACGGATATGCCACAGTAAGTCAATTGGCACTTACTCTTGGTTTCTTAAAAAATTTTCTCTTTCATATTGACTTTGGACACATTCATTAAAACATGTCTTAGAGATAATCTGTTTGTGTTGGGATGACCCAGGATTTGATAACTTTCTCAATGGAGTGTTTTGGAATCTTTGTCAATGCTTGGAAATTTTTAGTTTATGACATCCTTCAGTAGGGCTTCCATTATTTTGGGACATTCTTCTTCCCCTTCAGGGATACCTATAATTCGTATGTTTAAATGCTTCATGAAGTCTCATAATTTTTAAATCAAATTCTCTGCTTTTTCTCTCTTCTTTTCTGCCTATTTAACTGATTGGGTTATCTCAAGAGCCTTATACTCTAGTTCCGAGATTCTTTCTTATTTGTGGTTTAATCTCTTATTGATACTTTCTATTGCATCTTTAAGTTCTTTGAAGGACTCCTTCAATTTCTTAAGCTTTGTATCTTTTCTAATTTCTTCATATCTTTCATTCATTATTTGGGCCAGCTTTTGAATTTCTTTTTGTTTATTTTCTACTTTATTGCCCTTCATTGCTTTTGCCATCCATATTTTAAATTCCCTTAAGTCATTTCCATCATTTCTTTATAGGTGAAATCCTTGGCAGTAGCTACCTCATGATTCCTGGGGTAGTTGCTCTGTTCTAGTTTTTCATGTTGCCATTTTTTTCTGTTTGTTCCTTCTCATATGTGCTTTCTTTCTTGTTTGCTCCCTTCCTTGCTTTTCCCTCTCACTTCCTCCTTCTCTTTAAATTAACTTGTCTCTGTGCTTAGCTATTGAAGTGTCCTTTTGGTGTAGGGCCAAAAGGAAGAAAGGAGTAAAGAGCAAAAAGGGAGAAACGAAAGAAAATAAGAAAAAAGAAGGGGGAAGTAAAAGGAAAAAATTGAAAAGGAGAGACAAAGAACAGAAGGAGAAAGACAGGAGTAATAGTGGTTTTCAGCAGTGTGCTTTGACCCACAGCCTTAATTCCAGGCCTCTAGGGGACCAGGCTGTATGGGTCCCTCATGGTCAGGAGCGCCTTACCAACCTGAGCAAAAGTAAAACTCTGCCTCTGCCAAATAAAGGGAGGAAAATGGCAATATGTTTTAGTGGGGACCTACTGATACTGTTCTTCCAAAGGCCAAAGTGAGAAAGACACCCTAGGCAAGGAGCTCAAGGTCTCCTTGAGCCAGGACAATGCTGTGGCACCTCAGCACAGGCCTCAGAGTGAGGCTCTGTCCCATAAATAGAATATTGAATGAAATAGAATAAAATCGATCAGAAAAAAGAAATAATAATTATAATAAAAGCATATAAAGGAAATTAAAAATAAAATTATATAAGATATTTTAAAAGAGGTTGTCTTAGTTGTTTGAGAAATATATGTGGAAAAGGTGAAAAAATGGAGAAGTATCTATAAAAAGAGAAAGAAACGGGAAGAAATTGAAAGGAAAGAAAGACTAAAAGGGGTAGAAAAAACCATAGCAAAAGTCCAATTGAGGCACTTAAAAATGAAAAAATAAATATACAACAAAATGTAACAAAATAACAACAAAAAATATCCTAAGAAAAAAAATTAAAAAGAAAGAATATAAGGAGCAGGAAAACAATAGCAAAAATGAAGCCCTTATTATTGAAGAAAGTAAAAATGAAAACATGACAACAAGAAAACTAAGAAAAAATTGAAAAAAAAATATATATAGCAATATATTGCCTGGGCACCAGTTGGTGCTACAAGAAAATAGAGGGAAAAAAGAGAAACAGGTATATAATTCAGTATATTTCCTGGACGCAGGTGGTGCTCTGAGTTTATGAGATGAAAAACACATTGCTGAGTCTGCTATATAATATGGGAGCTGGAAGCTGCTATCTAGTTGCTGAGGAGACCCAGTCTCATCTTCCTTATTTTTTCCCCTCAATCCCCTCAGTGCTGGGAGCTGGAAGCTCTTGCCAGATTATTTAGGAGGCACACCTTGACCTTTCCAAACAGTGTTCCTTGGCCCCAAAGTGGCTTTCCCAGGGAAGTGGCAGCTGCCAAACTCTCCTCAAGGGTGGCTGCCTAAGTTCAGCAGGCAAGCCAGAACTAGCCTTGCATTAGGTCTCTGTGGCTGTTCTTCCCTAGCAGCCCTTCCACAATGGTGGCACCATGCTAGCTAGCAGCTGAACTGATCAGAGCATCACCTGACTGGTAGCTCAATCTCAGCCTCCAGGTACTATTCAAGTTGATTGGCTCCCTAAGCTCTCCCAAAGTAGCTCTGGCAAGTCCCACATCCAAAAAGGCTGCAGGACAGGACTTCTCTGTCTCTAGGCATCTGCCAAAAGGCTGGCTGGCCTCTGCCAGCACCCAAGCACTCACCTTCTGTGCTAGTCTTCCACTGCTCCTGAACTTTTTGTTGGTTCCTGGAGTCCCCTGCTGTTTCTCTGTGCCTCTGAAGTGATGTTTCTGTGCAGGACACAGGAGCCAGTGGTAACTGGTGTCTTTTGTCCCTGTTCTTACTACAAGTGGCTGCTGAAAAGATGTCTCTAGTTTGCCATTTTGTTCCTCCTCCCCACCATGGTTCACTATCAAAATCATTCTCCCACAGTCTAAGATGACTATTTCATACGCTCTTTTCTCTATTAAAATCTTTAAGGAATAAAATCTTTTTTACTCTCAGCTGATCATTACCAGAAAGAAATAGGATGCTTTAAGATGAAAACTACCTCTTTTTCACAGGTCTAGCTTAAAAATCACCAGCATCCAGACTTGTATTTTTTAAAACCTCTTATTACAATGAAAGAAGAACCTACCTTTGATTTGAGTCCAAACTCCATCATTTATTCCTAATTCCATCTTACTTTACCTTCCAGGGATCTGAACTTCCATATCATAAATTCCCCCCAGAGATTCAGACATCCTGATACAATATGGGCATCAAATACTGGGAAGATAGCCTAATGGCCAAAACACACATGAAAAATACTCAACTTCTCTAATCATCAGGAAAAAGCAAATAGAAACCACAATGAGATATCACTTAACTCTAGTGAGAACGGCTTATATCAAAAGTCCCCAAACAACAAAGGCTGGTGTGCATGCAGAGAGAGGGGGAACATCCACACCCTATTAGTGGGACTGCAAACTAGTACAACCAAATCAAAGGTAGTATGGAGATTTCTTAAAGAACTAAAAGTAGACTTCCATTTGATCTAGCAATTCTATTACTGGGCATTTGCAAAAAGAAAAAAAAAGATATTCTATAATAAAGACACTTTCACTTGAATGTTTATAGCAGGGCAATTCATAACTGCAAAGATATAGAAACAATCTAAATAAAATCCGTCAACACATGAGTGGATTAATAAAATGCAATCTGTGTATACTAAGGAGTACTACTCAATCATAAAAAATAAAAACATGGATGGAATTAGAGATCATTCTTCTAAGTGAAGTATCACAATAATGGAAAAGCAAACGCTATTCAATACTAAATTGGAACTAGTTGATCAATAGTTATGTGTACATATGGAAATAAAACTCAACAAAAATTGAGGAGGTGGGATGGAGGAAAAGGGGTATAGTCAATTCAAACCTAACTGATACAGAGCCCACATTCTGGGTGAAGGGCACACTTAAACTTTGACTTAAAATGTATAAAAGCAAATTATGGAACCAAAACATGTGTACCTTTGTAATACTCTAAAATAAAAACAAGTCAAAAGAGAAAAAAAGAGGAAGTTACTATAGCAGTCTAGGTGAGGACTGAATAGGTACCAGCAGAGATCTTCAGTAGACATTTTAGAGGTAGGATGGACAAAACTTGGAAACAATGACATCATCTCATACTTGACAACCTATTTATAGTGTTCTATTTGAAGATTTCCTTTAAAAACCCATAGCATCTTAATTGAGATTCTCCCTCCTTGGATGAAATTATACTATGTGGAAAGATAAGGAAGGAAGGCAAGTTCTTACCTGGCTAGAACTAAATGCAAGACAACAGGTTTGTATTCTTTCTCTCCTCCTCACTCTTTTTCCCTTTTGTGACTCCCATTATAGCGTGTTAGCATGATTTATGGTATTGTAAAGATATCTGAGATTCTGTTCATTTTTCTTCATTCATTTTTTAATTGTTTCTCTAACTGGATAATTGATATTTAATCAAGTTCTCTGACTCTTACTCCTGCTACCTTATCTTCCGTTGAGCCTCCTTAATGAATTTTGTATTCCATTTATTTCATTTTCAACTCCAGAATTATTAGGCTGTTTTTAAATGATCTGTTGTGTTCTATTAGTGAACCATCATCTTCCTGATTTCCTACAGTTCTTTAGATGGTTTCCTTAAGTTCTTTGATCACATTTCAAATTGGTGATTCAAAGTCCTTATTTTCATTTAAAGTCTTAAATTCCTCAGGGACATATTCTGTTAACTGCCCTTTTTCTGTATAAAAAAATGAAAAAGCCATGTTTCATATTTTTTAGCATGCTTTAATTAGACATTATAAGAAAATCTAAACTGGCAGCTATGAAAATTAGAAGTTTCTACCTCAAAATTTGTTTTTGTTGTTTCTTGTCGTGACATTTGTTGTTTAGTGACTGTTATAAACAAATTCTATAAAGTCTATATTCTTTATCATTTGTCATCACTGAAGTCTCCACTTGGTTAGCTTAGTGTTCCACTAATAATTAGACAAAGATGTCTCTCATTCCTTTTTTCTTTATTAACTCATAGCTGTGTACATCAATGCATTTATGGGGTATGATGTGCTGGTTTTATATACAATTTGAAATACTTACATCAAACTGACATAGCCTTCACTGTACTTTCTTGATTATTGTGTTAAGACATTTATACTCTACACTTAGTAGATTTGATATGTACCCTTGTGTAATAAGGCATCTTGTGTGTTTTGGGGAAATACCTTCTTCATTCAGCCAGGTGGCTGCAATTCCTCTATAGTCTTCACCTCTTGCTTCTACAGAGTTTCCACACCAGCCAGAGTTGAAAGGTTAGGGTCCCCTCTTGCTTTTCCTGATTATGTGCACATGGACTTATACACTCTTAGCATGTGGGAGAATTCTGAAGCCCTTATAGCTTCAAAGTTTCTCAACCTTTTTTACCTCATGGAACTCTTGAACCTATAGTTAAACTTCCATGGCACACTTTAATTATGTCGATAAAAAAAGTAAAAAGGAATATACTTACTGTGCTATAAACTTTGAAAAATAATTTAACTAATGATCTTTAACATTTTTCATGGCATACCAGGGTGCTGCAGCACACTGATTGAAAGTCATTGCCCTATAGCTATCTTTTCCCCAAGCTTCTCCTTTTAAGCTTATTGGTCACTCTATTTTTCCTCCTGTACCATTCACTATCTCAGACAGGGAATTAAAACAGTTGCCTGTAATTTTTTTGACAAATGCCCTGGGTGAAGGCTTTTCACATTATGCAATCTCTGAGTCAGGTTAAATATAGATAGCCTTGTAAAGGGAGGTTTCCAAGGAACAAATAATAAAATTTTTATTGGAAATAAAGCTTTGGAAGAACTCAAACTCTGTTCTCGTCTCTCCGGTGGTTTCTATGATACAATAGGAATGGTAGTGCTTATTTTTCAAGGCTTCTATGAAACTGGCCTATGGAAATGTATACTAGGACACATTAAAATGCAAGAAAATCCCTATTTTTCTTGAAATTCAAATACTTTCCTTAAGTACTATTTCCTGGATTGCTATAAGTTATTGATTAAGTTCTGAAAGAAGTTTATTCTGACTCTATTTTACCATATTTAAAAAAAATTGCTTTTATGAAGAACTTTCAGAGGATCTTCCTCTACCATTTATGCTAGCACCACCATCCCTTCATTTGATTTTTAATTCCTTAAGGGGGGAAGAATTGTTTAATTCATCTATGTATTCCCAGTGATGGTTCTAGGGCTTCATACACATGGAATGATTAATACATTTGGGAAAATGGAATAAAGGATAGAAGGGGAAAAGGAGGGAATGAGGAAAGAAAACAGCATGGGATATCACTGTATTCTCTTCCAGCTAATGAGAATGTGTATTTCTGATATTACCATGAATAAAGTGGCTTTTAACATTTTCAAAGAGATTTTCTGAGCATCAGAGACCAGTTGAAAATTTTGAGAGAAATTTTGAGAGAAAACAAAATACCTTCCAAAAGACACGACGTAGGAGGACAAAGTCACAGGGGAAGAAAATGGAATGTCAGGGGCAGGTTTAATCTTTCACCCTGCCCTCCAGGTCCCACATGGCTGAGAAAATGAAGGGTCCAGGATTACTTCCTTTGTAAAAGCTGATACTTAATAAATTCAGGCTTATGGTTTCTTTTTCCCCTCTATTTTCTACTTTTTATGTTATTTGTTAGAATAATGTTTTCAGGATAAAAATGTTTTCTAAATAAAACCGAATATGAATTTATTTTTATGGCTGGGGAAATTATTTGCGGATATTCAACACCACATGCGTTGCATAAATGGTGTTCCAGTTTTACCACAGCATTTCTTATATTGGATGTTAGAATCTCAGTTTCTCGTCCTTTGCTGTATTCACCTCAGTACATCTTTGAACAGGAGAACACTTCATTGTGTTTGTTAATTGAATGTGTGCACAAATAATAGGATAGAATAGAAAAGGTGCGGGCAAAAACTAAAGTACAAATGATTACTCTCAAGAACAATTTTGAGTCACCAGGTAAAAATAAAGAACAAAAAAACAATCTCATAAAGAGTATTTGATTTTTCCCTTCTCTCCCCCAAGACAATTCTGTACAAAATGTACACCGCTTCAAACTTAGTTACTCCAACCCTTTTGCTCCCAGTAGGGAATTGACAAAATGTTATCAAGCATTACTCTATATTGCATTGTGGGAGTTTCAGCACTTATCTACAATGAAGGAGGCAGAATTGGAGGAAGTAAGTGACTGATTAGAATTTGAAGATAGGCACAACTTGTTCCAAAACTGTCAGGCAGCTCCTCAGAGCAGCCCGTTCAACCTGATAATTAGTTTATAACTGAACTGTTGAGATTCATGAGCTTTACCAGGTCCCTCTTCTCTGCAAGCTCTACAAAAGATGGTTGATTATGCTTTTAAGATTTGAACCACCAGTATACCCTCCAATTCTGATGCTCTCTAACTCCTAAGAAATTCCACTTGAAAATTAAATGTAAGGTGAGAGTATAGGTACTCCCCAGGACAGATTAATTAGGATTATTTTATGATGGCTTAAAATATTTGATGCATAGAATGCATTCAATTTCTAAATCAAGTGTCCAAAAGCATTCTTCTCACTGTATCCTCTGCTATAGTATATGAACTTGGTCTAAGCCTCCATCGTCTCTGAGATTCCTAACAGCTTCCTCACTACAATATCTGCCTCCACTCTGGTTCCCAGTCTGAAAATTATTTTTCAATAGTCAGAGTGATACTTTTAAGTGAGAAATTAGACTGTGCTGCTGCTTAGAGTACTATACCTGAGAGGCTTCCCTTTATCATTCAATAAAGACCTTCTTTTGTTGATTGTTCTCCAGGCTCCCTGACTTTCTTTCTCCCTATTGAACCTTTCAAGCTCAGTCTCATCTAGAGATCTGTTGTGTACTTGGTGTTGTAAGTAGAATATTCTTCCCTAAACTCTTTGTGTGCTCCCACCTCTTCTCTCCCCTACCCCCCAAGACAAGGTCTCTTTCTGTCAGCCAGGAGAGAGTGCAGTGGTGTCATCATAGCTCATTGCAATGTCAAACTCCTGGGCTCAAGTGATCCTCCTGTCTGTGCCTACTTAGTAGCTGGGACTACAGGTGTGAACCACCATGCCCAGCTAATTTTTCTTTCTTTCTTTTCTTTTTTTTTTTTTAATAGAGACAGTGTCTCTCACTTGCTTAGGCTAGTCTGAAAATGTGGCTCCAAGCAATCCTCCTTCCTCAGCCTCCCAAAGTGCTAGGATTACAGTTGAGACACCACAATCATTCTCTTTCTTGTCACATTGTTCTTAACTCAAATATTTCTCCTCAAAGAAAACTTACCCAGTATCAGCTAAAGGAGAAAGGCTTGACCCTTTCATCCTAGCCACTATCAGCTGTGTTATCCTCTTTTATTTATGTCTTCTTCCCCACTTCTGAGGAGAATAAATTTCTGGATCTCACAGTTATATCGATGGTGCATAGTTCACGCTTTGGCACACATACACACACACACAGAGACATACGTGTGTGCATGTGCACACGCCTTCAAAAAAAGATTTGTTGAGACTGACTCACTTGCACCTAACATAATGGAGTTTTCCTCACCTGAAAATGGGCCTCATTCTCCCCATTACACAGCACTGTTACGCAGTGGGCAAGATCACATAATGTGAATTATCGCTGTTTACACTGTCACCGGTTCCATGCCTCATATTCTCTCCTCAATGCTGTCCAACCCTGTACCCACCCACTCCCTAAAAACACTTTTGGATAAGTCACCAGTCATCCCCAGAGGGAATGCAATGTCTCCTGCCCTTTCTCTACGTCATTTAACCTCTTGGCAGCATCTGACAAAGTGAAATCCCCTTTTCTTTCACTGAAGTTCTTGACTGCATATCCTCTCTTTTGTTTTCTCTTGTTTCAAAAAGAAAAATTTCTATTGCTGTCCCTCTTCAGCTTCTAAATGTTGGAGGGTCTCAATGCTAAAGAATGTGCCAAGGACCTTGTCGTCTTTCTGTATACTCTCTTGAAACAATCTCATCTAATTTTATGGCTTCAAATGCTATTTATAGGTGGGTAACTTTCAAATTTTATCTCTCATCCTGCCCTCCCCATCAAGTGTGAACCTACCTAACTACTGGTCTGCTTGACGTTTTCACTTGCATTTCTCATAGGCATATCAAACCCAAGGAGCCTGGAAGTTACTTTGATTAGATGCCCCAGAGCAGAACTTTCCAAGGTTTGCTTCATCTCCATAAATGGTGCCACCATTACCTGTTGCTCACCTTTGCCTTTCCACCAATTTAATCCGTCCACAGTCAGGACCTGAGTCAGAGATTTCTATTACTACCCTCTCTGAACAACCTCAGCAGAGTTGTTCTTTCTCTTTTGCCTGCTGCAATCTGTCCTCCTACAAACAACTACAATGACCTTTTAAAAAGTACACATCAGATTATATCACCCACCTGCTAAAGATGCTTTCCTGCCTTATTTTGTATTTAAAGTAAATTCTACACTCTTTACTGTGGCCTGCACACTCCCTCTCACCTGGCAGCTCCTAACTTGGCTCCTCCTCATCCTCCTCTCTCTCTCTTTCTGCCCCACGTGTGCTGGCTCCTTTACAGCCCTCTGACCTGCCAACCCAACTCTCCTCTAAGGATCTGCTATCTTTTGTGTGGCTTTCCTCTGCTCCTCCATCTCAGCATGAATGTCCACCTTCAGGAAAGCCTGTCCTGATCATAACGCCAACAGTTCACACTGTCAATCTCTTAGACATTCTTTTTTCATATATCTCCATTTTATTTTCTTTTCTTATGTCAAGGAGTGGTAAGTACTCTATGTGTATATGTTGTATATGTGTATATGTTTGCTTATTTTTGTAAATTGCCTATCGAAATTTAAGTCTCATTAGGGACATTTTCATATTTTCTTCTGCTTTTTATTTGTATTTATTTATTTATTTTTATTGAATGGTAACTATGTACATTAATGCACTTCTAGGGTACAGTGTGGGGTTTTCACATGCAATCCGAAATACTTCCATCAAACTGGTCAACAGAGCCTTCATGTCATTTTCTCAGTTATTGTTTTAAAACATTCACATTCTACTCTTAGAAAGATTCACTTGTACCCCTGTAAGATAAACCTCAGAAGTGATCCCTCCAATCCCCCTCCCTCCACCCATTCCCCCCTCCCTCCTCCCTCCCCCTGCTTTTTATTTTTAAATGAAGATAAGCCTGACTAGAATATCAAAAACCATGGTATGAATTAATGAATATCGCACAGTAGCCATGAAATTAATTACATTAAATTTCTGGCTTCTTTCCTGAATTACAAAATGAATTTTCAAATTCTAACTCAATCTCTTTCCTTGGATGACCACTTAGGGTCTTTAATCTCCGCAACTTCTAATCATAATACTCTACTGCTGACTTGAAAATTGATTTCCTATATTTTCTTATTTCTCTTGGTAGCTATAAATATTATTCACCATATTCTCTTAAGACAAAAAAAAAAAAAAAACCTGGAAGTCATATGTCTCACGTTACTCACATTTATTTAGCCACATATGCTCTGACCTGGTTGCCCGGGCCAGGGTCTCTTCACTTCTAATCAATGAACCTCTCCACATGACAGAAAAATCTAAACACAAGCCTGACATGGAACTCTGCTCTGCAGGGTCATTCAGTTCCATTTGGATTAAGTCCCGAGTACTCACCATTATGTCTGTTCTTTCATTCATTCATTCAGAAAATATTCAAAATATTCAATGTTGTTGCTCTAGAATTGCAGGTGCCAGGAATAGAGCAGTGAAATCAAAACTGCCCTTATAGGACTTACATCTTAGCAGAAGAGTCAGGCAATACAGAGAAAAAGAAATAAATATCTAAAAAAATCAAGAAAAAGGAAAGAAAAATCGTACCAGGTGCCATAAGCAAAGTGAGAAAAATAGAATGACCACCAAGTGACTGGGGCAAGGTGCTTCTATAGAGCAAGTGGCCAAGGGGAGGCGGCTCTGAACAGGTGACATTTGAGCACATACCTGACAGAAAAGAGGCGAGAGGATGTGTATATCTGAGGGAAGCCTATTTCAAGTAGAAATAATGACAGAAACAAAAATCCTGAGGTGGAAATGCGCTTGGTGTGTTTAAGAAGATGCAAGACGCCGGCTCAGTGGGACCACAGTGGAGTGGGGCAGACTAGTCCTGACTTTGCCCGTCTACTTTTCAGGTTTAATCTCTCCCCACTTCCCCCAAACAATCTTTTACCACTGGGGATTTCCCAAATGCATCGACCACTTACATGGGCCCAAATCTTTGCAAATGTTATTTCGTCTGCCTAGAAATTCTTTCCTTCCTTCCTATTCCTCCAGTCAACTCCCATGCCAGAATAAATACCATCTCCTCAGAATCAACTTCTGCTGCTCTGCCAAGCAGAGTTGGGCACCGTTCTCTGAGTTCCCACTCCTGTATTCCTCCTTATCTCAGCACTTAAAAATCATTCTAGCTGTTACCTGCCCCTGTCATGAGCTCTTGGATGTTTAAAAGAAGTCAGTTTTTCAATAGAATGAAGCAAAGAAGCAAGGAAGGAACAAAGGATAGACAGAAGAAGAAAAGAAGATAGAAAAAAGTAAGGTGACAAGCTTAAGACGTTTTTATAATCTAATATTTTGGTATCTCTATTTATCTGTATGCAAGATAGTTTTCTTAATATATATCTGGTTTTATTTTGTAGAAATCAAGGTAGATAATCCTGCTGGTCACATAAAAAGGAGACTTGGAAATCATCCATTCCTTTTTTCCACAAAACACAAATATACTCATATAAAGTCAGGCCAAACCTGCAGAGGGAGGTTGCATCACTCACTCTAGACCACATCATCTTGGAAAGGCCAGCTTCATTTTCACAGTAACTAGATCTCTATCAGAAACCAGGCACTAATGTGGAAGAGAGCGCTACAGAGGCAATATGGAAGGTTCAGGATCGGTAGTAAAGAAATAAGATCAGCTGCCCTCAGGCAGACACAGTGATGTGCACAATTTCTGGTGCTGGTCAGTGAGGTCAGACTTAACGAGTTCCATTTGGGGAACCATAAAAGGGACTCTTCCAAGGTCTTTCATTAATCAAATTGTCCTTTTTCTTTAGAACCTTAGTTGCACGCATTTGCATTAGTTAGACTTCGGGATGTAATATGATAACTATTTTGTGTGAGGATCCACTCTTGTTTTGCTTTGGACTTTTTCTTTTCCTCAGACCTTCATTCCCATTTTCCTCTTTTCCAGAATCTTCCACTTGAATGTATTCAATATGGTTTTTCATATAATTTTATATAAAATATTTAATTTGCATGAACGATACTGTTTTACTAATTTTGTTCTACTGTTTATTTCCTAATTCAACATCATATTTATCAGACATATCCCTTTTGTACATTTGCTTTCCTTATCTAACTCCCTCATGATAGATTCCTTGGCTACTCCTAATACTTCACTATCAAGAACAGTGCTCTGGGCAGCACCTGTGGTTCAATGAGTAGGGCGCTGGACCCATATACCGAGGGTGGCAGGTTCAAACCCAGCCCTGGCCAAACTGCAACAAAAAAATAGCAGGGTATTGTGGCGGTCACCTGTAGTCCCAGCTACTTGGGAGGCGGAGGCAAGAGAATCGCCTAAACCCAGGGGTTGGAGGTTGCTGTGAGCTGTGATGCCACAGCACTCTACCAAAGGCAATAAAGTGAGACTCTGTCTCAAAAAAAAAAAAGAACAGTGCTCAAATGGTCTTTTTACCTGATAAAATGGTGAGAGGAAAACTCAGTTTCTTGAAGAGATGAAAGAGAATGTGGCAACAAGCTCATTGCTTTCCTTCCCATTTTCACTATCAGCATCACTCCTTAAAGAAATCACACAGGACGCAAGAGGGCAGCTTGAACAAAGAGCCCTTGCCACAGACTCCCTAAGCAAGGGAAAACAAAATACAGAAAGAAAAACAAAACACAATCCCCAAACTTAACTAAGAATTTATTTTAAAGAGGTTACTTAGATAACACCTCAAATCAGAAATTCCAAAACTGAGAATAGAACAGCAAGGCATTAGACTAGATGCAGCAGGAGTTGTTCAAACTTATGAAAGACAGTAAAGAAAAGGACAAGACTAGTTGAGAAATGAAGACTAAATAACAGAGTCACCACGGGAGAACAGAGTCAAAATCTACCAAGGAGAACTGGAGAAAGAAAGAAGAAATGAAAATGAGATAAGAAAGAACATGATCAGAAAACACGGTCGGAGAGAAAATAGCTGAAATAGAAAATAGGCAAAAAAGTATAATGGGAGTCTCTGAATAATACTTTGGAACAGAGTTAATATTTAAAATTATAATCCAGGAAACATCTCCAAAACTAAAAATTATAAATCAATAAACTAGTGGAAAGAGTTCACTAGTACCTGGTAAAACTGACCTAGATACCACGAATACTCTTTTTTTTTTT
>NW_003852417.1:8784357-8794103 GCF_000181295.1 Otolemur garnettii
TTAATCAAAGTTATAAGTGCGTCCTCCACCCAGAGTATGCATTTTACACCAGGTGCGCACCTCCTCCTACCCACTTGATTTCCATCGAGTTTTACTTCTGTATGTGCATGAGTGTTGTTCAACTAGTTCCATTTGATCCAACAATCCAAGACTACTCTCAAAAGCATAAGACAAAAAAAAAAAATCTTTAGGACCTTAAGACAAAATGAGGAAACTATGCTAGCATCAGGCTTCTCAAAAATAAATATAAAGCAATGCTATTTGTTAAGAAATGCACAGACATCTAGCCAAACTGGCATTAAGCAACAAAACTATTAAAAACTAGTTTTGAACTTGCCAATACTCAGGGGATACTACTCCTTTGAGCTATATCTCGAGAGGATATTAAAGAATAGGCTCCAGACATCTAAGAATTGATGGGGGAAACTTTGTCCAAAAGATAACGTGCATATATACATTAGTTGCAGAAGAATTAAATGAGGTTGGGGGAAAATTGCAAGAATTGCATGTAAACGAAGTTCTGACAAAGTGTAAGCAGCATGACTAAAATAGCTGAGATGAATCAAAGAGAAAAGGAAGTAGAATTAGACACTACCCACTATTTAATAGGTAAGAATCAAAGATCATCGTGTTAAAATTATACACCTGATAGTAAAAATTAAATAAAGAAAAGGAAACTAAAAGCAACATAAGGGCATATAATACAAGGATAGCCAGGACTACTAAAATACAAACATTTCTAAATGTTCAAATATTTTTAAGAATAAATATTTAGACATAAAGAGAAAATCACAGTCAAGCTACATAATAACGGCACTACTGTGCAAATACTCTACTGAAGGTATTAGCTAATATAATTTGGATAAGAGGATTGTACAAATCCTATTGAATCAATGATAAAGCCAATTCTAACAGTAAACAAGGTCATTAACACAGCTGGATAAAAAGTTAAAATGCAGAAAAAAGTATGCGTCATATACACCATTAATAATACCTTGGAGGATATAATGGAAGATAAAATACCATAGCAACAAAAATAGGTTTATATAGACAAATGTTTAAAACATGCATTAAGAAAACAACAACAATTCTAAAAACACTCCTGAAAGATACATATGAACAGTTGAATAAATAAGAAAATGCACTGTCAGTTCTTTTTAAGTCAAACATTTCATTTATACTGTTAAAAATACAAAAAAAAAATCTATTTTATTATAGCTAGACAAGTTAATACTACTTGCCCATATGGACAAGTTAATACTAATGCTCATAACATCTAATTATAGTGGTAAGAGTACTACTCTAAAAGAAGGCCTGTGAAGGAAGAACTAGTCTTGCCAGATACTAAAATGTACAACCAAGCCTAGTGAAACATACTAACACCTGAATAGATAGAAGACCAGTGGATGGTATAGAAAATATAAAGATACACTAAACCATGCCTGGAAACTTAATATCAAAAAAAAAAAAAAGAACTATCTCTTATAAATGGCAATAAGGGAGTTTTTAAAGGGTGTTAGGATACCTGACTAGCCATTTGAAAATGGTTTTAAATAAATCAATTCCTTATATAGTATGCAAGATTAATACTTAGCATGCAAAATTCATGATAGATCAAACACTTAAATGTTAAAAAATGTACAACTATTCAAGTATTGGAAGAAAATTCTTCTATAACCCGTAAAGAATGTTTATGACACACATCCAGAGTCAAGAAAAAATTATTTGGTTGGAAAAAACTTCAAATCATCAAAGTCATACCAAAATGGACAAACTGAGAGAAAAATTCCTGACATATATTAATATCATAAATAAAAAACCAATATTACTAAAATATAAAACTTTAGCTTTATTTGATAAAGAGAAGAACAAAAATGAACAAGGTACTTTTTTAAAAAAATCACAGAAATATCCATAAAGTGGCTTTCACACCTCTGGGAAAATGCTCAATCTTATTCATAAGAGTGGAATTAAACATTAAAAAATTCACTGGAATATATTTTCTCATGAATTACATTGGCAAGAAATCAAAAAGCTTGATGAAACATGCTATGGGCAAGGCAAGTCACATTCATGGATTATTGGTGGAAATAAAAATGGCACGATGATGGAAAGAAACTTAGCCAAAACCTCATTAAACTATACGCTCATTTACCCTTTAACACAGAAAGTGCACTTTTAAGAATTTATCTGATGATATATGTCTGTCAATAGAAAAATATACATGTATATGATTATTATTTGTAACATCATTCATAATTGCAAGATATTGGTATCATTCAAAATACTGAAATACAGGAAATTGGTTAAGTAAAATGTGTCACATCCATACAATGGAATGCTTTACAGCTGTCAAAATGAATGAGGAAGACACATGGGAACTGACGTGGAGCAAATTCTAGAACATACTGTTAGTTGAACAAACAAAAGGCACACAAGGCACATATAACCAGCGAACTCTGAGGAAGAACAAAGGTAAAGTAAGTTCTAGGTGTCTGTTTCTGTTGCAAAATGAAAGCAGGAAGGAGAAACCAAACAACAACAACAAAACTGTGTGCAGGGAATGGAGGGAAATTGAGCAGAAGTTGTAGGGGAAGGGAGAAATTTTCCTGAGTGTGTCTTTTTCACAGAGTTTTAACTTACAAGCATGTTGGTGCTGTACAAATTCAAAAAGTATCATGAAATGCGACAAGGAATTGACAAAAGGAAAACCCACAACTGCAAATAGAAACAAGTGAACCCAACTTGACTTCGAATGAATAATATATCCTGCAGAAATGAAATCCTAATATGAAAGTTGGAAGAGGGAGGTTATTTTTCCTCACACATAAGAGCTCTCCAGCCACTCCCATGAAGAGTTTGGATCCCTCCGGTTAAGTTCATATGCAAAGGAACACACTGGAGGTAGCAGTTCTGTTCTGTGTGTGCACATGTGTGTGTGCCTGTGTGTGTTCCTACATGTGTGAGGCATGTGATTGGGAGAACACGTATGGTTTGAGCAGGAGAAGTCCTAAGTTTCAACCCAAGGTACGGAATTTGAGGAGAGCAACTTAACCTCTAGTTTCCTCATATACAAAATGTTGTGATTAATGCAATCACAGCAGAAGAGTTTACCGAGGATGCAAGATGTTCTTTCAGAGCACAGGCTGTCAACATTCTGGATCTGGCTTCATCTCATTTTAACTTTGGCAGCATGCACACCTATTTAACTTCTCTCGGTCTACAATCCCTCTTCTATAAAGATGAAGAAATAGTTGAACCTGCCACATAAGTTTAGGGGCGGGACTAAATAAGCGTATTTGTGCAACAGATGTTGGAGCTAATTATCCTATTAGAAGAATTTCACTGGAATGCAAGCTCTGAAATAGGCAGGTTCTTTTTTCTCTTGTTTATCCTCGTGCCCTTTGGCCTTAACTACTGCCAGGCACGGACCTAGCCCTTGTTTCACATCTGTGGGATGAATGAGTAAAACCTTTTCTGATCCTTGACACATGAAGACCTCCATAAATGTTAACTATGTTGTCATCATCGGCAGAATTATGAGCGTCATCATTATCAATGTGTACAGAGGGGGTTTATCTTCGAAAATAAACAAAGAAATGTTGGCAGACCCTTAGACTTTCAACAGGTGGTGCTGGATTCTATTGCATCACACTAAGAAGACTGGCCATGGGTGATGAATCAGGGGAAAAAGTGGTTTAATGGAAGAAAAAAAAGTATATTCAATTCTTTCATGATTTTTGTTTCCACATTGCTTATTGGGTGGCTCCCTGGCCCTGCCCTCTGACAGCTTGAAAGGGGTTGTAGGGAAGAAGAAAAAGAGGGAAAGAAAAAAAAGCTTGTAAAAGCTGAAAATACTCAGTCTGAGACTGCAAAAATAGGGCAGCAGTTCTGAGTATCAGTAAATTGATCCCTTTGAAGTTTTATGTGAGGAGGAACTCAGGACCCTAATAGACACTCCTGATCCCATTAGGGGAAAAGAAATCCTTTAGAAATAAGTCCTCACACAGCTTAATAACTTCGGTTTCAGTTCTTGAGAAAAAATTTCTGGCTGGATTACACTCTCGAGCCCCATTTCTTGCAAAATCTGACATCTGAAATCCAAGACTGAGCCAAAAAAAATGGTTTTGGGGGAAAGGGGGAGTCTATACTTGTAAAAAAGGATGTATCTTTGATGGAAAGTTATCTAGAAGTCTCATGCTGCACTATTTACTTACAAACAGTAAATGATTTATTGCACACAACTCTTTGTTTTGATTGTTCAAATAAGAAAACTGAGAATAAGAGGCTACATACTTGCCCAAGGGCACCTAACAAGTATACAGTCAAGCCCAGTTGCAGATGCTCTTAACTTTTCTGACCCTTTGTACCTAATTACAGAAAGTTCTTTGTGCTAAGTCCTGAGCATTATACATATGCCACCGAATGATGTGACATTGAACACAGGGATTCTGGAGTCCTTGACTAAAAAGCTGTAAGTGAAAAATGCAGAATTTAAATAGCAGTAGTGCTAAGTCTTAAATCCTTAATAAGAGTTTGTGGAAGCACCTTAAAGTTTTGTTAATATGTTGTTGTTTTTTCTTTTTTTGCACTTTCCGGCTGGGGCTGGGTTTGAACCCACCATCTCCGACATATGGGGCCAGCACCCTACTCCTTTGAGCCACAGGCACCACCCAATATATTGGTTTTTCAGAGAAAGAACAAGACAGTGTGATATAAAGGGATATTTTGCTAAGAGACAGGAGGTAAGAAGTCTCATCCTCAGTTCCTAGAAAAATGTCCTCGGCTAAAGTGGACAGGAGCCTTTTCTCCACAGAATCTCCTGCCCGGTCACTGAGGAACCACAAGGCAGTGAACAAATCATATGTTTGGAGCCAGAAGACTCAGGCATGAATCCCTCTTCATCTCTAACCTGAGCCTATGACCTTGAACAAATTACTTCAAAACTCTGTTCCTCATTGCTTCATGTATAATAGAGAAACCAGTGATGTCTGTTCTCCAAGTTAGTCGTGAGAATCAAGCTGTCCTGTTCTATCTCCATGCTGGCTGTTGTTGAGATCACTGTTACCAGGTGGACCTGGGTTATGGAGTCAGACTTGGTAGAAGGCCTGGTATCCCCCGTACACAGTGGCCATGGATATAACTCAGCAGGAACAGCTGTGTCCATACTGTGGGGTCCAGTGGGGCCACAGCTACCCTGCAGAGTCACTAGTGAAGAGTGATCTTCAAAGTACAAGGAGGAGCAGACAGCTCTGTCAGCCAGGTACACAGCCTCACACAGACAGGTTAGGAGAGATCTCTCTGTGCTTTAAAGTATCTCAGAACAGCCAGCCTTGATGAAAGACATCTGGGGCTTATAGGATGGAGTCACTGAATTCCTGTTGTGAGTACTTAGAGATGTATAAATGGCAGGGGGTCTCCAGTTAGTTCTCAAAGGTGCAAAGGGATTTTTTAAAATGTAAATCTGACCAAGCACCTTTCAGTGGAACATTGCCATGCGAGCTCACATCACATGCCCATGTTCAAAGGCTGAAGACACATTCCTCTCAGGAGGAGGGAGAGTGCAGGACTTCCTTACACACTTGTTGAATTCTTGCTTCCCTTGATTCGTTACTCCCTGCCCACCAGTCCTGCTCCTCACTTCCTCCACCACGGAGCCTTCCAGGCGCTGTTCCCTCTCCTCCCTACCTTCCCACCTTTTCATCACACAGCACACCTTTCTGGGTTCACTCCTGCACAGCCTTCAGAACTGTGGAAAACATTACTTGGCTTCATCCCCACTGGTTCCACCCTGGAGCTGTTCATTAGGCTCAGTCTTTTTATTTTATGCATTTTGGGTGCCACATACCTCTCCTTTGAAGCACAGGTGGAGTTTTGCATGCTTTTGTGTGATTTGTGGATTTCTGCCTCTCTTTCCACGCAACATTGAGAACAGGAATAAATTACTTCTTATTCACAACCTAGAACAGTGTCCATTCACAGTAGGTGCTGACATTAATTTTTAAATGAATAGAAATAATCATGACTTGCTTTCAAATAGTATCCCTGATTTGACAAACTAAAAAATTTAGTGAGCACTTTCTGATCTCCCAGTGGCCAAGATGGAGACTTCCAGTCCTGGTTATGAAACAAATGCACTGATGCTGAACTTAGCCAATGACTATTCTCAAGGTGAGTTTCTAATTTCTCCCGTGGGGTCAGACTGGAGAGAGGATTGTCCATGACCATGCTACACAACATAACAATAATTTGGATAAAGACACTGAGCAAACTGCCAAAAAATCTGATATTGTTATTTATCCACAAAATAATGGATAGTTGAAATATTAGACAAAAATCCCCAAACTGGAAATTGAAACTGGATAGAGTTACAGATTATTTTGGACAAAAAGAGACAGAAAAACAAACATTCTCCTGGTAGAAGATGGTAAAAATAGTTAGGAAATGCCTATGAATTCTTAGGTTCAGGGTCTCCAAAGACATTGTCAGACATTTTAACATGTCTGAGAAAGACGCTGAAAACTATTACCTCTTTAGTTATTCACAGTTACAGTGTGAGATCAAGCTGCATTTCTTTCCATATTATGCAATGTTTACAGAGCTGATTTTAGGAGCTTGCTGAGATAAAAAGCAAGCACCATGCAGAAATTGACGGGGAGTGGGAAGCAAGGAGAAGAAGTTTGAAGACAGCGAAAGGGGCACATATCCAAGGGATAAGTGATTGTGGTTACTTAAGAATGAAATAAAAAGATATTCTTCTTCTTTCAACTTATGCATGTTATTTTAACTGGTCACTTAATTGGTAGACTGTGAATGCTTATTACATTGTTCGTGCCTAAATACTGGATAAACAGAATTGTTAGATATTTCTTTCATCTTAGGAATGGTGTGAAAAAAAATTACCCAGACGTTAAAGACCAATAAACCAGGAGAATTTGAGAATAACCACCCTAGGCATTTAGGTCCTGACCTAAAGTAAAAACTACAAAGGGAAAGAAAGAAGAATTGATTTGAGAACTATCTTTATCTTATTTCTTTTGTTTTATACTAATGCATGACAGTTGAAGGTAATTTACTTAAATGCTACAAGTCAAAAACATTTAGAATAATACTTGGTACATATGGGAAATGCTTGACATCCTATAAATCATTGCTTATTTATTAGAGCTGTGCTGAAAAGAGTAGAAAAGAAAATAACCCCATATAGAGAAAAATAAAACAAAACCAACATGTGGACAATTGTTTGTCATTTACAGAATTGTCAATGACATACTGTCTTAAAGCATGTTTATTAATAATCACTAGTTTGTTTCCTAATTTTGAATTCAATGTTTATCAGAGATATTTTCTTATGTGATCGAACATGTAAGTTTATTTAGTGGCACCATGATTCTTCATTGTATAAGTATGCCACAAATTATTTGTTTTCCCCATTATAATTTAGCATTTCCTCTAGTATAGCAGTTCTCAATTTGTGGGTCACGACCCCTTTGTAACAATGAAAACATATCATCAGGAAGGTTGAGAACCACGGCGTCTAGTACAACTTTTCCTATCATAAAAGTGCTTTGTTATACATGTTTATAAAAATACATTTGTATATATTTTGGATACATTTCATTACTGTAAATTCAATAAATACTTTTCATATATATTTCATAATTAATATATGGAGCACAGAAGAGAATAAGGAGGAGGGAAGAAGATAGATGAACTAGGTGAGAAATTAAGTGACTGGGGGATGGTAATGCCGAGCCCTGACAAGGGCAGTAAGAGTAAGAACAGTTTGGGGGTCAGGTGTGCGTGCGTGTGTGTGTGTGCACGCGCAAGAAGAGAAAAGATTCCAGTTTATGTATATAGAGCTTGAATTGTTTGGGTGGAACAGGTAGAGATTTAAAAGCCATTAGATTCACAAATTTAAAACCCAGAGATGTCTGTGCTGAAAATGTGAAATAGATATCTCTCTCTCTCACACACACACACACACACAGAGTACATGAGCAGATGGGATCATCTACAAAGAAAATACAGAAACATTATAAAGTATGCCTAGGACAAAGAGGGCGAATACGTCCATGTTCCTAGCATGATTAGACCACAGTCAGAGCTTTATATTCAGTTTTTAGTGTCACATTTTGTGTCACAGTTAAAATACAATTGAGGACAGAAGTGAGGTCTCTAAGTAAAGGTGTTAGAATAAAGCAGAAGCACAGATTCAGGATCCCAGTGCACTAATGAATAAATAAGATACTCTTAACGTTAAAATGAAGTGTAGCCAAACTCCAATGACAACTCCCAAATAAGGAAAGAAATATAACTTCTGATACAAAAGTAGAAACAGAACTTCTGAAATAATAAATAAAACATCACCAGTGGAGGGCATCTCTAAAACTTCTCCCTCACCAGAGAAGCAGCATTTAGAAGTGACAATGAGACATCAAAGTATGGAGAATTCTCACCCTTTAATGCCTTCTCATCTGAAGAACAGTCAGGAGTGGCTGGGCAGGCAGCCCTGGGAAACCCCAGAGCAGACCTATGGCGGGAATAGCTCTATGTACCACAGGAGGACAGCAAAAGGAGTGCCAGGGTTCACCACCTCCAAAGGCCATGTCCTGAGTGGAGGAAACAATTTAAAATGCACTGAATGGTGGCCACACCCTGGTTACATGAAGCGATAATTGGAACAGGACCTTTCCAGGATCACA
The DNA here is from genome assembly GCF_000181295.1 of Otolemur garnettii. Classification (NCBI taxonomy): domain Eukaryota; kingdom Metazoa; phylum Chordata; class Mammalia; order Primates; family Galagidae; genus Otolemur; species Otolemur garnettii. Next base: position 8,793,063 of record NW_003852417.1, read on the forward strand.
GATGGAAGCAGAGCTCTGGTCTCCCAGGAATGGCTTCACTCCGTGTTTCCCACACCCAGTGGGGATACTTTTTCCCACCATGGTACCCTCAGACTATAGTAAGGTAGAGTAAGAAGCAACAGCAGAGCTTCAACTACAGATCTAAACACAGGCAAGCAGTCCCAGATAAGGTGGAAAGTGTTAAGCAAAATGTATCCATATCAACTCAACCAATAGGTTGGTCTGAGATAATAGAAATCAAAAGAAATTAATAATGACTATAATGCATGGCCTACAGATATATGAAAAAATGCTCACTATCCTTAATCATCAGAGAAATGCAAATCAAAACTACTTTGAGATATCACCTAACTCCAGTAAGATTAGCCCATATCACTAAATCCCAAAATCGCAGTTGCTGGCATGGATGTGGAGAAAAAGGAACACTTCTACACTGCTGGTGGGAATGCAAACTAATACGTTCCTTTTGGAAAGATGTCTGGAGAATACTTAGAGAACTAAAAATAGACCTGCTGTTTGATCCTGTAATTCCTTTATTAGGTATATATCCAGAAGACCAAAAACCACATTACAACAAAGATATTTGTAATAGAATGTTTATTGCAGCCCAATTCATATTTTCCAGGTCATGGAAGAAGCCCAAGTGCCATCAATCCACAAATGGATCAATAAACTGTGGTATATGTATACCATGGAATACTATGCAGCCCTAAAGAAAGATGGAGACTTTATATCCTTCATGTTTACATGGATGGAGCTGGAAAATGTTCTTCTTAGCAAAATATCTCAAGAATGGAAGAAAAAGTATCCAGTGTACTCAGTCCTATTATGAAACTAATTTATAGCTTTCATATGAAAGCTATACCCTAATTAAAGACCAAGAAAATGGGGAGGAGGGAGCGGGAGAGGAGGGGAAGAGGGTGTATGGGTGGAGGAAGGGTGATTCAAGGGGTCACCTCTATGGTTTATCTTACAAGGGTACAAGTGAATCTTTCTAGAAGTAGAATATAAACATCTTAACACAATAAGAAAATGACATGA
>NW_003852417.1:8794386-8817973 GCF_000181295.1 Otolemur garnettii
AAAAAAAATGACTACAATGTAGTGTGTGTAAACATGGAGGAAGGAAACAGAAAGAAAACAATGCTGAGAAAGATCAACTGAGTCCTGTCAGGCATTTGCTGTGTGTAAAAACTGAAGAATGTGAATTTAGTAAAACATGAGCTCAAAGGCAGGGTAATCACAACTTTAAGGGACACACCAAAATCCAAAGCGGCTTTATGACAGGTCTAATGCATACATCTGAGAAAAGAACAGCCCAGGCATAAAGTAATTAATTTATCTGAACTAATAGCATAGAGAAAACATTTTGGAAATGAAAGTGAATGCAAATAAAAAGAAGCAAAATTAGCACAGTAATTATCATAATAATGATTAAGTATGAAAAATAGAAGCAACATAAAGATAACAATTATTTTGAGTAAAGAACCTTGAAATTAGGAAGAACTTAATTTTTCCGATGAAAAGTATACCTCTGTAACAGGAAAAAAGATAACTTTTAATTGGAAGCCAGTGATAGCATTTCAGATAAGCTACTGAGTTTAATGGGCATAAAAAATACTCTTGGGTTTAGATTCTCTAAACTAGGAACCTAAAAGAGTGGAAAATCGGGCTGGTCTCATAATTCCTCTCAATATTTAAGGCAAATGACAATGACCCAGTGTTGATAATATGTCAAGGAAAAGAAGACATAATCTATGAATCCAGCATCTAAACTGTAATTTAACTATGAAAGCATTAGATAGAAGTTTGCTCAGATGAAGGAAGTTAGAGACTGTAGTTCTCATGAACCCTTCTTGAATAAATGACTTAATGAAAATTAAGTCATTGAAATTGACTTTGAAAGGAGATTGAAATTACAAAGAGATAACTCAAAGTAAATATCAAAATTATAGAAGGAACCCTGGTAAGAGCACCAGAGACCCATTAAATGTGCAACAAAGACAAAAACCCAGGAGGATACCTAAGTTAGAATACTGGAAAAAATGTAACTAATATGAACAATAAAAATTGTGAAATTGGAAACAGAAATGGATAATGTATAAAAGTGACAATCAGTGGTTTCACATCCGAAAGTCCAGTGGTATGGCTTAAAGTTGATTCGTAGGGTTCTAAAAATGTACTACTATGATTTTTGTTGTCATTTTTCTCAACTTTAGGGGGATCTATTAGGAAGTAATATATCCCAAAAATATTTACCTTTTACCAAATTGTTTTTCAGAAATTATTCCAGTTTCACTTTCTTTTCCATTGACTTCAGTTTCACTTTGCACTTTTATTTTAAAACAACTGTTATGTGTGATCTGACTTTTAGAAAATTGAAAGTAATTTCACTGATAAATAGTTTCATAATAGATAGTGAAATGTTTTTGTCTGTCATTAATTTATATTTATCTCTTTAAGCATTGAATTAGGTGTAATCACTCATTAAATGTTCATATTTTTTCTGCATTATACAATTTTGGGTGATTTATAGCTTTCTTCTTTTTACTTTTTCATATCAATTTTTAAATGGAATCATACAATCATTAACTTATTCAACTTTAGTCCATAAATATTTGTGAAGCACCTGCCACGTGACATACACTATTACAAGCAGTAAATAAGCAAAAGGACAGGATAAATATTTGTTTCCGTGTCACCTGCGTATTGGCAGAGGAGACAGACGGTAATCAGAAGATTAAAATAACAGGTAGCAGCAAACTAGTATTTAGAGGGCGACGAGGGAGTGGAAAACATTCAAACACAAGACAAGCTACTTGAATTAAGAGTTTTAAGGAGAGTTGAAAGGTCTGAGATGGCTTATTTTGTAGAAGAAGCAAAAGATGTTAAGAGACATCAGTGGGAAAAAGTAAAATTTGCAAAGCCAAGAAGGAGATTTCAAATCCTAGGTTGCAAGTGACAGAGAGACAATATTTGGCTCTTTTTTACGAACTACTGGACAACTAGAGCTTTTGAAGCACAGGATTTCTTAACCTGTCCCAAGTGGAAATGTTTTTGGGAAAAATGGTACAAGGAACTCATAAGTGTTTTGGACGTGATCTTAGATGATACACGATATGCCTTTCCACGAGACTCAGGTTAACTCCACATCTTATCACATAAAATTTCATAGTCAAGAAAAATAGAGAGAAATTGGATATGTCCATAATTAGGTAAGACTAATTCAATTAGTATCAGTCTATGAATGTTGTACCTATCCTAGCCTAGGATCCATGAATATTAGTAATTATTTTAGAATCAACAGAGAGAAAACTGTGTGGGTTTTTTCTGTTTAAAAATGAATTAAAATAAAAACTCCACCAATGGCTAAATGGCTTGTTCACTCCCTATTAATTAAGGGGGTGTAGAGCTATTCTGATTTCCTCTAATAATTTAATAATTTAGGATTCGCAAAGCATTTTTATTTTCAACTATAGGTTTCAATGGAAATTTTGTTTATAATAATGAAATTAATCATTAAAGCAGATTTTTTGCTGTAAGTGTATTTTTATTCTTTTTCTTTGAAAATGATTGCCTTCTGTCTTCCTAATCCCCTGAAAACAAATTCATAAAATTATTTTACAGAATTATTATCAATAATAATAATTATTATTATAGAGAACAGTATGGGGATTGTTATTATTACAACATTATTATCTCTATTAATCTAATTATCTCTAACATTAATGTTCTCTATTATTATTATAGAGAACAGTATGGGGATTCTTATTATAACATTATTATCTCTATAATAATAATAATTATTATTATTATTGATAATAATTCTGTAAAATACTTTTATGAATTTGTTTTCAGGGGATTAGGAAGACAGAAGGCAATCATTTTCAAAGAAAAAGCCATCGTTTATGGCTAATATTCCATTATGTGTATGTAGCACATTTTCTTTATCCAGTCTTTCACTGATCAACACTTTGATACCATATCTTGTCTATTGCGACTAGGGGTGCATAAATATAGAAGTACAGATGCCTTTTCATATACTGATTTCTTTTCTTTTGGCTATATATCCAGCCTTGTGGTTGCTAGACTATATGGCTGTCCTGTTTTTAGTTTATTGAACAATCCCCACACTGTTCTCTACAGTGGCTGTACCAATCTGCATTTCCACAGTGTACAGAGTTCCCCTATTCGCCACATTCTCACCAGCATTTGTTATTGCATATTTTGTTTTGTTTATTTTCTGGATAAAAGCCATAATTTTAACGAGGGTAAGATGATATCTTATTGAGTTAAATAGTTTTAATTTTCATTTTTCTAATGATTAGTGATTTCGAGCATTTTTTTCATATACCTGTTAGCTGTTTCTCATGTCTTTTATGAGAAATTCTATTCAGATATTTTGCCTATTTTTTAATTGAACTTTTTGGATTTTTCTTCTATAGAATTGTTTGGATTACTAACATCTCCTACTTATTAACTTCATGTCAGATGGGTAGTTTGCAAATATCTCTTCCCATTTCTTTTTGCTTTGTTAACTGTTTCCCGCTGTGCAGATGGATTTTGCCTAGATGTGATCCCATTTATTCATTTTTGATTTGGTTGTCTGTAATTTTGAAGTTTTACTAAAAAAGAATTTTGGCCCAGGCCAATGTCCTGGAGTATTTTCCTAATGTTTACTTCTAGTATTGTCATAGTTTCAAGTCTTTCATATAAATCTTCAATCAAATTTGATTTTTTTTATATCATGAAAAGTAAGGGTTTAGGTTTATTTTTCTGCTTATGAGTATCTAGTTTTTCCCAATCCATTTATTGAAGAATCTGTCCTTTCCCTAATGTATATTCTTGGTGCCTTTGTCAAAAATGAGTTGACTATAACTATATGAATCTATTCATGGATTCTCTGTTCTATTCCATTGGTCTATTTGTCTGTTTTTACACCAGTACATGCTGTTTTGTTTACTACAGACTTGCATATTTTGAAATCAGGTAGAAAGCACCTTCTTGATTTATTTGGTTATTGACATAATAGCTATCTCCAACCCACCAATACATCAAGAGTAAGGATTTTGTCTATCTTGTTAACAGACCCATTTCTCCATAGTTAGGGGGAAAAAAGTGACAAAAGAATGATTAAATTCATACATTTGTTGTGTGAATTATAGAGTTGACAATTATAATTAACTTCATCAATGCCCACATCTGCCAAACTTATCTAGTTCTATCCTCCATCAATTTTTCCATCTTAGTTTCTTCTCAATGTCTCTCTCTCTCTCTCTCTTTTCCCTGTTATTGCCAACTCTCTGTTCTATACTCTTGAGTTTTTGTTTGAATCTGGTGTGGGGAAAGGGTACTGCACTATATTTATCAAACATAAATTCAGCTGTAGAACTTTGAAACTGACTTAATACAGTTTTTCTTTGACTAATGTTTCTATTTATTCTCTGTGTTCTTCTTTTATAGAAGGCATAGCCTGGTTTTCCCTTATTCCTGCTGCTTTGCTATTTTGGAGAAAAAAAATGAAATTGATAACATGAAAAACTTATTGCCCAGTGAACCTGACCCCCAAGAGCTTCATAACCCTTCAAAAATAATGGGATGAAAGATCTCTCTCTTATTCTTCAACAAGGGTAGCACATTTCCAACAAGAATTCCCAGAGATAAGACTCAGAGATCAAAAACTCAGGAAGCAAACATCTGGAGTGGTCACTGGAGCTGTGGATAGTCATATCAACAAGTTGCCATTGTTGTTTGTACAGGACTGCTATTGATGAGCCCATATTGTAACTGGAGTTGACTGGAGGCTGTGGTTATAAACCAAAGGCAGAGGCTAAAATTAAAGAGAAGAAAATGTTAAGAGACCATGTACCTGGGACAAATTTATTTGCTCGTTTATCTACTTTATGTAATCTGTTCTTCATCTAACGTGGCTTTTGTGGGAGACAGTTCATCACATTGACATCTTTGGGCAGGCTACCTGGTAGATGAATGAGCAACAAAACATGATTTCTGCTCTGGTGATAGTCTGCAGTGAGACTATGGATAGGTCACAAAAGTCTCTCTTACCAGGAACGTGAAATTCAGGAATATGCCTGAATTATTTTATCTTGTTTCATCATGGACTAACCAAACACAATTACCATTGAGAATTTGAAAGCAAGAATGAATACAGTTCAGTTTTGCTGGGGCCTCGTCGCCATAAATCTTAGATTCATGGCACAGTTGGGGGGCAACTTCCTTTCTAATATATTTGAGAAGACAGAGGTCCATTGACAGATGTTGTCAAGAACATCCAGGGATTGTGTGGCAGAATCAGGAGTAGAACCCAATGCCCATCCTTGTGCCTTTTCCAAAATAGTCTCTTGATCTTTTCTGCTATTGTATTCAGAAGCAAATTGCAACCACTGACCCACCCTCATTAGATGGGACTCATTCAGGAAGACATTTTAGGTCCTGGAGTTGATCTCCATTACAGGACAATGAACTGGACACCTCAAGGTCACTTTCTTTTCCACCAGACAACAAGAGTAGCAGTGGCTCTGTACAACTTGGGTGGGATTTCCTAAAATTGCCTGTGAGTATCCAATGCAGAAGTCTATTACTTTATAAACCATAATGTGTTGGAAAAAGAATGGCCTTCTCATCTTCTATGAAAATAGGGTTAGCTCAAACAAGTTCTTGTGAACTTTTCTTCACAAGAGATTTAAAGAATCCAGCTAATTCCAAGTGGATCCAGAGAACTTCACAATGTACAAATAACTGTATCTCAGAATCAGTGATAAAAGCACTTGCTAACATGTCAAGCTGACTTGGAATTCCTTGGAGTACCAGAAAGCAATAAACTTCATTAAAAGTATTCTCTTGGTCTTTTTAGTAATTCACAAGGAATTCAGTTACTCCGATCCATAAAGCTCTCCTATGCTAACACAGTACCTGTCTGTATACATATAGATCTTAGGCTTGGAGAGGGGCTTGCAACCAGATCATCTCACCCTCCCAATTTCTCTTGTGAGACTGAAAACTACAGAGGCTGAGTGATTTGTTCAAGGTTTCACAGTGAGGTTCTTGATAGAACCATTGACATTTCACCTGGCCTTTGATTTTGATGTCGTCACACTCAGAAAGTCCATTTTAAAGAACTCCCATAGTGGAATAATTGCCATTTCTCCCAAAAGATCTAAAGTCTTAGAAGACATGAGTATCCAGAAAGCCAAGTGCATACATACAATGTGGGTGCTGTCTTTGAGTCAAACATGTGTAATGACTATAGAACGTTGTTTGGTCAGCAATAGCTAGTGGGATTAGCATAACTTAAAAAAAAAATTCTTTCCTCCTTTCCTTGCCTACCTTCATTTCTTATACTCTCTCAAGTGAGAGGAAACCTGTGCCTATGTCTAAACTGTTTCCCTCTTCATCCTGCAGGCTTATCTCCAAGGTGACATCTTCTTTGAAGAATCTTCTGCCCCTCTTTCTAGCCCCAAGTAGGTATTACTGTCTCCTCTCTGCTGTCCTGAGACTTGATAAATATCTCTATGAGAGCACACTGCACATTATTTCATATTATTTGATATTTGTAAATGTCTTGCTCAAAACTATGAGACTGTAAAGGCAGGAGCAAGATTTTATTTATCTTGTACTGTCAAGCAACATAATAATATGTGCTCCATAAATATTGTTTGAATGTCTTTCTGTAGCCATTCATTCATCTTCAAACATGTAACAGGCCTAGTCATTGCTACCAGGTCAAATTGACAGATTATTTTTGAGCCTTTGAAATCAGGAAGGTGAGAACAAGAACAGAATTATCCAATTCATATTCCAGGGATCTCCCCCTTTAAAATGAGGATAAGAAATAGGCATCCTCTAAAATACTGCTTTCTAGTCAGGAGAGAAGCTGCCTTATAGCCAAACTATGAGGTTAGGAAATAATAAAGATACTTTTTAGCTCCTCAAGGAGCTTAAAGTCAAATAAGTTCTTATTATATTCTTAATCTTTGCCTAAATTCCATTGCTTATCATGCAAAAAAGACTTATTCTCCACCTACTGCCTCACTAGACATCATGAAATGGAAAGAAAAAAAGATTTTAGAGGTTCCTAACCATATTTTTTGTGCTTGAATATTGTTATCATGAACCAAGTATTTAAGTTATTTTGTTTTTAAAATATGGTTTTCCTATTTTTACTGAAGATAATACTGGGACTCAGAGTGAGAAATCAAACTTCCAAACATCACACAGCTTTTTATTGCAGAGTTGGGGGTTTGAATTAGCATCTATCTAAGTTCAAAGTCCAAAGTTTCACTAAAACTTGATATTATAGAGAAAGATCCAGCCCTTGTTCTGGAGGAGTTGCTGATTTAAGAAGTGGTTTCTTGCAAGTAGCCCTCAGATAAAGCCTACCTTGCATCATTTGCAATCAGTTGCAGGATGCATAGAACTCAGTTTGGGCTAACTACAAGGGTCTTGAAAGGCTGCCAGGTAACTAGAGAGGGAAGCCTGGCCTGGCCCTCATTCTGTAGTTGGTGGAAAGAACATCCAATTATCATAGTTGTAGGGTAGAACCAGCTCTTTCTGTACATCTGAAGCTTTATCCTGGGCAGCATAAGGGAAGCAAAAACACAACCTTACCAGTCCAAACTGGTCTCCGGTTGTGAGTTCCTATGCCAGGCCCTAGTTTCTGAGTTCTCACATGTCTGCTGTGTACTCCTCAACCTCAATCAGTTTCTGGTCTTGTACCTGCTGTGCACACCAACCTGACTGCTCTCAAGGAGATGCACTGGCTTATCAAGGACATGATTATGGAGAAGTGTGGGGGATGAAGGAGTGCAGTGGTGCTGACAGTGGGTAAGCCATTTGATGTAGGGGCCAAATATTTGTACCCACCCTAAAGTTCATTTTGAAGCCCTAATTAGTATGATAGTATTCAGAGATGAAGCCTTTTTAAGGTGATTAGGTTAGATGAAATCATGGTGGTGGAGTCCTCATGATAACATTGCTGCCTTTGTAAGACACCAAAGTTTGTTCACTCTCTTGGAGCACACACCAAGAGGAGGCCACACGATCACACAGTGAACCAATGGCATCCTGCAAGCCAAGAGAAGAGGCATAAGAATAAATTCCACCTTGATGGCACCTTGATCTGACCATTCCCAGCTTCCAGAACTATGAAACATAAATTTCTCTTGTGTGAACCACTTAGTCTATGATATTTTCTTATGGCAGCTGGACCTGTTAAGAAATCTGGCTAGGCAGATCAGGGCAAGATTATTTTTTGACCGTTCCGTCAAAAAATCTGGATTTTTAAGATTAAGGTAGAGGAAAAATGAGATTATTGTATTTACTTATTTTTATTTACTTATTTAGTTTTTACAGGGAGACTGATGAGAGAAGACCTGAAATTTTGTTTGTTTGGTTGTTTAGTGGGCCCTGGCCAGGTTTGAACCCACCCCTCCAATGCACAGAGCCAGTGCTCTAACTTGCACTATAGACACCCAGCCAAGATAGACTGGCCAGATCTGACTGAGGGTTTACAAATCTATGATCCTCCCTGCTTCTATATATTTAATTTTGCCAAGGCTTAGTAGATCATCTCCTTTGTGTAAGGCATAGTGATAGAAATCCGGAGACTGGGAGTTGGATGAGACATTGACCCTGAACTTCAGGACAGCAAATGATAAAACAGAAGGAAATCGACAGTTTCCTTCACAATAAAGAATTGACAAAAGATGAAAAATGAGTACCAGAGCCACCTAGCTATAAGCACACAAAATGACCAGGTGATGGCCATTCCTTCGCATAGGTCATAGGAGATATTGCCTCATATCACAGCCAACCACTTATAAGTGGAAAACATGAAGCCCTATGCTGAATACTGAAGCTCAAGCACCCAAGTCCAGGCCACAAGGGCTCTCTGGAAGAATTCTTTGGCCTGGTTGGTTGGATCCCAGGTGCCTACACGTTGATTTTCCTTTAGACAATGGATTAATTATCAATGTAAGTGAATCTAAAAATCAATGGGAAGGAAATCAAGAACACAAATCTCTTTTTTTTTTTTTGAGACAGAGTCTCACTTTGTTGTCCCCTGTAGAGTGCTGCTCTGTCATAGCTCACAGCAACCTCAAACTCTTGGGCTCAAGCAACTTTCTTCCCTCAACCTCTGAAGTTGCTAGGACTACACGTGCTCACCACAATGCCCAGCTATTTTTTAGAGATGGGGTCTCACTCTCACTCAGGCTAGTCTCAAACTCCTGAGCTCAGGCAATTTACCCACCTTGGCATCTCAGAGTGCTAGGATTATAGAAGTGATCCACCACGCCCGGCCCCAGAAATCTCACTTTAAATAAGAAATAACAAAGAAACAACTATAAAATACTTAAGAAATAAACTCTCATTTACATTCTTGTGACCCTACATTTCCTGAGGGGCCAATGTGCTTTGTATCTGCCTGGCTGCTTGAAGCCTACAGGCTCACTTCTGAGCATGAGAACATTCCCAGGACATTTTTACACAGATGCTTTCCTCTACTGGGCCATACACTATCTGTCTTTGTTCTTCTTTTTCTGAGGAAGTTGTACATGAAGAAAGGTGAGAGTTACTCTTCTCATTCCTCTCCTTGGGGGTATTTGAACAAAGTGTGATAACTCCAGGTCTGGAAAGCTGACAATGGACACTTGACCCTAAGGTGGGATCTGGCCACCTCTGACAACACACCCACTCCCTGCCAAAGCACAGACATGCTAGAGTTTGTACTTTCTTGAAACAATGAAGTGAATAACTCCAAAGCCTCCTTTACTAAGTAAAAGAATCTCTAAAAATATTCTTTAGAGATTTCAAACTTATTTATTTCATGTCACTGTTGATGAATTTATAATCTCTGTATTTTGACACAATTCACAGAAGAGGGTAAAGACAAAATGAACTTTTAAGACAAGACAACATAGCCAAAATCTGCTGAGCTCTTTACAGCTGGCAAAAATACAATGACTAATAACACTGGTCTTCCTCCAGGAAGTCTAATGGAGTCCACCAAAAATATCTGTGTCTAGTTTCCTCTCAAAGGGAGAGGATAGGCTATGTAGCCTGAAGTGGAAATTTCAGCTGTAAATTTTGGTTTAGGATTCACCAGACATCTAGAGATATAATAAATGTACTGCCTTCATTTTAGTCACTAGGCATCCGTCTCTTCTTCAGACAGGATCACAACCTTTTATCACTCAGTGAGAGCCCAAGTGTGACAGAAAGGTTGAGGACGCTGGCTGTCATCACAGATGGGCTGGAGAGGTAGAAAAGGGCTCTGCTAATTGATTTTGGATGATAAAACTCAAATGAGTTCTTGCTGACATGCCTGCTGAAGCCTGAAATCCCTCTACTGAGGGATAAAGTCTTCCTGAGAAGTTAAACTTAAACACAAATGCTAAGAAAGAGAGCCACCTAAGACTATCATTGAAAAGTTAAAATGACTGATTGGAGGTTATTTTTGGAGAGCAGGTTATAGGAGTAAAATCTGGAGTTTAAATGCAACATACATTGTGTTTCTTTCCACTGAGAAATATATAGAATAGGTAAATAAAAATTAAAGAATTAAATAAATAAAAATGAAATGAGCAAGAATACAAAAACCTTTGTTAACACAGTCAAAATAGATCTTGACGACTCAGCTTAAAAGACTCAGAAGAGTCAACTTTAAATGTGGAGGGTGTTTATGAAAACTTTTAACAAATTCTGATTTCATTTTCCTTTCATGATGCACAAGTATTATGTTATAAAATTTTTTTCTACATGCCTAAAGTGCTATTTCAATAACTGTAAAGTAAATAAATGTAGTATATAAAATAATGGGGCATCATATGATCACTGACATCTTAGATTTGTAAAATCTCTATGGTATATCCTTAGACAATAAACTGAGATTACATAAAGCTATATGATTTTAAAGTTGATGAAGATATAACTAAATGTTATTCTATTCTAGGCCACAGAAAAGAATGAAGATGTCCCAATTCATTTTGGGAGTATCGTATAACTCTATTTTCAAAGAGTTAATGAGCAGCAGTGCAAGGGTAGAAAACTACAGTTCATTTTAAATTACTAAAATTGGGGCAACAATTCTAAACAAAATGTTTTCCAATTAAATATAACACATATTATAATAAAAAGAGAATATTGAATTGGAGCATTTATTCCAGGAGTGTCATGATGGTTTGTCATTAGAAAATGAATTGCTTGAGCTCAGAAGTTTGAGAACAGCTTGAGCAAGAGAAAGACCCCATCTCTATAAAACAACTAGCCGGGCATTGTGGTGGAGTTCTGTATTTCCACTTACTTGGGAGGCTGAGGCAAAAGAATCACTCGATCCCAAGAGTTTGAGGTTGCTGTGAGCTATGACGCTTCCACGGCACTCTACTAAGGGCGACAGAGACTCTGTCTTAAAAAAAAATCAAAAAAAAGAAAAGAAAAACTATAAACATAGCACATTACATACAGAAAGAAAATTACAATATAATTATGTCAATAGATGCTAAAAAGTCACTTGATAGAACTTAGTTGTCTTTTGAAAAAAATACTAAATTAGCTCAAAGGCCAACATTTTCAAGTGTTATTAGTGAACACTGGAATAGATGGTGGAATAATAAATCTATTTCCATTAACATCTGAAACAAGACAGGTAACCATGGTATCATGATTTATGGTCCATAGTTTTGATATTTCTAGCTTACAGATCCAGAAAAAAAATATTTAACTAAATAATCACTATAACTAGCATGAGGGACAAAATATATTTTTACTTTCTATTACTATATAACCTACAACAAAACTAAAAATTCTAGTCAAAATAAAAGAAAAAATCCTGCTAAAGTGATAAGAGAATCAAATGAAAATGGTGTTATATGCTAAATACACAAAAATTCATTCATATTTTATTTAACAAGTATATTTGAGCAGTTATTTTATTTGGGGTGCTAGAAAAGTAGCCATTGTTTGGAGTCCTTAAAATACAGAGATGAATAGAAACTTCCATGGAGCTTTTATTCTAAAGGAAGAGAAATAGGTAATTAATAATTTTTGGAAATCATTACGAGATGGTGAACACTGTGATGAAAATCAAACAAGGGGTCATAAAATGGGCAGAGAGAGACTTTGGTAAGTGGAATCCCTTCCTTTAAATGGGATAACCACAGAGAGCTTAATAAGAAGATGCCGTTTATGCCAAGACGTGTCAGTGTTCTAAAATTTTTATTTTTAAGAATGCCTAATTAGAAATGAAAAAAAGTTTCTATTACTCTGGTGATGAGTCTCTAATACATGCACAGGTCAGACTGTAACAAAGATGCCCATGATGTATGAGAAGAAAGCTGTTCTTTCTGTAGGACATAAAATAAGATTGAAACAAACAGTACTGCATGCAGTGCTCCTGGGTGGACAGATGCAATACTGTAACCAGATCAATGTTTCTACCGTAATCTGTCCACATAATGAATGCATTCGTGTGCCATTCCTGAGGTGAAAGAAGAAGGGAAGAAAGAAAATCTTGGTTTGGGAAGGTGCAGACGGCAGAAGTGGAAATGAAGGATTTGAATTCAGACATGTTAACTTCGCAAAAGGTTTCTTTTGTTCTCTGCTTTCCAAATTGTTTTGTGGCTTGACATTCAACTTGCACCTAAACTGCATGCCTATCTGCTTTGTCAGAATGATCAGCAGACTTCTGAATGGACAGTGTTATACATTACTGAATATGGATGCATTAAAAATACTCAGAGCTTCGGATCGCCTACAAGAGGAGGTGAATGCCATTTACTCTCACTGTAGAGATTTGCACAAGGGCTATGACAATGGCATGGGAAACTAAGCAACTTTGTTAAGGTATTCGGGCTGAGGCTTGTTAAGGTATTCATATCCTAATCTCCTAGCACCCTCGAATCACACAAGAGTGCAGCTGTTTCTTTTTTCAATGGCATAAACTCTCATCTGTTGTCTGATAGCAAATTGGAGCTCTGTCAGTCACAAATGGAAGCAGGTATCCAAGACTTTTAAGAAACAAGGAAGGTATTATGCATAGTAAGGTGAGAATAGACTTAGAAAAGAATCAGTCAACCTACCCACTAGAAATTTTGATAGACCTAAGCAAAATTAAGAATTCCAGCTCCTGGCCAAAGATCCTACTTGGGATTTCTCAGGGTCGACCAGAAGCAATCACAAAGCTTTACCTGACAGGCCTCAGCCACACATCACAGCGCCTAGAGGAACTGCAGTCAGGGACTTAGGCCAGTCTCACCAGCCATGCTTTCTGTCACTCTCGTTTGCTTACACTGCCACAGCCAGGCATTAAAGGCTAAACTCTTTGATTTGGGGCTTGCAGATTTAATCAAGTATTCTGACACTTGGCTTCTCAGCTCTCTTTCCAGCTTTATCCAAGCCATGGAAAGAAATCAAACCTAAAGCTTGGTTAGGAAAAATGTGCTTACTTCAGAGATTGAAAAGTACCCAGGCCCAGGGGCTTTTAGGAGGGCTTGGGAAAGCAGGTTTTCTCTTGGTTTGCAAACTTGGAACATGGTTTGAAAGCTTTGTTTGATGGGCACTATCAAAGCTAGCTGAGATGAGAGAGAATATTTTCCAAGTACTCTCATTTAGCAACAGAGAAACCGATATCCAGAGGGGTGATGTCTGGCTCCAGGTGTTGCATGAGGTAGAGGCAGAGACAGGAGATATCCTCCTTGGAGCACCATTACTCTGTTGAATAACAGTGGAGACAATGGGAATCCTTGCCTAGTTCCAGATCTGAGTTGCTTAGTTTCCCATGCCATTGTCATAGCCCTTGTGCAAATCTCTACAGTGAGAGTAAATGGCATTCACCTCCTCTTGTAGGCGATCAGAAGCTCTGAGTATTTTTAATGCATCCATATTCAGTAATGTATAACACTGTCTATTCAGAAGTCTGCTGATCATTCTAACAAAGCAGATAGGCATGCAGTTTAGGTGCAAGTTGAATGTCAAGCCACAAAACAATTTGGAAAGCAGAGAACAAAAGAAACCTATGCTCCATAAAGACTCAAATCAATCCAAATTTTCTAGGATGGTAAATTCACAATTTACCATTCCCCAAAGGAACACTTAGCAAATGTTTTCAATTTTATTCCATTTGATGTGATATTAATGGTGGGTTTGCTGGTATATGGCCTCTATCAGTTTCAGAATTGCTTGAAATGACCCATTAAGTTGTCAACTTCCTTTCTTTCTGTTTTTTTGTTTGTTCATTTGTTTGTTTTTTGATGAAGTCTTCCAATGCTATACTTTTCCCTGTTAGGACTGCTTTTGCAGTATCCCACAGGTTTTGATAATTTATGTCTTACCATTTTGTTCCAAAAATTTGGTGATTTCATTATTAATCTAGTCTTCGACCCAGCTATCATTCATCTTATAACCCAGCATAAGGTTATTTAGTTTCCATATCTTTGTTTGAGTATGAAGATTTCCTGTTACTATTGAGTTCAAGTGTTATTCTGTGATGATCTGAGAAGATACAAGGAATACTTTCCATTCTTTTATATTTGCTGAGGTTAGACTTGTGTCCTAAAATATGACAAATTTTGGAGGATGATCCATGGGCAGATGAGAGCAATGTGTATTCGTTTTTATTAGGATGAAATGTTCTGTAGATGTCTGTTAAGTCCATTTGTTGTAGGGTCAAGTTTAAGTTCGATATTTCTTTGTTTGGTTTTTTTCTTGGAGGATCTATCCACAACTGCCAAAGAGGTGTTAAAATCTCCAACTATTTTAAAGCAGCAAGATATCAAAATGTTCATATCTGTTAGAGTTTGCTTTATAAATTTAGGAGCATTCTGATAGGGTGCATAAGTGCTGATTATTGAAATCTCTTCATGTTGAGTGTTTCCCTTGACAAATATGTAATGACCATCTTTATCTTTCCTTGTCATTATTGTTTTAAAGCCTAGTGTATCTGTGAATAAAACTGCAACCCCTGCTTTTTTCTGATTTCCATTTGCCTATGTCATAGACATCCATCCCTTCACCCTGAGTCTATTTTTATCCTTTAAAGTAAGATGAGACTCTTATATGTGATAGATACTGGTCTGAGTTTATGTATCCAGTTAGCCAACCTGTGCCTCTTTAGAGGACAGTTTAAGCCATTCACATTAATTGAAAGAATTGACAAGCATAGTAGTGTTTTGGGTGTCATGTTTTTCAAAAGTCTAGTGGATATTTTTAATCCTTTCCCCTCTGTGGAATTTAGGTTTTGTTCAAAAATTTCTGGGTGAGTTTACTTCAGTGGTGCTCATTATGGAGAATATCCTAGAGAGCTGGTTTAGTTATGGCAAATTTCTTCAACATGTGTATATTGGTAAAGTATTTCATTTCTCCATTGCAGATGAAACTCAGTTTAGCTGGATACAGGATCTTGGGCTGGAAGTTGTTTTGTTTTAGGAGACTGAAGTTTGATGACCATCCTCTTCTGGTTTAACAAATTTTGGCTGAGAGATTTGCATTCATTTTAATATTTCTCCCTTTGTGGATAATGCTTTTCTTATGTCTGGCCACTTGCAGAATATTCTCCTTCATATTAAGTTTGGTAAAGTTAATTACAATGTGTCTAGGAGATGCTTTATTTGGATTGAGTCATGCTGTGGTTCTAAAACTGTCTACTGTCTGAATTTCAGTATCTCTTGCAATGCTTGGGAAATTCTCCTCCATAATATCTTTGGAGAAGAACATCCGTGCCTTTAGGACCATCCTCTTCTCCTTTAGGAATTCCTTTATGATGAATATTTGATCTTTTGGAATGGTCCCACAAGTCTCTTAGGGAATGAACATTTTTGCTACCTGTCTGTCTTCTGCTTTGAGCATTTGAGACTGTTCAAAAGCTTTGTCTTCCATTTCAGAGATCCTTTCTTCTGCCTTTTCCACTGTATTACTCAGAGATTCTAATGTATTTTGGAGCTCCTTGAATAGCTTTTTCATTTCCTTGAGCTCTGCTATCTTTTCTCATTGTGTCCATATCCTTGAAAATTTCGTTTTTGAATTTATTAATTTCTTTAGGCAACTTTTGCACAACTCTTTGAATTTCTAATGCCATCTTTACTTCCATTTTATTCATCTAATTTGCCATTCATATTCTGAATTCTATTTCTGACATCTCAGCCATTTGTTTATGAATGACATCTTCTGTGTCTCTGTTGTTATTCCTTGGGAGAGTTAATCTACACTGATTATTCAAGTTGCCAGAGTTCTTCCTTTGGTTCTGCCCCATGATTATTTTCCACAGTTTGGGTATTCAAACTGGTAGAATGAGATTGGATTGAGGGTTCCAGGAATTGTGGTTAACCAGTCCTTTACCAAAGAGCTGGAACTAGTGATTGTGGCTTTTCCCCTACAGCTTTACAAAGGTCCCTTTCAGATCTATAGCCAGAGGCTCTGAGGACCTGTTTGGTGTGATAGGACTAACTAGCTCTGTCTTGTAGTCAGCCAGCCTCTATCCAATCCTGAGTCTTAGAATTAGGCTGAAATATCAGCTGGGGGGAAATATAAGCAACTGAGACACCCCAACTCCCCTCCAGTAACAATTCCAAGTGGAGAATCAGTCCTTCCTACTTCAGCACAACCATGGCTCAACCTTGGAGGGTCTCTCTCAAGCACAGGTTGAGAGTTCCAAACCAATTGTCCCAGGAAACACAATCACTGCTCAACTGAGAGAGTTCGAACAGTGTCCAGCAACCTGAGAGCAGGAATTCATAGGCAGCTCTGTCCTGAAAACCCAAGAGGCTGGAGTTTGGCTCCCTCTGGTGCTCAGTGGGATCAGGTAGGCCCACCCAGCCAAAAAGTCACTCCAGAGTGTTTTGGGCCTCCTTCCCCACCTTACACCTCACCCCACCACTGGTAAACCCACGGGGCTGTGGCTTGGTTTCTTTCAGTGAGCAAAGGTGAAAGGGATATGCACCTGCCAGAGTCAAAGGGGAGTCAATACCTCCTTCTGGGTTATACTCAACCAGTGGGCGACCTTATGGAGCTGAAGTCTAACTCACTCCAGTGCTCAAGAGCATCTGGGGAGTGCACCACCAGAGTAAGTCGCAGGGTGTGATCACTGCTGTCTGTGGGTAGGTACCACTGCAGCACATATTTCTCTCTCACTGAGTCTGCATCTCTGTCCCAAACATGCTGCCACTGGCACCCCCAAGGTTGAGGCCTGCATCCTCAGATGGTAAAGAGAAAAGGGGAAGTGTTTCTCCAAAATCTAGCCCATGGCATAAGCCCTGCTGCTGCTCCCACGTGCTGTCACCAGCCTCACTATCCCCTCTCCTGCTTGACTACCTCTTCCCACATCCACCAACTACCACTTGAGTCACTGTTCTCTGCACAGTTATGCAGCAGCCCACGCCATGCCCAGACACCTCAAGGAATTGCCAGACACTCTGGGCTCTGCAAGGTACAGGCCTTAAGATCACCAAGAGATGGGGGAGGGGTGGACTGGGAATTCAGAATTGTGGAGAAAATATTTGTTCAGTTTTATGCTGAATAAGAGAATGCCTAGGCTCACAGGTGGGACCTCTCTGGAGAAGGAGTCCTAGTGTTCAGTGGCTCTCTCCCAAGGGGAAAATAGGTAGTCTTCTGAACACTGCTCACTTATAGAGTGCACATATCAAGCCACTGTCTTGGGGAAGGGGGTCTCTTATCCTCTTGGCGCTGGGTTTTGTACCTGTAGTTTGTTTCCTTGGAGTCCAACTTGCCTCATCAGGGATGATGTTCATGCCTCAATCTTTCTTAGCTCAGCTCCTGACCTTCAGCTTTCTTGAGAACATTCTGTTCTTTACCTGTCCTTCTAGACAGGAACCTCTGTCAAAAGCTGGCTCCAGGCAGCCATCTTAGCCCCGGTACCCAATGTCGTAATTTTAATAACTTGAAAAAATAGTACTTTGATTTATATGGAATCAGAAAAAAATCCAAACAGAAAATACAGTTCTTAGAAATAAAAACAAATATGGAAGTATCAGGTTTCCAGATTTCAGGTTATACTACAAGGGTATTGTGATCAAAATAGCATGGCATTGGAACAAAAATAAGATGTAGATCTCTGGAATAGGATAGAGAACCTAGAGATGAACCCAGCCACATATCATCATTTGATCTTTGATAAGCCTAGTAAAAACATGCACTGGGGAAAAGAATCTTTATTTAACAAATGGTGCTGGAGAACTTGTTATCCACATGTAGAAGACAAAAACTGGACACATACCTCTCACCAATGATAAAAATTGATTCTCGTTGGATAAAATATTTAAATTTAAGACACAAAACAACAAAAATTCTAGAAGAGAGTATGGGAAAAACACTTGAAGATATTGGCCTGGGAAAAAATGTTATGAGAAAGACCTTGCCCTAGCAATTGCTGCAACACCAAAAATAAATAACTAAGATTTGGTCAAGCTAAAAAGCTCCTGTTTTTTTTTTTTATTCCCAGTGTGATTCTTTGCAGATTAGCTTACCTTTTGAGCAGGATAGAAAGAGGTAATCAATTCTGCATTCATCCATTTATTTGTGCATGCTGTAGATGCTCACTGATTTAAAACTACAACGGGAAGCTGTTGACTCGAAGAGACCCACTTCAAAGAATCTTACTGGGTGTTCTAGCCAGCCTACCTTCTTGGCTCTTTCATTCCCATGCCATGATTCATCAGCAAAAGACTTTCATTTCATGGGGCTACGTGGCCTGCCAAGGTATGAGGAAACTAACTGCAGAGAAGGAAGCATTGACAGGGACCCTGCTAAATGCTGGTGGTAACAACAAGCATTTTCCATGCCTCTTTAAAGAGATGTATGAAAGACAGGAAAATAAGCCTAGTAAAAACAGGAAAATAGGAAGATGAGGCAGGGGCCATTACTGGAGACCCAACTGAATATTGGGAAGGGGAAGGAAGTAGGAGGGAAAGCAGGGGAAGACAGCTGAGAGTTGCATGCCATGGCTTTCCACGCATCTGCATTTTACTCTTCTATCTTTCTATATGTGAGGTAATATATTAAGTGTTAAAGATCCCACTCAGGTTTCCATCCTCACCCTTCAATGAATCCCAACCCTACTGAATGAGAGGATCAGTCAGACATTTGGTATAAGGCATGAAAGCTTAGAGAGAGACATAGATTTTGCAGTAGTCATCACTGAGTGTCCCTAACAGGGGCTGGCTGCAGGTACCACAGCATGGGGATGACTTCAAATCATCCATGTGTCCTTCCTAATCAAAGATAGATTATGTGTAAACCATGTGGTGTTTCTAATCAAAGATGATTCTCACTGAAATCAGGTATGTTTCCAATTATAGTACCATATGTATCATCATCTATGTGCCATTTCTAAATATTTGAACACCATAATGTGTGTGAGGAAGAGGAAGAAGCAAAGGGGGAAGGAAGGAAAGGAGAGAAAGTAGGAAGAAGGAAAGTAAAAAAGAAAAGAAAGAGAAAGTTAAGGGAAAAAGGAACTTTCTAAGTTGCTTTCTAAGTTGCCTTTCTAAGTTTCTAGATGAAAACTTTAACCAGTGTATCACCATAGATTAAAAAAAGAAAACACATGTGTCCATGATGCAAGAGAACAGTCAGATGTATATTGGCCTAGGGAAGGTATGCTGTGACAATAGAAGAAAAGAGACTGTGGCCTGACAAAGTCCTGGGAAAACCAACATGCAAGGCATTGTAAGGAAGCCAGCATGGAGAAGATGGCTAACAGTCCACAGGGCCTCGAGGACAGGAACGATGAATGCAAACAATATGAAATTTGTAAAATCAGAAAGGAATGGTGGATTTACAAAAAGGAAAGGGACATTCCAATTATGTCAATTAATAGCCTCCAAAATGTTTAATATACCCAATAAAAATAGATAACATGACAAAAGTAGAGATATAAGTCAGATTATGTTTTCAGAGACAAATGAAGACTTAAGTACACAGGTTGAAGGCATTACACATCTAATAATGAAGGATGATGATCAACCAGATGTAGGAAATAAAGGATATGGGCTCTAAAACTGCCCAACTAGTGCCTGGCAAGAGTATCCAGAGTCCAGATTAGAAAAGACTGTGAATTTCTTGAGTTGAGGAACTGGAGCTGACATTTTGGAGACAGCAAGATGGCAAGGATTCACAGGGAAGAGGATCAGAGAGGAGAGAGCTATACACAGAAAGAACCTTAAGATCTACAGCGGCCCCTCCCAATATTCCACCAAGTATTATCAGCACATGTATACAAGGAAGTTTCCCAAACCTAGGGATAAAGCCATCTGCAAGGCTTGCAGGAAACAGTGTCTGATGCTCACACAATCAGAATAACACCTTTCCCACTAGTGAGACTGCACCACAGAGAAGAAAAAGTTTATGGTCTTATAGAAACAAAAACTTTTCTAATAAAATATAATTATGAAAACTGGCTGCAGAGGAGAGAGTAAATCTAAACCAATCAACTATCATGGGAAATAAAGTTATCAAAAATATAACTGGCAAAAATCTTAGATTCGTGTGATTTGGCAAGGAAAACCTTTCTACAGTATCTCCAATTGTATTTAAACTCTTCTAGAGCATTAAAAAAGAAAAAAAAAAACTCTTAAATTCATTTCATAAAATAACCATAACATTAATACCAAAAATTCTGACAAAGGTAATATTTTTTACACATCAAGGAAAATGTCACTTATGAATATTTATGAAAAACATAAAATATTGGCACTTATTCTATAATGCAAAGATGGTTCCTTATTAGCAAACTTATTAAAGTAATTGCTTTACTTACAGTCAAAAGAGAATCATGCAATTATCTACATGAGGTTAAAAGGGAATTTACAAATTCATTACACAATCTTAAAAAGAAAAAAATATTCCAGACCTTCTGGAGAAGATGGCTGACAGGTACCAGCCTCTGATAGAAGCTCCTGTTCAGAGGAAAGGATAAATTCCAGAAAACACCCAACAAAGTCGAAGACTGGGAACCCAGCCAAGAGAGAAGAGTGATACTGGCAGGACACCTCTTCTGAGGCAAGCGGCGACTCCTGGAAGGCAATCTACAGGTACAAAATATACCCCAAAGGAAAAGCTCTGTCCCCTCCCCCAAGAAAGGTGTGCTTTTCCTTTGTTTCCTCTTCAACCGCTCCCCTGAGTCTCCTACAGGCAATTGATAAACTAAGGACCTATTCTCTCACTCCATGAGTGAGAGCTGCTGACAGAGAAGTCTACTACACTGGAGGGACCCTGCTGAGACTCAGAACATCCTCCCTCAGGCTAAAAAGTGGAACTGGCATTTGCACTGCCATTTTGAGTTTCCAGTCCATCCTTCCCACCCCCCTTGCCCTCAGAGACAGCTAGAGGAGACCCAAGAGCAGCATCCACTCACCCTTGTGAGACCAAGCCCCTGTCCCGGTCCTTCACCAGGAGAACTGATTGATCCATGCTTCCTGTGCACAGACTGATCCTGCCAACCAGAGCATTCTGTGCTCAGCTGTTTCCTCGGCTGCTGTCCCTGCTTCCCAGGGCTTTGGCGTGCGTGACCACGACTGACTCCTCCAGGGGAGGGCTGCACTGCCCCGCCGGCCGTGTGCCTGCCCCCGGGGCCTTGGTGGCCTGCGACCATGACTGATTCCTGCCAGGGAGGGCTGCATTCCCCTTCCTGCCATCCTCGCTTCCTGGGGCCTTGGCAGTGCATGCCCAGGAGACAACTAGAAGAAGCCACTGGCAGAACGGTTTTAGGGATGGTCTCCAAAAGGTATAAATTCAGCATGGGGCAGAATCAGTGGAAAAACTCTGGTAATCAGAACAACCAGAGTAGATCAACCCCTCCAAGGAAGGATGGGACAGACACAACTGAAGACCCATTCCATAAACAGATGTCTGAAATGTCAGAAATTGAGTTCCGAATCTGGATAGCAAATAAGATTAACAGAATGGAGGAAAGGAAGGAACTAGAATTTCAAATTATTCAAAAGCTGTCCCAGGAATTCAATCATTTCAAAGATAAAATGACCAAAGATTATGATACACTGCAGCAAGACGTTGCAGCCCTTAAAGATCTGAAGACTAATTACTGTTGAATCCCTTGTTCAGAGAATGGACCAGGCAGAAGATAGGATCTCAGACACTGAAGACAAAGACTTTGAATGCACCCAGTCATCCAAAGATCATGACAAATGAAGAGCAAAAACAGACCACTCACACAGAGAGCTCTTGGATAATTTGAAGAAAACTAATATTCGCCTCATAGAGATCCCTCAAGGTGATGAAGTTGCTTCACAAAACACAGAGGCTCTCCTTCATGAAATTATGAAAAAGAACTTTCCAGATATGCCAAGGGATCCTGAAATTCAGATAGCAGACAGCTTCAGAACCCCAGCGCAACTCAACCTGAACAAAACATCCCCCAGGCATATCATAATCAACTTCACTAAAGTTAACATGAAAGAGAAAATCCTGAAAGCAACTAGACACAAGAAAACATTAACTTACTAGGGGAAGAATATTAGAATGACTGCAGATCTCTCTGCCAAAACCTTTTAGGCTAGAAGAGGGTGGTCATCGACCTTCAACCTCCTAAAACAAAACAACTTTCAACCCAGAATCCTTTATCCAGCTAAACTGAGTTTCATTTATGATGGAGAAATTAAATACTTTAACAACATTCACATGTTGAAGAAATTTGCCATAACTAAACCAGCCCTCCAGGATATCCTCAGACCTATCCTCCATAATGACCAGTGCAATCCTCCACTGCATAAATAAACCCACCCAGAAAATTTTGATCAGATTCCAATCTCCACAGTGACAAAAGGAACAAAGATGTCCACTGGACTTTCAAAAAGCTCAATACCCAAAAGTATACCAGGCTTATCAATAGTCTCAATCAATGTGGATGGCTTAAATTGCCCTCTAAAGAGACATAGGCTGGCTGGCTGGATACAAAAACTCAGGCCAGATATCTGCTGCCTCCAAGAAACTCACCTTACTTTGAAAGATAAGCATAGATGCAGGGTGAAGGGATGGTCATCTATATTCCAGGCTAATGGAAAGCAGAAAAAAGCAGGTGTTGCAATTTTATTCGCAGATGCAGTAGGCTTTAAACCGACAAAAGTGAGCAAGGACAAAGATGGTTACTTTACATTTGTTAAGGGTAATACACAATACGATGAGATTTCAATTATCAATATTTATGCACCCAACCAGAATGCACCTCAATTTATAAGAGATACTCTAACAGACATGAACAACCTGATTACTCCCAGCTCCATCATAGCCAGAAATTTTAATACCCCTTTGGCAGTGCTGGATAGATCCTCCAAGAAGCTTAGCAAAGAAATCTTGGATTTAAATTTAACCATTCAGTATTTGGATTTAATGGACATCTAATATTTCACCCTAATAAAACTGAGTACACATTTTACTCATCAGCTCACCAAACATACTCCAAATTAGACCACATCTTAGGTCACAAGTCTAACCTCAGCAAATTTAAGAGAATAGAAATTATCCCTTGTATCTTCTCAGACCACCACGGAATAAAAGTTGAACTCAGCAACCACAGGAATCTACAGACCCAAACAAAAATGTGGAAGCTAAATAACCTTATGCTCAATGACAGTTGGGTCAGAGACGAGATCAAGAAGGAAATTACCAAAATCTTGGAACTAAACAA
>NW_003852417.1:8820670-8833870 GCF_000181295.1 Otolemur garnettii
AGGGAATCACGCCTATGATTTTTCCTATAGGGGTACATATGAATCTTTCTAAATGTCGAATATAAATGTCTTAACACAACAATTATGAGAATGACATGATGGCTATGTTGGCCAATTGGATGAAAGTATTTCAAATTGTATATGGAAACAACACACTGTATCCCAGATAGAATTAATGTGCACAAACATGATCTAATAAAAAAAAAAAAGAAAAAAATATTCCTCAGTAAAAATGAATTAAAATTGCAAAAGTTTCCCCTCCTACCTATATTACTTTCCTTTCACTGGTATAACAAGTTACCACAAATGGAGTGATTAAAACAACATAAATTTAATATCTTACAGTTCTGTGAGTCAAAAGTCTATAATGGGTTTGGGGGTTAAAATTAAGGTGTTGGTAGGGCTGTGTTCACATTATGCCAGGGTAGAGACTGTTTCCTCACCTCTCCCCTAGAGCCTCCCTGCTTTCACTTGTGCCTCCTTATTAGGAGTCCCCCACCCATCTCCCTCTTAAAAGGAACTTTGCCATTATTATATAGGGCCCACCTAAGTAATCCAGGAAGACTACCTCATCTCAAAATCCTTAAGGTAATAATTACATCTACAAAATCCCTTTAATCATATGGAGTGATATATTCGTAAATTCTGAGAATTAGGATATAGGCAGTCTGACAATTAAATTTGTGATCTCATCCTAGAAAAAGTGGTACATACCTCACTGCTGAAAATCACTATGGTCAGCAGGTGGTCAAGCAGAGTACTTTGAAGGTGAACATTGTGATGAGTTTGTGAACTTCATTGTCCAACCTCTTGCAATGACATCTCTGATGTCCATGCCAGAAAAGAATTCCAAAATTGCTTTGAAGGGTGGACTAGGCACTAGCATCAGTGACTAGCTTCCCCAGGGAAGCACTTTGAAGATGGCCAGAGTGATATTCAGCAAAGAGGTATGTAGCACTTTTTCTAGGAGGAGTTTGCAAACTTAATTGTAAGATCTCATGAAGAATCTGATTACATAATTTCCTTGGAATGTAAAATAAGCAAAAGTAGCCAGAAGTATTCTGAAATAAAAGAGAAATGAATGGGCATTAACCCTACCTAATATTTTAAATCTATAAGAATTTAAATATGCTATATTTTATATTTAGATAGATCAATAAAATATATTAGACTACCCAGGGATAAAATTTTTGATTAGAAATGAGAATTTACTCTATGATCATTTTGTCATTTTAAATCTCTATTACGGATTATTTCATCAATGGTCCTGGAGCAATTAAAAAGCAATCTGGAGAAAATAAGCAGATACATTCTTTATATTTTTATCTGAAATAAGTCCTATAAATAATTTGAGCAGCTATTTAAATTTGTAAGATAAGACCACAAACACTGAGGCAAGAGAATCACCTAAGCCCAAGGGCTGGAGGTTGCTGTGAGCTGTGATGCCACAGCACTCTACCAAGGGTGACAAAGTGAAACTCTGTCTCTAAAAAAGAGAGAGAGAGAGAGAGAAGACCATAAACATTGAACAAAATATGGATGTTTATTTCTAATAATCTTGGCATTGGAAAAGGATTTCTAAGTGCACTACAAGTCCTCAAACCATAGCATACAGGAATAATAAACTGGCCCGGGGTGAAGTGGTAGGTAGTGCTGTAAATCAGAATAAAGATGAAATAAGACTGGCCAAGATTGTTGACTGCTGTAAATGAATGACAAGTTCACAGAAGTTTATTGTGTATTTCTTTCTACTCTTCTTATGTTTCAAATTTGAAGAACAGAAAGTTTAAAGAAAGATAAACAGAATTTTATATCCTACAAAAAATTAACCTTAAAATATACTTTATTCTATTTTGTCCAAAAGACATAACACATGATGCTTCTTTCATTAGGAAGACAGAATTTATGAGACCACAGTAATAGGAGAATTATACATCTCTTTGGACTATCACTAGATATTAAACTGTATAGCAGGAAGTCAGTTGGATTAAACTGTATATTTGGAGAAATCAAACTGAGATAATAATCATACATTGTGTATGGCAACATGCAAGAAGTTATTTTAAGTGAAAAAAGTCTACTTTGTACTTGTTCATATAATCACATATATTTTAATAAGTCACTTTTTAAAAAGGAAACAAACTACAAAAGAAAATGAGAACATTCCTCAGGCAAAAGACAAAGTGTCAAGGACAAATGGTAAACTGGGAATGGAAGTCAGTGTCATTACAGGCTGCTGTGCAGAAGGCTCAGGACACACACTGTTTGCATCTTTTGGTGACCCACTGGCCGAGGGTCAGCGAGTTGCATGAGTCCTTTTCTCTTGACAACTGGAAGGATGTACGCTTGGGTCATACTCATATGGATTCTCTTTGGGCTGTGTTATGGAGAGGAGCTCTGGTTCCTTCTCACTGTCAGATTTTATAAGGAAACCTATGTGTCTAAGAAAAGACAATCTAAGATTTAGTACCAGCTGCTCAGCAGAGTTGAACACTGCTGGGAATGCAACCTGCTTCTGTCTTCTCCTTATCTTGTGGGGACATTGAGGCTGGGCCCAGCTTAAGCTGCTAGGAAGAGGGTGATCCACTAATGCATTACGAGGCAAATGGGAGAGAGTTTCCATGGTTACCCACAAGCATCCTCTGCCATCTTTCCACCCACACAACTTATTTCATAACATACAATAATTTCTCAATAAAAAGACTGATGGCATAAAATTAATATAAAATGGACAATGATTATGAATTGAAAGTTCATTAGAAGGGAAAAATACAAATGGCTCTGAAGTCCATATAAAATTATTCAGCCCCTGTAGTCACTATACTGAGGCTCATCTAAGGGAGAGAAAGATGTGTCATTGAAGAGGGCTTGATGTGGGATGAACCTGTATCATTCATGTTACACTTTTTTGGCTAGTGGTGGATGCAAAGATTCTTGTTGAATTATTCCTCATTACTTTTTGTTATGTTTAAATATTTCATTATAACATTTTACAACTAAGAAGATTATGCATATACATCCTGTATATTAGTTACATAGATATTTACTGCTCTACTCTTTCTTCAGGTAGGAAAATACTGAAAATGTCAAAATGCCTATTCTTAGAGTGTTTTTTAAACACATTACATTGCCTTCATCCAAAGTAATAACAGGTAGTAATTTGAAAAGAATGAGGCAGTTCTACATACTGATGAGAAATAATCACTTTTATATACTTATTTAAGCATTATAAATAAATAAATAAGCATCTTGCAAAATCTCATGTATATTATGTTGCTATTGTATAACAAGTAGAAAATATGAATTTAAAAATATACTGACACACAGACACAAGGACTGTATCTTGGAGCATCCATAAGAAACTGTTAAAAGTGACTGCCTCTTAGAAGGAAACCCAGGAGCAGAGGGATAGATAGAAGGGTAGAGAAAAGGAAATTTATTTTTCAATGTATGTTCTTTTGTACATTTCATATTTTGTTATCACTTGCATAAAGTACCTACTCAGGAAGTAAATAAATCTTTTAAATGACTAACAGTATCATGAATATTCTACATGGCATATTTTTTAAGGACATTGAATATAATATTCTACAACTATTTATAGAATATGTATACTATGAGTCTGTTGGGTAGACCACATGGATACAGGAGATCTTACTTTCAAGCAATTTACACTCTAATGATAGGGAGGATTCTGTTTCCATCTCTCCTAAGACTAAGTCCAAAGTCTCCAGTGGCTCCCCAGTTCTCTATTCTTAACTCTAATCAGCTCAGTTGTTTGGCTACTCCACCTCCATGTACTCTTCTGTTTTCTGTTCTTTACTCCCTCTGTCACAGCCTGTGCTCCAGGCCAACTTGAAAACATGCTGCTCCCAATGTATGCCCACACTTAACCCATCTCATTTCCTCTAGAGGAGACTTCACATCATTTCAACTCTATTCCGCAAATGTTTTATGGCCTAGTTCAATGACAGTGACTTCTATAAATCCTTGCTTAAACTCTCTAAAAGTAAGATTTCCTTTCTCTCCATTACCATTCTTGTAATTTATTTTATGTATACTGCCTTATATTGCTTTTTTCTTAACTCAAGATATTAAGAGGGTACAAATGTTGTTACACAAAGAGACTTCGTATAATGTTTAATTCAGGGCTTTTGGCACATCCTGACCAGAATAGTGCTCATTGTACCCAATAGGTAGGTTTTTATCCCCACCCCTCTCCACAATTTCCCCCTTTCCCATTTCCAATGGCCCTTTGTGACCATTTGAGCGCATCACTCAGCTTCCAGTCACTAGTGGGTACCTATGGTGTTTCTCTTTCTCTATTCCGGAGATACTTCACTGGGGATAATGGTTTCCAATTCTATCCCAATTGCTGCAAAAGATATTATTTCAATTATTTCATTCCTTTTTATGACTGAGTTATATTTCATGAGATACACAACTCACACAAACACAATTTAAGGAGAGAAAATAACGGTATTAAATTTGTAATACTCAAGTCACATTTGACTTCTGCAATTATAAGAGGTGCTCAATGTGACTTGTGTTAATTTCTGTTATCATTATGTATTGAGCATTACAATTTCAATACAGATTTTTCCTTTCTTAAAGTGTGTATATATTTTTGGTACCCTCTGTGTGTGACTATGCATTATATGTAATATTATAATATTTTCTTAGTCCACTCATGAATTGATGAACACTCAGGTTAATTCCACATCTTTGCAATTGTGGATTGTGCTGTGATAAATGTTAGAGGGCAGGTGTCCTTTGGATAAGACTACTCATTTCCTTTGGGCAGATACCCAGAAGTGGGACTGTTGGGTGAAATGGAAAATCTACATTTATTTCTTTGAGGAATCTCCATACTGGTTTCCAGAGAAGTTATGCTAACCTGGAGTCCCACCAACAACCTATGTGTTCCTTGCTTTCCACACCCTGCCAGTATCCATTGTTTCTTGACTTCTCAATAATGGCCATTCTGATAGGGATAAAATGGTCTCTCATTGTGGTTTTAATTTGCATTTCTCTGCTGATTGGTGATGGTAAGCATTTCTTCTTGTTTGTTGGCTATTTGTCTATCATCTTTTGAAAAACTTCTGTTCATATCTTTTGCCCACTATTTGATAGGGGTGGTTTTTTTTTCTTGATTTGAATTCTTTGTAGATTCTGGATATTATCTGTTTATTTGGTATACAGTTTGTGAATATTTTTTCTCATTCTGCAGGTCCTCTATCTACTCTTTTGACTATTTTCTTTAGTGTATGGCAGATTTTTAATTTGATTAAGTCTATTTAGTTATTTTTTTATTGCTATATTTGCCTCTAAGATCTTATTCTTTGCCTAGGTCAATGTCTAGAAGAGTTCTCCTATTTTTTTCTAGAATTTTTATAGTTTTATGCCTTACATTAAAGTATTTTATTCATCTTGAATTAGTCTTTTAATATGGTGAAGATGGGGGTCCTATTTCATTCTTCTTGCATGTGGCTATCCAGTTTCCTAAGCATTACTTATTAAATAGGACTTCTTTTCCTCAGTGTAGATTGTGGTCTGCTTTTGTTACAAATCAGTCACTTGCAAGTATAAGATTCTATTTCTGAATTCTCTATTCTTTTCCTTTGGTCCAGCTCTTAATATTACATATGTGTATATAGCATTATAGTATAATTTAAAGTCAGGTAATATGATGTATCCAAATTTTTTTTTTCTTTTCACATAAGATTGCTTTGGTTATTTGGGCTCTTTTTGGCTCTAAATAAAGCTGAGAATTATTTTTTCTAGATTTGTGAAATATAACACTGATATTTTGATGGAGATTACATTACATTGAATCTGTAAATCTCTTCAAGCAAGTAATACTACTTTTTTATGTTTATGAAATTTTTCTTATTGTGCATTCTTAAGACAAGGACTATTTCTTAGACATCAATGTATGTCTCATTACCTCTGACACATTGTAATTGGTCAACATGCAATTGATGAATCAATTAATGAATAACCAAAGTGATAAATAATTGCATCAATCAATGTAAAATTATCATAAAAGGTGGTGGTATTAATGCATATATGCCCAGGAATAATTAACCTACATTTAATATGCAGCATTATCCCAAAGGAAGCTGAATATCTAACAAAATAGTATCTTAAACACAGTTGACCAAGGGAAGCACTCAGAGGAAATGAGGTGGGAAAAAACAGAAACATTCAAACATCCTGCCTCCACCCACCTCCTACCCCTGAACAGGCAGGTCCTCATCATGTGCAATTTTATAAGCCACAGGATGTATCCATCAACCTTACCCACTTATTGATTTTATTTTTAGGTATAATGAAGTATAATCCTAGTACCTATTCTAAGCTAAATTAACATGTGTATTACTTTTAAGTAATAGCATAAGCCTCTACATTACCCATTTATTTCAGCTGGAATGCTGAGCATAATATTCCTTTTAAAACCAAACCAAAAATAACTCATATTTTACAGTATTTGGCTTCACAGGCAGCATCTCAATTTGAGCTACCAACGATCCTGTTAGATCCTCTTACCTCCTGCTTATAAAAATTCACCAATAGCAGAACCTTCAGTGTATTTTCTTGGTTGAAAAAAATTCAGTCAGAGAATTCTAGAATTGTCACTCAAGTTTATGTTCCATACATTTGACAGTTACTCCCTGCTGTTAGGTGCATATGCCAGATTTATATTAGAAAATACAATTGGTGCACTGAAAAATCTTATGTTTTTAACCTCTTTTTTTAAGGAGGGCATGACCCACATTACCCTTTTAGTGAACTCAAAGTGCTATACAACTAACTTTAGGAAAACTTCAGGAGGAATTCTGACTTTACTTATTATCTTCTAATCTTTTCCTCCATGCTTCTATGACTAACTCTATTGAAATCTCCTCTTTCTCTCTCACCCTCGGTCTCATTTGATTGATTGATAAAAAATATATAGATAGCACACATCAGTGAAGGTTTCAAACTACATTCACATGATCAGCTCAAGAAACAGATGTCAACTAGTGACCTGGAAGTCAACCTTATACTTCTTTTCTGTTATTACTTTCTCCAAAAGGTAACTGTCATTTTGGGTTTGAATAGCACAGATTACTGTGGCATATTTTTGTTGTAACAAATTAATAATAACACAATATGTGCCTGTTTGTGTCTGAATCATTTTATTCAAGATTCTATTTGTGAGAATCTTCCATATAAACAGGGGTGGTGGTACATGACTCATCCTCATTGTTGTATGATATAACATTAAACTATATAAATATATCACCATTTACTTTTGTATTCCACTCTTGATGAGTATTTAAGCATTCCTAGTTTGCCGTTAAATGTGGCTATGAGAACTCTAGGAGATGTCTTTTAGTAAAATATATACAAATTTCTTCTTCCTGGGATATGCTCATGTTTAGTTTCAGTAGATGCAGCCAAACAATTTAGTTAGCATCCCACTCCCACCAGAAATATATAAAAGTTTCAGTTTCTCCAAGTGTTTGCCAACATTTGCCATTTTACATATTTTTTATTTTAGCCATTCTGTTGAATGTGTAGTACTATATCAATGGGATTTTAATTTGCATTTGTTGTCCTGACTAATGAAGCTAAACACATGTTCCTTTGTTATTTTTAATTTGAAATATTAAGAGGATACATTGTTGTTACATAAATACCTTCTATAATGCTTATTTCAAGGCTCTTATTGTGCCCTTCATCAGAATAATATTCACTGTACCTAAGAGGTAAGATTTTACCCATCATCCCTCTATATTGGTTTCCAATATCCTTCATATCTCTTTGTGCCTTCATGTACCCTTAATTTAGATTTCAATTATTGAAGAATACATATGGTGATCTATCCAGTTCTGTCAGTGGGATGCTGAAACACCCTCAAAATTAAGATGCTACTTTGTATTTCATTGCTTAAATCCAGTCAACTATGCTTTATGAATCTGGGATCTCTTGGGTTAGATCATACATATTTAGGATTGCCTTGTCTTCTTATTGAAATGGCTCTATTTACCATTAGATAATGACTATATTTGTCTTTCTTTACCATTGTTGAGTTAAAGTCTATTTTACCTGAAATGAGAAAGGCTACTCTTGCATACTTTTTGTTTCCATTTGCACAGAATATTTTTTCCATCCCTTTACCTAGAATCATTGCAAGTCCTTGCAAGTGACCTGGGTTTCTTGGAGACAACAGGTAGTTGGGTTGTGTTTTTTATTCATTCAGCTAGTCTACATCTTTTAAGTGGAGCATTAAGACCATTCATATAAAGTATTAGTATTGATAGGTGCATACCATTGTGTTCATCAAGTTGAATGATACCTTGTTTTGTTTTCCCTTTTGTGCTACTGTTATAAGAACTATGAGCTTTAACTTTTAGGTGTTTTCATACTGGCTGGTATCTATTGTGCTGTTGCATGTATAGAGCACTGCTGAGAATTTCCTTTGGGCAGATCTAGTAATGAAAAATTCCCTTAATGCTTACTTTTCTGAAAAAGTCTTTATTTTTCCATATTTATGAAACTTAGTTTTGTAGGATATAAAATTCTTGGCTGGCTGTTGTTCTAAGAAGACTAAAAATGGGGCCTCAATACTTTCTGGCTTCTAAGATCTCTGGTGAGAACTCTGATGTTAGGCTATTTTCCTTTAAAGGTTATTTGTCCTTTTCTCTTACTGTTTGTAGAATTTTCTCCTTCATTTCAATTTTGGCCATGTTGATGACTTTTTGTATGATGTCTTATTTGCTATTGCTATGAATCTTCCTGGTGTTCAATGACCATTTTACATCTAGGTATCTGAATCTCTGGAAATACCAGGCAAGTTTTTCTCAGTTATTTCATCAAATATGTATTCTTGCTTTTTTAGTTTTTCTTATTCTCCCTTCAGGACACATATAAGTCATGTATTAGCTCATTTTACATTGTCTTGTATATCTCTGAATGATTGTTCATTCTTCTTTATTCTTTTTTCAGTATCTTTGACTGACTAAGGGGTAGTTGTTTGGCTGGGGCCTTGCAGTCATAGCTACGGGACTAGGCTAAAGTACAGTAACATTAGGGTCATGGCTGCATGGTCAGGTGGTAGCAGAGGGCAGGGATAGACCCAAAGCAACTAGTTCTCACTGAGGCTGTCATCGCAGGGTTCCTCAGGTGATGTTAGCAGTGCCTGTTCTATCTGAATCCCTCATGAGTAGAAGGAGTGCATGGCTCCCAGTCACAGGCCATGTATAATTCTCTGCTTTCCCTGCTCCTCTCACCCTGGTCTGGCTAGGATGATGAAGAAGTAGTTGCAGCAAAGATGAGCCCTAGGTAGACCAGGCACTCTGAACTGGAGGTTCACAATGGCATCAGTTGTAGTGACCTGGGAATGGAAGCCATCAGGTCCTTGCTGTGCCCATTCTCTGATGCAGTGTCACTGCACAATCTACAAGCAGCTTTCTGATTGGGACTGAGGTCTGCATGATGCTTAGGACCCCCTCAAAGCAACTCATAATACCCATGGGGGCAGTATGGAGCTCTGGAGTTTTCTCCTACTATCTTTCAATCTCGCAAAGTGAATGGATCACTCTACTCCCTCACCTTCATTTGGAGTGTCTGCCTCATTGTTCTGATGATTTACATTGTGCACTGCAAGGAAGTCTATCTGTAGGTGGGAATTGACTTGTAACATTGGAGCCTCTTTTTGAGAGTAGCATGTGAGAGGTACTTCCAGTCTTCCATCATGCCTGAATCTCTTTCTTTTGCTTTCCTACTCATTTATTAATTAGCCATTTGAATGTCTTCTTTTGTGGATTTCCATTATAAGTCTTTGCCCATTTTTCCTCTTGCCTACCTTTGTACTCTCACCCCTACCCTTCCTTCTCTCTCCATTGTTTAATTAGGTTGTTTATCATTTTATTATTGATTTCTATGAATATACAGAGGGAGCCAAAAAATGTATGCACATTTTGAGAAAGGAAAGAAAATTTATTAAAATTGTAATGATCAATTTATCCCAATAACATTTGTTACATTGTATCTTGCATCTCTTGTAATTGCAGGGTCAAATATGACTTGAGTATTACATTTTTAATACAGCTTTTTCCTTCATTTTTGGCATTATGTGTATATATCATGGAATGGGTAGCAGCAAATGAGGAAGTTTTGGGAGTATAGATAAGAAAAAAGCTGATATCACTGTATAGGAACTTTTAAAGGCAATTCTGGAGAGTGCTAAGCAGAAAGCTAGATAGGAAAGCCTCCCTCTTCTTGGAGTACACATAAGTAACCACAAAAAATTTGTTAGCTGAAATGGAGTTAGTAGCGACAAATCTGATGAGGACTCACATGGAAATAAGACATATGCTGTTAGAAACTAGAGGGAATGTGATTCTTGTCATAAAGTGGTGACTAACTTGGTTTAATTGCGATTGTATTTTGGTGTCTTATAGAAGATAGACCTTGTAAATGATAAATGATAACACTGGATATTCAGCTGAGGAGATTTCTAAGCATAGTGTTGAAAGAGTAGCTTGGTTCTTCCTGACTGCTTGCTTATATTATAATAAAATATGAGAAGAGCGAAATAAAATGAAGTTAAATTATCAAGCAAAAATAAAGCAAAACTTGGATATTTGGAAAATTCTCAGCCTATCTATATCATACAAAAAAGTATATTTAAAAGAAAACACTAAGGATATGGTGGACCCATCCTTGGTAAGGAGATTAGCACAGGTATGACCCACAAACCTAATCAGCCACCCCAAGCAGAACAATGCCAGTTTAAACTGAGAGGGACAGAATGAAGAAAAGGCTATTACAGTTGGATTTTATAAGACAAAACCATAGAGCTATTAAGTCGCTAATATGTCTTATTCTTCAAGTCAAGGGAAGAATGTGTGTTTGAAATCATGAATGTTTCAAAAGATAGGTCATTTTCTCACAGTTATCAAGCCAAGGGGCCTCTACTCAAGGCTTTGGATATGAGGCCTCCTAGTGCCTTAGGAACAGAACCACTCAAAACACCATAGGCATGACACCCCCCTCCTTATCCCCTAGCAGAGCTTCAGGGGCAGGACTGCCACCGCTGGGGGGGGCGGGGACGGGGCTGGGCAGAATGCAGAGCATCTGGCCAAAATGGATCACTCTCAAGACAAGATTTCATGGAGTTTACCTCACTAGGTTTTGGACTTGCTTGGGACCCATTACTCCTTTCTTCTTCACAATTAATGATTTTTGGAATGGAAATTTCAGTCCCTTGCCTGCCCCACCATTGTATTTTAGAAGCACACAATTTGTTTTCACATGCTCACAGATGAGAGGAATTTTTCCCCAGGCAGGACAAATTATGCCCGGAATCTCACCTATACTAGATTTAGATAATATTCAGGTGAAACTTTGGCAATTAAATTTTAGAGTTGATTCTGGAAAAATTAAGACATTTGAAGCTGCTGGGATAGAATAAACATGATTTTTACATGAGAAGAACATGAATTTGGGGATCAGGGACAGAATATTATACACTTAATATTTGTATCTTCCCCAAACTTAAACATACGTTGAAACACTAATTCCCAGTGTAATAGTATTTGGAGGTGGATTCCCCTTGAGAGTGGATAGTGTAATAGTATTTGGAGGTGGATTCCCTTTGAGACTCATTTGAAATATATGGATAAAGTTGTCATTTGCTTTTTAAAAGAACTTAATATATTAGCATTTTTCTATGTAAGTAAATTATAGATGAAAAATCATGAAATCATTATAGATGAAAATCATTCTATAGGAGATCAATGAATTCTATTCAAAAAAAAGTAGTGGCCTTAGCCCATCATTGCAACTCTAATCTTAAAAACAGATTATAATACTCCTTTTAAGATAATGTCAATAATAACTCATATTTAGAGGATTTTTTGCTAGGATAGGTCCTCCAGTGCAGGGAACTTTAGTGGTCTATCTGAGGCTCTAAAGATTATTAAAGAAAGACTCAATCTAGACATGTCTCCTGACAGACCCTCCCCTATTTTCCCTGCTCAATCATAGTTCACAGTCTGTGCCAGACTCCCTCTTCACCTACATTTTTATTCTCTATATATTAGTCATATGTGTTGGTCTGAGAAGTAGAATGGGTGTTGCTTTCTGATTTTGTTTATATATTTTGCTTTTCATTTACTTTTTATTTTTCCTTCTGATTTTAAACTCTCTCCTTCCTTCCATGGACAACAAATTCCTACACATTTCTTTCTAATCATCACTTTTCTCTGGAATCTCATATATAACTTTATCAAAAGTCAGACAGATAGATGATCTGACTTTCATGGATAAAACAACTTTAACATTGTAAGCAAAATTTGATTTGTCAATAAATGAAATATTATTCTCAAGAATAGATATCCAGAAATGTTAATATGTAGCTGCTTCATTAATGGTAAAGCATTAAATCTAGAATCATCCTAACAAATCATTCATTAGGAAAAAAGTCTAATAAGTGGAATAATTACAAATTAGCTACAACTGATGTCATTAAAACAATAAGAATCCACTTTTATTAAGCTCTTTGAATACAAGCGAATTGCATGTGATTTCAAGGCCTCAGTGTCTTCCTATATTATGATGAAAAATATGTTAATATCCACCTAATATTATTCTTCTAAATAAGTGGGATAATCCCTGTGAATACACTGACTTTTGCATAATATCCATGCAATAGATATCATCTCTTATTTACAAGGTATTACCATATGTTATGGGTAAAATGTGTCTTATCATCCTCACCCTCACTCTCTAGCGAGGCTCCTATGTCAATGCCTTTTACACATCACTATGATTCTGTCACTCCATCCCCTCCCAGGAGCTTGTAATTATCTATTGGCTCTCCAGGGAATGGCAAGCATGATCTCTGGGAGGGGCATTTATGGCCTCAAGCAGCTATGGGCAGAGGCTCTATCTGGAGGCCAAGATATAATACAGACTAGTAGATGCTTCTACATAAAGCACCACGAGCACTATCAGTATACCCAGCAGATAAATAATTACTCAAGACATTTTTTGAAATTCAACTACCTAGTAAGTTTTTATTGTGCTGCTTCTGTGCATTTATGTCTGGCTTGCATATCTTTTGAACAATCATTTTTTTTAAAAGTCCATATGTTAATCCACAGGAGTATAAGTCAGAAGAAAGAGAATAAATTGGTTTTGAGATTG
>NW_003852417.1:8834113-8845907 GCF_000181295.1 Otolemur garnettii
AAAAAAAAAAAAAAAAAAAAGAGCAAGTGAGTGCAGTGAGGAGGCTGGCTGACCACCCATCAGTTGTATCAGTGCAACACTGCCCTTTACTACTCAATACCTGCTTTTCAGCAACTCAGATTCAGGACCTAATGTGGTCACTCACACAGCTCAGCCATGCTTTCTTGTAATTTTGACTAGGAAAGGAAATTATAGACTTTCAGAGTGTTTACCAAGTAGAAAATTATTTGGAACAACAATACCTTTGACTAGTATAATTAATTTAAAAAACCTTTTAGAATAAACTATAAGGGACTACATGAACCAGATGGACTTTGTTTCTCTTCAACATATAACAAAAAAGAAAGAAAGAAAGAAAGAAAGAAAGAAAGAAAGAAAGAAAGAAAGAAAGAAAGGAAGACAAATGAAAATAAAAGGATAGCTATCATCAGTGAAATAAAGCTTTGCTTTGTTAAAATATACCAGCTGTATTGCACACCCTGTCCTTTTACACTGTGCTCACATGAGCCTTGAGGGGGCATGAAGCAGCCTCATTTTACATAGAGCTACTGAAAGAGCAGATGCAATTACTAAGCTTTACTTTCTTTTTTCTTCTTAAAAGACACTTTTGGCATATTACTTCCAGAACAAAGACTTTCAGCAATTCCCTATTTTATAACTTCTTCATTTGGTATTCAAAATCTTTAATATATGAATATTCACCTTATTTTTTCCTACTATACAGGCTTGATGATTAAGTTCTCAAATTCATGCTAGGAAAATTGCTACATCCCTCATTGCTGAATATCACTATGGTCACCTGCATAGTACTCCTCTTGGGAAGCTAGGCATGGACACCAGTCCCTAGACTACCCATCAAAGCAATTTTGGAACTTGTTTTCTGGAATGACCATCAGAACTGTTGTCATATAGCACACAATAATGAACACCACTCGACAAGATGCGGCCACATACAACACAAACATGTCTGTGAGACACTGATATACCAAGGCTATGAAACCTTACTAAGTGGTTTGTACAGTGTTGCCAATATGAGCTCATGATGGCAAGTTTGCACACTTAATTGTCAGACCTCATATGACAACAGCTCTGATGCTCATTCCAGAAAAAGAGTTCCAAACTTGCTTTGAACAGTGGACTAGGTGCTGGTGTCACCGCACAGCTTCCCACGGGGGCTACTTAGAAAGAAGGCGACTGCAGTGATAGTCAGCAATGAGTCATACAGCACTTTTTCTAGGATGTGTTCACAAATTTAATTGTCAAACCTTCGTAGTTCCACTGAAAACTCTGTTTCAGCAACAAATACCAATTTTTGTTTCCTTAAACCCACTCCTATGCCTCAAATTTTGTGTTTCACTCAAACAACTACCTGTATCCAGAATTTACATCTTTTCTTTCCCTTAAACTTTTAAACATCTATGCTGTTCAAAGGACAGCTTAAATCTCATCTTACTAAGGAAATTTCTCAGAACACCTCCACGTTCCTTAAATCTTTCTAGTATGTATTTTTCATATCATTCTCTTAGTACTACCTCTGTTGCTGTTGTTTTTTCTTATCATTGGCTGTATCTGAGTTTCATTTAATCAACTGATATTTATTTAAGGCCTATTCTAACATGATCCCGAGCTAGGAAGCCAGGGTGATAAAGAATACTTCTATATTCTTAAAGATCTCTGAGTTTGGCAGAGAAGACATTCAAGTAAATACATTTTCAGAAGTACCTATGAAGATTTTTGTCTAATACAAATAAAAGATAGAATAATTAAATGAGATAAGAGATACATCATAGAGAGTTTGACAAGAAATCTATCACTTTGAAGGTATGTCTTGATGTAAAGTAAATAGAGCCATGTGTCCCTCAACTATGGGGATATATTCTGAGAAATAGATCAGTAAGTGATTTCATCCTTGTGCAAACATCAGAGGGTGCACTTACACAAACGTAGGTGGTATAGCCTACAACCCACTTAGGCTATACGATACAGCCTGTTGGTCCCAGGCTACAAACCTCTACAGCATCATACTGGCTGAATACTATAGGCAACTGGAACACAATGGTAAGTATTTGTGCATCTACGCCTATCTAAACGTAGGAAAAATAATGTGTTGGTCTACAACATTAGGTCAACTGCAATGCCAGTAGGCAATAGGAATTTTTCACATTACAATCCTCTGGGACCACCGTCATCTACGTGGCCTGTCTTCGACTGAAGAGCTGATATGTGGTGCACGCTGCAATAGCTAATGTTTATTCAGCATTTAGTATGTATATAAGGTTCTACCTGCCTTACATATCTCACCTCAGTTAAATTCAGAACCTCCTTATCATGTGGGCGCCATCAGCTCATCTTGAACTGTAAAATACATAATAATTTTCTGGAGATCTTATTAAAAATCCAGATTTTGTTTTAACAGGTCTAAAGTAGGGGCTGAGAGTCTACATTTCCAATAGCTCAGGTAATGGTATTGCTGATACAGGCTCTACCATGCACAGCAAGGAGCACCATTAAAGTGCTAAACAAGGGCTATATAACATACAACATGCCCAAGTTTTCACAGATAAATGAGTGATAGAGCCAGAATTTTAACTCAATCTGTGTGGCCTATAAGGAGTAGAATTATGTAGGTCAAAAATAAGACAAAAGGGCTCGGCACCCGTAGCTCAGGGGTTAGGGCGCCAGCTACATACACCGAGGCAAGCAGGTTCGGTCCCACTAATCAACAATGACAACTGCAACCCCAAAAATAGCCAGATGTTGTGGTGGGCACCTGTAGTCCCAGCTACTTGGGAGGATAAGGCAAGAGATTCACTTAAGCCTAGGAGTTTGAGGTTGCTGTGAACTGTGATGCCAGGGCACTCTACCCAGGGCAACAAAGTGAGACTCTGTCTCAAAAAAAAAGAAAGAAAGAAAAGAAAGAAAAAAGAAAATAAAAAGAAGACAAAAGGATTCTCAGCCAAGAGGTCCTGTGTTGGCAGAGGCATTATGAAGTATTTTAGATGCCTCATTTAGTTTTATCATCATAAGAATTTCATGAAGTATACATTAACTTCATTTCTGAAGGTACGGACTCTGTTTCTCATTTGAACTTACACATTGTGCACAGGATTTAATTCTAATGAAGATCTGCCTACCTCAAGGATCAAGAGATTGTTCATTAATCCCACATTGCCCCCCATATCTAGGAGGAACCAAGTTAGAGGTCAGTATAATCAAAATCATGAGAGCATGAAAATATTCAATCAATTTGGAGTTCTATAAATACATCAGTTAGACTGGAGAATAACAGAAGAGAAGAAAGGTACTACAAGCATTATTAACTCTGGGCAAATAGAGTGAAAAAGTTTCACATTCCTTCGCTGGAGGGCTTCACCATCACCGACCTCCCGAATCAGTGTTATTTCACATTTTAGTAGAACTCTTGTATCTTTCTAAGAGCCTATAACCTAGGAAGGTTTGGGAGAATGTCCTTTAAGTGAATCTTCAGAAATATATATATATATATATATATATTTCTGTTTGTTAAGTAAAGTCCCCCTTGTAATTTGGTCCTACCCCCAAGAGGTGTGCCATACACATGACTCCTATCCCCCTCCCTCCTCCCTCCCTTACCCCTACCTTGTATTAGATCATCTACTTCCTTCATAATAAAATTGAGCACGTTGGAGTTTTGCTTCTCCATTTTTGTGACGCTTTACTAAGAAGAATGTGTTCCACCTCAATCTAAGTTAATAAAAAAGATGTAACATTTCCATCTTTTTAATGGCTAAATAGTATTCCATAGTATACATATACCACAGTTTGTTAATTCATTCCTAGAACGGTGGGCATTTAGGTTGGAAAGAATTATGGAGAATCCTCAAAGAACTCAAATTAGACATCCCATTTGATCCATCCCATTACTAGGCATTTACCCAGAAGGAAACAGATCATTTTTTTCATAAGGACATTTGTACCAGACTATTTATCACAGCTCAATTTACAATTGCCAAAACATGAATCCATTTAAATATCCATCTTCCCCTTTCTTCCTTCCCCAGAAAGAAAGTTTAGAAACAGAGGGATTTCTCTATTACATTTCGTGTTCTGGTATAACTTCCTCAGGTGGCAGCTGTCCACCATTGTAGGGATTAATGGTCCTTCTCAAGGTAAGAGGACCATGGAGCACCACTGTGCTGGGATTACTTGGAATGTCCTGCACACACGGTTAACTATTCAATGTGCAGGCAAATAGTGTGCTGTGGATGCAGAAAAAGAGTGGGCACGGTGTCAAGGGTTGCTCAGCCTCT
Source organism: Otolemur garnettii (assembly GCF_000181295.1). Lineage (NCBI taxonomy): Eukaryota > Metazoa > Chordata > Mammalia > Primates > Galagidae > Otolemur > Otolemur garnettii. Next base: position 8,838,403 of record NW_003852417.1, read on the forward strand.
TGTCTTCTTTGTCAAATAAGTAGCAGGACAGTACCAATAGCTACTGCTTATTAAGCACCCACAACGGGTTAGGTTCTTTTTTGCACACTTTACACACATTCTCTCCTGTGCTCACATAAATTCTGCAAATTACATTTGCTGTCTCTATTTTCTGATGATAAATCTGAGATCATGATTAAGTCAATTCACAGACCAATGCCACAGAGCTTGTGAAGAAGATAAGAACTGAAATACAAACCACATCTACTTGGCTCCAAAGCCCCTATTCTTATCACCAATCACTTCTTACTACTTTTATTTTTTAATTTGCCCATGACAACCTGATATGGCTTGAAAACAGCCCTTGAATCTGAACGCCCTAAGCTTATGATTATGAGGGAAAAGATATATTTCTCCATTGCCTAGAGCAGGTAGTGCTCTCTCTTTGCTGGGCTGGAAATGCTGCCATGTGGAGGAAGAGAGAATCAATATTTTACCAAATGCAGTTAACATGCTTGCACATGCTTTAGAGGAGCCAATTCTAGGCTTCATTATCACATACAAATGGAAACAAATTAGGAGGCTGGCAATGTAGGGTGAAAAAAAAATCCTCTGTTTTGACAAGCACTCCTAAGAATCTGAGCTCTGGAGGGCATCCTGTTCCCTGTGTGGGTCCTTGCAGGGTTTTCCGAGGAAAATTACAGTAGCCTCCCACCACAACATGGAAAGGAATATTCATTGCATTTACAAGGCATTTTCTTTTAGGTGAATTTGTTGTTTATGCTGGTCCAAGAAATCTAGTAAAAACTAGTCACGTGATAAGGTCAATGTTTAGGAGGTTACAGGATTTCAGAAACAAAGCACTCTGGTTTCTATTTAAGTAACTACAGTTTAGCTGCTGCTAAATAATTGCATCTTATGTTGGCAGATGCTTTATGGAGTATTTTAGATGCCTCATTTCTTTTTATCATCATAAGAATTTTATGAAATATATGTTAACTTCATTTCTGAAAGGATGGGCTCAGTTTCTCATTTGAATTTACATAGTAATTATAGGATTTAATTTTAACCATTTGCCTACCTCGAGGACCAGAGACTGCTCACTAATCCCAAATTACCCTCCTGCCATCCCATATCTAGGAGAACCCAAATTACAAGCATGTTTACTGTCAAGAATATATACAAAAAAATTACGTGTGTCTTTGGACAGCCAACTATCCAAAATTGAGGAAACATAGAAATAAACACAATAAATGAGACAATAAAATGACACAATAAAATGACACAATTTAACACAATTTAAAAAACACATTTTAATACAATAAAATGACACAATTTTCACAAATTTGGAGCTCATGAGAACCTGTCCTACAACGTTAAGTTATTTAACTATTCCTGTGACAAAAGACTGACATTTAAAAAATAATAGCCAGTAGGAAGCTGTTTAAAATATTCTTATTTCAGTTAAAATGCAGTGGTCTTCATTGTCTCTGGATACCCATGCCCATGGCAGCTTTTTCATAGCTGCCCAAGCAAAGATGATTATTGAAAGAGACGACCAAAGACCTCAGGAAAGTGTGGCAGTCTCAATCAGAGAAAATGTCTTTGTTGAGTAATCAAAGTCATTTGATTAAGTTCTCTCTCCCCATGACACCAACATTTTCAAGTTGAGATTGAGGGCTGAGTTGTCTCAACACTAATTAGTCGGAAAACAGACTGTGATTAGAGAGCTAAAAAGTGATAGGAGAGCAAGGCAGAAGAGGCTAGTGCTAAATTGGCTTCCCACAGAAAGGAATCTTGCCATATGAGCCAGCTGTGATGCCCAGAGAGCTTCATATCTGATCTCTTCACACAGGAAACTTAAAAGAGAAACAGACAGGGGAGCCAATTAAATCACTGATCATAGTCTTGGCCATGGAGAGCCCACTATGACCATCAATGCCAAGACTCTAAACACAACAGCACGTTCCTCTTTGAGCAAAAATTTCTGTTTTTCTCCTATGAAAGGCTAAGACTAAGAGCTACCAGAATGATAGCCTTGTCCACTGACCATCTGAGATTCTGGTCATCAACCGAATGATTATTAGTGGGTTTTATTTTGTTTACTTATTTAATTTTTTTGAGGCAGAATCTGACTTCACCACCCTCAGTAGAGTGCTGTGGCATCATACCTCCTAGCAACCTCAAACTCTTGGGCTCAAGTGATCCTCTCATCTCAGCCTCCCTAGGAGCTAGGACTATAGGCACAAATCAAAATGCCCAGCTATTTTTAGAGACAGGGTCTGGCTCTTGCTCAGGCTGAGCTTGAACTCCTTAGCCCAGAAAATCCACCCACCTCAGCCTCCCAGCGTGCTAGGATTACAGGCATGAGCCACCACTCATAACCTTATTAATTAATTTTAAATATATCTTCCAGCTTATCCTCTACATCACTCTTATGGTAATAATTTGAATATGCAAATATGATCAGGTTATTTTCCTTTAAAAATCCTCTAATGATCCTTCATCTTCTACATGGTAAAATCTAAAGCCACAGGCTTGGCATAGAAGACCTTCCTTGATCTTACTCTGCTGAGGTGTCCAGCCCCCTTTCTGGTTTCCCACTCTTCTTGCATTTTAAGCAAACTCAACTTCTTGAATTTCTGTGATTAAATGCCTTCTCTGGGCTTGTCTACCTGAAAAATATTTTGTGTAATCTTTAAATTTCAGCTCAAATGCTCTTCTTTTGTAACATCTCTTACTCCCCTAAAGAGGTGAAGGTTCTTATTCCCCAATGGGCTCATAGAACCATATGGCAATTATCATAGTGCACTGTATATCATAGTACACCATAAAAATAGGTTTACTTTTCTATTTCCCCTAGTCTATTGAAAACTATTTGAGAACAAAGATTGTGTCTTTCATATTTTGATACAAACATACTAGGCATCTTAGTGCCTAGTATAAAATCTAGAACAGAGGAGCTATTCAGTACATGAGTAGATGAAAAAGAAAAAAAAAAAATATATCTTTGAATCCCACGTAATACTTCTCCATTAGACTATGTGCTCTATTTCAGGAATGACATTTCTCATTAAATTTAGGTTCTTCTGTGTTTGGGTAGCAGCAGCAAAAAGAGTTCCCCAAAGTATTCTTCCCTGAAGCTAGAAATATTTGCCCTTACCCTACTCTCCTTAGCCATTGACCGCAGACTACCAGAGGAAGCTAGACTAACAGAGCTCAAAGGTGCAAACGGGCTCAGATTTAGAGCAAGTTGAGTAATTGATGTTGTTTCTGCTGCTTATGTGGGAGCACAACAGAAGTTTTCTGGATGCACTGGCTATTTCTCTTTTCCATCTTCTTTCATCCTCATTCCTTCCCTTAAATCTAACCTGTTATATGGGACAAAGCCTGTGGCACAGCCATTCTCTTCTTCTGACTTAACCTCTTACCCGATCCTCTTTCAACCTGAAAGGAGGCCTAGGCTGCTGCATACACAGAAAAGGCCCTGAGATTCTAACAGAGTGGAAAAGGTGGATGATGGTTAATAAACCATAATCTGGGATTGGAAATAAACACTGGTCATTTATATTAATCTCAAATTGTATTAGTCCATTCACTTATAAATTAAATTCATTGACGAATGAATTAATTTAGCACACAGATGCTTAGCACCCAGGATGTGTCACAAAGTACCTGCTAAGTCTGTAAAAACTAAAAACAAAGTCTTAGCACAGTAGGTCCTAGTAACTGCAAAGAAGCTTGTAAGAGCCAGGCCAGAGGCAAGAAGCTGAAATAAAATTAATTCACCAATCAAAGTATCTGAGAGAAATATCAAAAGAGTAATGCATTTTATAAAGTTACATCTCTAAAAACTGTCAGTAAGATGTAGCAGCCATTAGATAAATTATTTCAAAAGGCATTTGGTGTTTATTGGTGCATCTACATTTCTTTCTTCTTTGACTCCAGGGGCTCCAGCCACCATATATTTTTATCTCCATAAAAAGATCTTCTTCCCACTGACTGCCACTCTGTCAGTAGATGAACATAAAACAAAATACAATAAAGTAAAATAAAACAAAAGGAAAAAAATGAAAAATACAGGCCGCCGGGGTAATTCAGTCACTTCTAATTCAAGTAGCAGCTTTGTTCTCCCCAGAAAGAGAAGAAATATAAGAATCCCAGCAAGAACTGTCGACAAAGGAATTTGACTGATTTTTTTCTTTTTCGCATATGTATATAAACACTTTTAAAATTCAAAATTGCCTTTAGTACTACCCACATACAACATTTTAAATTTTCAAAGTATTGAAGGATTTACTTTATAATCCATTTCCATAATATCCCTCCACATATTTTTTTGCTCCAGCCTATCTCATCAGGGAGCTCATAGCTCCATGAAGGAATTATTCACTATTCAGATTCCTCTAGAAAGGCAGAAGGTGCGGATTCCATGAATATCGAAAGTACAAAGTAAATGTTGTGGAAATTTACAGGAAGGAAAGATGATTTGCATATTGTTCTGGGTTAAGAGTATGCTCTCAAAACTCCATGTTGAAGTCCTAACCCCCGGTACCTCAGCATGTGACTACTTGGAAGTAAATGGGGATTTTTCAGAGGCCATTAGTTAAGATGAGGACATCTGAGTGGGCTCTAATCCAATATGACTTCCCTTATAAGAAGGGAAATTTGGACATAGACACTCACACACACAGCACCATGTGAACGTGAAAGCAGAGAGCATGATGATGCTTCTGTGCCTAAGATTGCCAGAAAACCATCAAAAGTGAGGGGACTGGGATGTGACCGATTGTTCCACATAGCACCTCAAAAGAAACCAACTCTGCTCTCAGCCTTTGACCTCAGACTTTGAGACTGCAGATCTGTGAGACAATACACTTGTTTAAAACTCCTAGTCTATGGCTTGGCGCCTGTGCCTCAAGTGGCTAAGGTGCCAGTCACATACACCTAAGGTGACGGGTTCGAATCCAGCCCAGGCCCCCAAAACAACAATGATGGCTACAACCAAAAAATAGACAGGTGCTGTGCTGGGCGCCTGTGGTCCCAGCTATTTGGCAGGCTGAGGCAGGAGACTTGCTTGAGCCCAGGAGTTGGAGGTTATTGAGAGTTGTGATGCCACAGCACTCTACCCAGGGGGATAGCTTGAGGCTCTGTCTCCAAAAAATAAAAAAATAAAATTCCTAGTCTGCAGTACTTTGTTACAGCAGCCCTCAGAAACTAAATCATCACAATAAATTGCAATAAAAATCATGCAACTTTTTTCATTTCCCAATGAGTCTAAAAGTTGTGTTTGTACTATACGGTAGCTTACTAAATATGCAACAGTCTTATGTCTGAAAAATGTACATACCTTAATTAATAAATACTTTATTACTAAAAAATAGTAGCGATAAACTGAGCCTCTGTAAGTCATAGTCATTTTGCTGGTGGAGGATCTGGCTTTGATCTGATGCCTGCTGACTGATCAGGGTGGTGGTTGCTGAAGGTTAGGCTGGCTGTGGCAAGTTCTTAAAATAAGAAAATTGATTCTTCCTTTCATGAAAGATTTCTCTGTAGTATGAGATGCTGTTGGAATATCAACATTGAAGATAATTCTCTCCAGCCTTGCTGCTTCTTCATAGAGTCCGTTGATGGAATATTTTAAGCCTCTTTTTTTTTTTTTTTTTTTTTTGTCATATTAACAGTGTTCCCAGCATCTTCAACAGGGGCAGATTCCACTGCCGAGGCCGTTAAGCAACTCCTCCTCTGTTAAGGTTTTGTCATGAGTTGGCAGCAATTCAGTCCCATCTTCAGGCTTCCCTTAACATTCTAGCTCTCTTGCTGTTTCCACCACATCTGCAGTCACTTCCTCCACTGACATCTCGAACCCTCAAAGTCACCCAGGAGGTTGGAACTAACCTTTCTCAACTCCTATTAATGTTGATGTTTTGACCTCTTTCCATAAATCTCAAATGTTCTTAATGGCATCTAGAATGGTGAATTCTTTCCAGAAGGTTTTCTTTTCTTTTTTTTAATTTCTTTCCAGAAAGTTTTCAATTTACTTTGACTAGATCCATCAGAGGAAATGCTACCTATAGCAGATATGGGCTTATGAAATATATTTCTTAAATAATAAAACTTAAAAGTCAAATGTACTCCTTGATTCATGGCCTGCAGAATTGATGTTGTATTAGCAGATATAGTTTTGGGGTTTTTTTGGCCAGGGCTGGGTTTGAACCTGCCACCTCCAGCATATGGGGCCAGCACACTACTCCTTTGAGCCACAGGCACCACCCAGTATCAGAAGATATAAAAAAATCATACCATAGTAACACAAAAAACCCAATGATCACAGATCATAATAATAGATATAACAATAAAAGTGTTTGAAATGTTGCAAGGATTGAATTACTAAAATGGGATGCAGAAATCCAAAGTGGGCACATGATGATGAAAAAAACAGAGCCAACAGACGTGCCTGATCAAAGCTTCCATTTGTAAAAAGCACAATATGTGTAAAATGAATAAACAGACACACAGGGAAACACAGCACGCAGGTAAACATACTACTCCTGCGTCTATATTCTGATTGTTATTTTTCTCCTCACCTTCTTGAAAGTGTTTCCTTCTCTGCTCATTGGCAGAAATGTTTTCCCCAGTGGAGCTCAAATCTGCAAACCCACTGGCCAGACCTCTTGCTCCCCCGGACCTTCCACAGCATGTGACTCTTTTTACTGTCTACCTCGCTGGAGCTGAAGAAGGAGAAGGGGACAGACCTCTTCAGTGAGGTTCTCAGAGCCCCAGTATAAACATTGAAACAATGCCTGAAAGTGACTTCTGAGTTTGAAGAAAATCCTCACTAAGGCATCAGTTTCCAGTGAGGGTGAAAGGGCAGGAGTTGAAGACCAATGCAGGGCTTCTCATCCTTGGTGCTATGGAATGGCCATCACATTATCCTTGATGTACTAGATGTCATCAAAATGTCTTCCTTATATATTTCCTTTATCTTCGGGTTAAGAAAAAAGTCATTGAGGGCCAGATCAGGTAAGTAGGAAAGGTGTTCCAATGCAGTTATTTGCTCACTGACTAAAAACAGTGCCATATAAGCTGGTGCATTGTCATGATGCATGAGTTACACCTTTCTCATGTCCAGATTTTCAGTTAAGGGCAGCGCCTCTGGCTCAAGGAGTAGGGCACTGGCCCCATATACCAGAGGTGGCAGGTTCAAACCCCGCCCTGGCCAAAAACTGAAAAACAAAAAAGATTTTCCTATTTCTCTATCAATGTTTACTTGGTCTGCTATGCTTCTAACTGTCAGCCAATGATTTTGACACACAATTCAATGAATTTTTTCAATGTCTTGATCAGTTCTGCTTGTTATTGGCAACCATGACCTCTCTTCATCAGTTAAACTTTCTCTCCCATGGAAAAAAACATTTATTCCTTTTGTACACTGCCCTTGTCTTCAAGGCAGTATTCTCATAAACTTGGACTAACATGTCCCTGTTTCAATTCCACTCTTGCCAAGTTTAGCAAGAAATTTAATG
>NW_003852417.1:8846624-8855692 GCF_000181295.1 Otolemur garnettii
ACATGGTAGCTTTCAGAGTTAGGATGGGGTCATGTCTTGACATGGCATCAGGGATATTCCAGATACCCTTGAGGAAAGAATGAATGGAGTGAATTTGAATGATTGGGAATCTCTCACATCAGAAAGATTAGGATTTTTATGCTATTATGCTCCTTTCAGAGGAGCTAGGAAAGTGTCTACAGTGAGGTCCCTTGGCAGCTGTTAATTAAAGTCAGCAGTAAGGCCCTCAGACTCAAGGACCTTCCCCGCTCCCTTTATCCCACCCACCATAGAAGTGACAGCCCCATCCGCTGTGGTTGTCTTTTGTGTTTCTAGGATAGCTGAAGACTTGAACATCCAACTGTATAATGTTTCTCACGTGCTTTGGTTTTGTTTTGTGGTTCTGTTTTGCTTTTTATTTAATGAGCAACCTAGCAAAGAATGCCCAAAGCATCCAAAGTCCACATATCTGGGAGCATTTGGAACTAAACGAGAACCTGCCCCAGTTATTTGGTATGAAGATTTTCTGTGTATCAGCATCACTTCCCCGAAGTGATCAACTCCTCAACCTGTAACAAGGACTCCAGAATGTCAGAATAGTTAGTGAACTAGAGATGGTAGGCTTCATTATTTACTTTGACGTAATGAAAAATTACTACTCTGCAGTACATAAAAACCCTCCCCTCTGGTCCTCAGCCCCACCTTCCATTGCTCTGCACCCCACGTGTACATACTGCTCCCCAAATAGGCCTGTCATCTGCTTTCCATCTACTTGCTCTTTGAGTCTGACCCTGAAATATTTCCTCATTGAAACTTTCCCTGAGCCCTACAAACAAAGTCTGTTCATCCTTGTCCTGGCCACATCTGTCCCTGGCACCCACCTCCATTATGTGGTCACTCACCCTATTTTAATCATTTATTTTCCTGTGTCTCTCACCATTTCTTAATTCTCAACCAAGTAACGCTGCTTCATCTAAGCAAGCATCTCTGTGCCACAGGATGTGCTGTATTAGAATTGGGTCTACTGTATCTGGTATGCTCCATCTTAAATAATGACCTGTCACGTGAGAAAACATTCCACGCCTTCCAGTTTTAATTCCTGGGGAAAACTGACTGATATTAACTCAAAGAATTTATTGTCCCTCATGCCTGCAGTTTTCATAGCATAAATAAAACTACTCATGTAATTTTTAGATTCATAATGTTTACTGTGAAATGATGGATTAGCATTCATTTGACTAAACTGTGGACTGTCTAAATTATTTTTAAAATTATTCATTAAAACTGGTGCAGGGCATATCAATCTTTCCTCAGAAATAGAATTCCTGGTTATATAATGAGAGAGAAATTTCTCATTTAAAAAGAATGCATTTAAACGTCAACATCTATCTCTAAATGTTCTGAGATTTGGCAGTCACAGTTGAAGAGTTTACCTAGAATTTAATAATTCCTTGTTAAAGTACATTTTGTGATCATAAAAATTAAGAAATATTTCTACTCTGAATTTTATTTGAATGATATTTTGTCATAATAACAATTGATGATTTTTTTTATTAAGCAATCCTCTTTACTATAATAAGTGCTTTATGTAACTCTCATAGGAAGATTTTGAGGTAGGTCTCTAATCTTCCAGATAAAGAATTTTCAGTTCAGAGATGAAGATGATTTGTCCAAGATCACATAGCGTGTCAGGAGAGGACCTAGGATTTGAATTCTTCACTCTTTCCCCAGGCTCTTAATATCTATCCTGGGCTGCATTTACACTGCTAACGTTGTCACCCAAGACTTCTGTGGTCTTTGAAATGAGAATTGATAAGTCTGGTAGTTCATGTGTTACTTTCATATTCTCTAAATTCAAAGAGTTGAAAAGTAGCAAAACTGGACACTCTAAGCCAAGTATTATGATTCTTAGGTCAGTGCCTAACCCCAGGTTACCTTTTCCATGTATTTGGACATTTAGAAGAATTAGAAGAATATGCATGAGCACATTGTAATGGCTGTTTTTATGTGTCCACTTGTCTGCATCATACGGTGCCCAGATATTGGGGTAAAGTCCTTTTTGTGTGATTATAAGGACGTTTTCAGATGAGATTCACATTTGAATTGTTAGACTGAGTAAATCAAATCACCTTCCCCAGTGTTGGTGGCAATGCATGTCTATTGAAAATATGAATAGCACACAATATTGGAGAAAGGGAGAATTTGTTCTCTCTGCCTGACTACTTGAGCTGGGACAGGTATTTTCTCCTGTTCCTCAGCCTGGGATTTGCGCCATTGGTGTCTCTGTTTCTCAGGCCTTCAAACTTACACTATACCACCTTCCTCCCTAGGTGTCAAACTTACTGAGGGAAGATCATGCCTTCCTAACCACTTAAGCCAATTACTTATATTAAGTCATATACAGGTGTGTGTTATATTAGATACAATAAAGATAGGTAGAAAGATAGAAAGATAGCTATGTATAGAGAGATGATAGATGTCCATCTGGCTGTCTTTATCTAGAGATCTCTTACTGATTCTTCTTTGGAGAATCATGACTAACACACACACACACACACACACACACAAAACAGCTGTATATAATTGTGATGCCTTTAAAAGTTCCATGAAAAAGAGACATTAAATGTTAATAATGCTCTAGTTGAACCCTTAAACTGGATTAAACTGGCATAAACTCTAAGAATTGCCCCCATTTTCCCCTGGGATAGGAGACTTTTTAGATAATAGACAGATTGATATTGTTAAAAAGATTTTTTAAGGGTATTACCAATACATGATTCCATACATGTGATGAAAATGAATCAACACTTTTTAACTTTAACATACTAACAAGAAAGATGCTCTTTTCTCTGCAGGCCATTCTCAAGGTCATTTGAGACTCATTCGCTCAGTACAAGCAGAATGCTTGCTCAGAGTTACTCCTAGACTCTCCAAGTCTGTGTTTGCTGGTGAAGAACATGGACTGCATACAGATGACTTCACCTCTGCAGCACAGAATTTAAATCAGGCGAACAAGAAGCCAGCCAGTCACCAAAATACATGTTAATCTGCCTCTGGAGCAAACCCACACACTGACTAAATATTTTGGTTGTATCAGAATTCCACCAATATCAAACAACTTCAAATAAGGCTATGGTTAAAAGCACCTAATTTTATCAATCAAACTACTCTTGCATTTATTATGAGTTCTGCTTATCTTTTGTTTACATTTTCATTAAAGAATAACATCCAATAAAGTGTATGGTTAAGTATTCAGTCTGATACATTTTGACAGAAATTTGCACCTGTGAAACTATCACTATAACCAAGATAATGAACCCATTCATCTACCCTAAAAGCTTCTTCAAAATCTTTTCTAATCTCTGCCTCCCATCCCCCTCTGCAGCCTTCTCCCTAAAGATCTGCTTTCTGTCACTATAGATTAGTTTACATTTTATAGAGTTTTCTATAAATGAAATTATACAATGTGTTCTCTTTTTGTCTGGCTCCATTCACTTAACAAAATTGTGTAGTTACCTCTATTCCAGCATTCATATTGCTCCATCTAGGAATAAGTCATTATTTCTGAATATGGTTCCACCATATGGGTATACTACATGTGTTCAGCTACACATCTGCTGATGAACATTTCCAATTTTTGCCTTTTACAAATAAAACTTCTAAGAACATTTGTATACAAGCCCTTATTTTTTAGTTCTAAAAGATCTTTATCTGGATACTAGCCTGTTATCAGATGAACGCTTTGTAAATATATTTTTTTTCAGCTAGGAAATTATCTTTTCATTCTTATAATAATTTCCTTTGAAAACCAAATTTTAGCTTTGATGAAGTCCAATCTGTTAAGTTGTTCTTTTATAGATGATGCTTTTGGAACAAATCTTTGCTTACTCCAAGGTCAAAAAGATTTCTCTCATTTATTTTTCCAGAAGTACATGTATAAAGTTTAAAATTTTACATTTAGGCCTATGATCCCATTTGAATTAATTTTTACATGATAAGCGAAATGAAGTCCATTACTTTTTGGTTTTTTTGTATCTCAATATCCAGTATCCAGTACCTTTAATGGGAAAGACAAACAATTTTTCAGCTTTATCAAAAATCAATTGTCCCTATATGGGTGGGTTGGATTCTGGAATTGATTCTGTTTCACTGATTGACTTATTTTGATGCCACATCACACCGTCTTGGTTACTACAGCTTTCTAATAAGTTTTGACATTAGGTGATACTAACTCTCCAAATTCGTTTTTCATTTTCAAGAAAGTTTTGGCTATTCCAATTTCTTTGCATTTCAATATGTTTCATAACTTGTCAATTTCTACAAAAATTCTACAAATATTTTTACTGCAATTACATTAAATGTTTAGATAAATTCAAAGACACCTCCCATCTGAACAATATTGAACCTTCGAACCTTTAAATTCAGGTATGGAAGTCTTCTTTAATTTAGATCTTTATTTTCTCCTGACAATGTTTTGTAGTTTTCAGTTCACAGGATTTTGTAGGATATTTTTCTGCATTTATTGAGATATTACATAGTTTTGTTTGTTGATTTGTTAATAGTGAATTATATTATTTGATTTTTGAAGGTTAAATCAATCATAGATTCTTCAGATACACCATGCCGGATCATGTTGTCATATGTTTTGTGTACATTTTTAGTTTTAAATTACTAAAATCTTATTAAAAAATTTATCCCTGTGTTCATGAAAGTTATTGTTCTACATCAGTTTATTTCCTAAAATGTCTTTGCCTGGTTTGGTAGTTAGGCAGTGCTTCACAGAATGAATTAGGAAGTATTTTCTCTTTTTTAGTTTTTTGGAACTGTTTGTATAGAATTGGTATTATTTAGTCTTTAAATGGCAGAATTTATCAGTGAAATTATCCTGACCTATGGTTTCTTTTGTGAGAAAGTTTTAAACTACAAAATTCAATTTTCTTAATAGATTTATACTGTATAAATTTTGTATGTGAATTTTGTTAATTAGTGTCTTTCAAGAAAGATTGTTCACCTAGGCTTTTAAATATAAAACCTAATACTTTAGACTGGGCGCAGTGGCTCACACCTGTAATCCCAGCACTCTGGAAGGCTGAGGTAGGTGGATTGCCTGAGCTCAGGAGTTCATGAACAACCTGAGCAAAAGTGAGACCCAGTCTCTAAATTTTGGCAGGCTCCTATAGTCCCAGCTACCGGGTAGGCTGAGGCAAGAAAATTGCTTGTGAGGGGCTCCTGTAGTCCTAGTTACTAGGAAGGCTGAGATAAGAAAATTGCTTGAGTGCAAGAGTTTGAGGTTGCTGTGAGCTCTGACTCCACAATATTCAACCCCAGGGTGACTTAGTGAGACTCTGTCTCAAAACATAAAAAATAAAAAAATAATAAATTAATAAGTAATAACACTTTAAATATTATTCCCTTTTAATATCTGTAGAGTCTATAGCGATTTCATCTCTCTCTAGTTTTGGCAAATTGTGTCTTCAATTTCTTCCTTATCAAACTCTAGGAGTTAATTAATTTTATTGATTTTCTCAAAGAGCCAGTTTGAAGTCTTGAATTATGGGGAGGAAGTTTAAAACACAAAAGGGAGATAAAAGGATAAGTAAAACTTAGATATGCCAAGTCTATAGCCCTAACTTTTCTAAAATAAACATATTTTTAAAAAGAAAAAAAACCCCACATTTCCAAGGAGCACTTGATCTTATTAATAAGAGGTACCTGAGTGTATGGGTTGCAGGCAGTGAATTCTGGAACCAACACATCTTTGTGTCCTGTCTCTGCCTCTTACCAGCAATGTGATCTTAAGCTTACTAATCTTTCGTGTCTTGGTTTTCTTATCCATAAAACAAAAATAATAATATTACCCCGCCCATAAGAAGTTAGTATGGTTAAAATAAAACACATGTAAGTGTTCACTCTTTTAAAACAAAGGATCTAGAAATTATCTACGACACCTTCACATATAAAATAGGGGCATTTTATATTGCAAAGAAGCAGCATTTTGCCAAGAGAGAAACAAAGTTTCAAAGAGAGCTAAAGCGGACGCAGAGAAAGAGTTGGCATTTGAAGAGCACATCATATCCAAACATGTTCATGTCTCTGTTGAGCGTGTCTCTAGCAGGCTTCCGAGTGCTGTGTACAGTGGGAAATCTTTGTATCTCGTAGGGGCTTAACACTGATGGAAGTATCCTTCCTTGATTCTCAAGAATAGACCTAATTTCAAATACTAAATTACTACGTTCTGTTCTCAAAGGCCACCAACGTGTCTGTCACTTACCGACATTGCTTCACTGTCCATGACAGGCATCAAAACACATGCTTTAATGGTTCTGGCTCCTAAAGTGTGGCTGTCTCATTCAAAAACTGTATTAAAGGAACGAGAAATGTGAGGCTCTTAGAAGAGATGTGACTTTTTTTCTTTTCACAAGGCAGAGCTTGCTGGATTCAGGTTCTCCATGGGGGGAAATAAGTCTTCATATAAATCATTACTGAAAATAAAAACAGAATCTCTTAGGAGCTTCACAAACTTCAGGGCACCAAACAAGAAGGGGAGGAACAGGACCAGCAGCTTGCCATTTTCACTGTTCTCTAAGTTGTATGTGCAGGGAAGGATGAATAACGTATCTTTGACCTGAATCCCAAGAGGCATGCCACTCTGATTCTGCAACTCCTCAGCTCACGCTGGAGAACGTCATATACCTCAGACTACCACCCGCTTAAATAGGAACAGAGGGGCATGAGACACCAGTCATCATATAAGTTCAGCTTCATGTGGTGTTTCTACTATTTTGTTTTAAAATCTATCGAGTAAAAATGCAAACCAAATACCTCAGTGCTAGAGGCCTCTCCTGACAGTAAATTCCAGGGCTTTGGAGTAATGTGCACCATTCAATCTAGTGAGGAATTTGTAAATCTGAGGAATACAGAAGCTAGATAGACATATGTTCATTTAGTCAGTAGAATGATCCTTGCTGTCACTTGATGAATGATATCTGCAGTGCAAATCTCCCTGAGAAAGAAAAGGGGTTGGGTTTATTCATATGTGTGAGTGACTATAACTGGTCATACCACGCCTTTGAAATCTGAGGAAAGGGAGCAACCCCCATGAGCTCCCACAATATTTTCCTCAACACGTAGCCATCATTTCCCTTTATCTGTCCTTGAAAATAAAGCATTGATTTTCCCCTCTTATTTTATGTCTGAAAGAATATACCTGTTTTATGTAATGACGGCTGAAGTCTGTCTCTTGAAACTCAAGCCTGAATTTTCATAGTCTTAATTGAGAATTAATATGATTTTCTCCCTCACAAAGGAGAGAATTTTTACTGCTTTATGTTAATTTTTTAAAGAGTAAAAAAAGAATAGGGATTTTGGCCTGATGTGGCACATTCTTCAAGTTGGAGAGGGGACATTCAGCCAAAGATGATTTACTCAAACTCTTGGAAAACAAGCTTCATTTTCCCCACCTCTGTTAGAAGCAGTAGCCTGTCTTCTCTTTCTGTTGTTAAGGACCAGGACACAAACATGTCTGCTTCATTCCAAACCTCAGTGATGTCTCTTTCCTGGAACTATACATAAGTTATTATTGATCTCTTACATCTAGATAAATTTTTTGCCTTTGCACTTGAACTATCTCCAAAATGAGACAATGAAAACCACACGTTCTGGTGGCACATCCTCATCATTTATAATATCCTCAGACAGCCTTTCATTCATTCATTGATCGACATGCATTAATCCTTGCCCTTTTATTAGGAACTGGGTTACACCCAGAGAATTAAGAACATTTCAAGGCATTCTGTCCCTTGATCAGAGACACACAGTCAAAGAACAGACTTCATAATAAGGAGAATAAGTACCTATCAGAGCTTCAATCTCTGCTGTAAATATTGTGAATGAAAGAGATAAAATTGCTACCCTTATGGAGCTTGTATTCTACTGACAAGCTTTAAAACATAAATTATATGTGCATCAGAAAGATATAAGTTCTGTGAATGAAAATAAAGCAGGTAAGGGGAACAGATGAAGTCAAAGGAGTGTAAATTTAAGGTCTAAAAAGAGTCTGAAGATTGCCTAAGTCCATACTTAGGCAAATATCTCTAGGACACCAGAGAGCAAGCTAAGGGGATCTGTCAGTGAAAAGTGTTCTCAGAAGAAAACAAAGTGTGTGCAAAGGCCCTGAGGCAGAAGTGTGATTAGTGCATTGATGACCAAGAAGGAAGCAAGTGTGCCTGGGTCAGGGTGAGCAAAGGAAGAAAGCACATTATGTATTTTTTTTAAGTCATTATAACCCACTTTTAAACTAAGATGGGCTTCATTGGAATGATGGGAACAGAAAAGTGATATCGTTAGCTTTGAAGGACTCATTGTGGCTCTGTGCTGAGAAGAGACTGTAAGACGGGGGTAAAATCAGAGACATTATTTAGATCATCACGGTAGTCCAGATAAGGGGGACTAGGGTTAACACAATACAAATGGAGCTGCAAAAACGTGGTTAAATTCTGGATTTATTTCTCAGGTGGAGCCAAGATGATTTCAATACAAAGCGTGAGAAAAAGAAGAGCCAAGAACAACCCTGAGCGTTTGGCCTGAGCTCCTGGAGTGATGTTGTTTCCACTTACTGAGATGATTGAAGTTGTGATTGTTGCCGTGGGAATGGGGGAAAATCAAGAGGTCAGTTTGGCTTTGTTACTCATCCTAGCAGAAATGTCAAGTAGGAAATTGAACAAATGAAGCTAAGTTCAGGGGAGAAGTCTGGGCTGCAGAGACACATTTGGTAAGTTGTTGGCATTTGGATGGAATTTAAGGACATGAAACTTGATAATGAGTGCACATGGAGAAGAGAAGGACTTGCACAACTTCAGGACTGGATTGCCTCTGAGGTATAGACATTAGTCTCTCTCTCTCTCTCTGTGTGTGTGTGTGTGTGTGTGTGTGTGTGTGTGTGTATGCATATGTTAGTTTCTAAACCATTGAAGATTGATACTTCTGCCAAAGAAAAAGTGAACTACTGGAAAAGAAAAATGAAATAAGAACAAAGACAAAATGAAAGCCCAAGTTTGTATTATTTGATTCAATGGACATGTGAAACTAAA
>NW_003852417.1:8856217-8863722 GCF_000181295.1 Otolemur garnettii
TGTATATACTTAAAGTGTACAACACTATGATTTGATAGACCTATACATTATGAACTGATTACGGCAATCAGGTTAATTAGTTACTTAACACATTTATTACTTCACACAGCTAGCTTTATTTATTTTATTTTTTTTTTTTTGGTGATAACACTTAAAATCTACTTCTTAGTAAATTACCTATATAGAATACAATTATCGTTCACTAAATAAACTTTTAATAAAAGATAAGAATTCAGATTTTATGTAATTTTTCAGTTGACTCATGAAAGTTAAAATATCACATATTCCAACATGGCCTTACTGTGCATGGCTGGTGCACAGCTCACACCACATGTCACTCACCAAGAGGCCAACCACACCCAAACTGGTCTGTACCTGACCAGACCAGGAACACTGAAGAGACCACTGGCTGCAGATGTGAATGAAGGAACTATGTCACATTACAATAAATGTCCCAGTATCTGTCCTTGTCTTGTCATGAGCTGACAGCAAACAGCTACAGACCAGCATCGACTAGTGAGTGACCATGGTTCAGCACCGGCCTATGTGAAGAGCTGGTTGTGCACAACTTCAGGGAGTACCAAGTACATAGACATCCCCGAGAATTTCCTCCTGGTGTTAATCTGTGCAACCCCTTAGAGGGCTCAGAGCTGAACACTGTGAGCCTGCAATGTTGAGAGCTCAGGTTGATAAGAAGTCCATGGACAGGAACAACAAAAAAAAGGAGGAGCCAGCCCAGGAGGATGTGGTATCCTGGAAGGCAAGTGCTCCACTAGGTCAACTGCTGTTGAAAGGTAAAGCCACGCAAGGCCCAAGAAATGACATACACATTTTGAGCATGGTCCTTGATGACCTACTCGGGAGATACACGGCACGATTAGAAAGCTCAGAGAAAAACACTATCAAGCAGATCAGTTCCCAGATGCACTGCTCAAAAGGGAGCTATTTGACTGGGCTCTAAGAGTTTTAGGAGCACTGACTGTTTTGACAATGGAGGACGAAATGACTTCCCCGAAGGAGGCCCCTTCACAAGGCAGTCAGCCATGGAGGGCAGATGCCTCATGTAGACCCAGTGCTCAATTCCTAGACTACATTCACCACTAGGCTCCGCTTTCATGTTCTCCTTGTGCCTGGTGCACTTAGTGTCCCGCTGCCAGGTGCCACTGACTGGCATGTGCCTTAGTTTGGTGCTCTTCTTAATCTGAGCCTGTGGGAGGGCTGTTCCCTCTTTGTGTGCAGGATGGAGTTTGGCATCAGGCATGTATCTAATTTGTATCAATTGCTGGGCTGAAAAAATCTTAAGTGTGTGCCTTTGCTTTTTTTTTTTTAATTAAATCATAGCTGTATACATTAATGCATTTATGGGGTAGAATGTGCTAGTTTTATATACAATTTGAAATACAACAAACTGGTTAACATAGCCTTCACCGCACATTCTTAATTAGTGTGTTACTAAGTGTAGAGTATAAATGTCTTTGATTTTACTTTTAAATCAAGTAATAAAAATTAGAATAAAGATAACTATTAGAATAAAGATAACTCATTTTATTTACATATACAAAGAAATGGATTGGGAGAATGCCTCTAGAAGTGGTCTTAGGGAATCAGCTTTAACCCACTGATTCCAGCGCTCTCTTCAACTACAAATCCTGGGGTTGGTGTTTTCCCCCAGACTGAGTGTAAGTACCATGGTCTCTTCTTTCTACAACCTCACACTTTACAAATTCTTGATTGCTGCTGCTACAATACTGAACAGCAAGTCAGAAAACCATCTCACTGATTGAGTCAGGTCTGCCAGTTCATCAGAAACACAGCTAAGGCCTTTTGGGGGAGGGAGTATCTAGGGGCTGCTGGGCTCCAGCATTCACGTCCAAATTGGCTTTAAGCAGCCGTCTGGTATTTTGCCACCTCCCACCAGGAAGAAGTGAGTCAGGGTGGCTGGTTTGTCAGGTTCAAAGTGCATCAAGAATCAACACCCATCTCCTGTTTTCTTTTATCTTAGCAAAAGGAGAGATATAAGATATTTTTCACAATAAAACTAACTGCTGAGGGCGTTGTGAGGGTGAAATGCCTGCTATAAATGTTCATTGGCCTTGGCTGTGACCTCAGAGTGGTCACTGGGAGCTGCGGGGGTGGGGGTGGGCAGCACGGCCTCCTCTTTTTTGTCTACCTGAGAAAAGTGCAGGCTGCACTCCATGGCCCTGAAGGTCCCTGGCAGCCGGGGCAGTGGTGATGCCTCATCTCTGTCCTTTCCATAATTATTCATGGTGCTGTGGGCTCGATTATCTTGACATTTAAATGCTGAGTAATTTTCTCAAAACATTCACACTCTGAGGGATGAATGCAATTTCAGCTGTGCTTCAGACCACGGTGTAAATGAAGCAACCACCACATGTAGGGGGCCAGGAGCCAGTGGGGGTTGGGGGCTCAGAAAGTAAAGTCAAAAGCTTCTTTGATAAATCAGACTGTTTTGTTAGTCCCACAGTGATACTCGAAACTTGCTAGTGTCCATTGGAGGAAGCTGGAGACTCAGAAGGAGACTTCTGAGACCAGGCAACCAGCAGGAGCTCCCTAGGACACCTGCAGCACCAGGCAGGAGGGGCCCAAGCCCTGCAAAGCATGACCTCGCCTTGAGTGACATTTCAGCTGTAAGATCTGGAGAAGGGCATCTAGTCTTCAGCAGGAAAAAAGAAACAGCTTTCCCACCGAGAAAGAAGAGAGAACAAGACTTCTTTGCCTTCTGAGCCTTAACGGGGGGCTCAGCCCAACCCGACGGAAGGCAGTGAAGGAACATCCAGCTCTGAGGCTGATACAGTAGGTGTGCCCAGGGGATTGTCAGACCATAGACAGGGTGAGGCCTTGCAGCAGTCCTGTGCCAGTGTAGTGACCAGCACACGGGGCCTGGGACTGACGTGGAATGAAGGTAGTGCCTGAGCCCATCCTCGCATCTGGATTAGGAGGGACCCCAGCAGAATCAGAGATCCAGTCACACCATTCACCAGGGAAAAGAGCACGTCTCCCAGCAGCAGCTGGGGGAAATCTTTGTTACCTGAGCCTGGAAGTTCCTCCAAGGAACCCAAGGACTCCTAGTGGGAGGACCTTCTAAAAAGGGCTGATCTGTCCAGCTCCCAGCTCCAGCTCAGTATCAGATCTGTGTTTGCATGACAGAATCCCACCCCCACCCCAAGAAATCAAAATGCCTTTACCCACATAAATCTGTCTGAGGGTTTTCATGAGCAATAGTCGCCACCTCTGTAGCTTTCCTGTTCTGATGCCTTGTGATTCCATCTGAAACACCTTTGTAAATAAAGTTGGGCTATAGGATGCATAAGTTCTATTACTTTTGCCCAAGTGGGTGTCCACTGTTCATTTTATGGACATTAACTGAGCAGCTACTCAACACCAGGCTTGACTCAGGAAGGGTAGTGATAAGTGGGACTCTGATGGCCTATGAAGCTTTCCATGAAGTGCCAGGGAGAGAAAGGAGCCAATGGAAGGGTGGTTTCCAGAGTGGTAACCACAGTGCTTGAGGGACACACATCGAGCTGGCCCTGTGGAGGACATAATGAACCATCCTGGAGAAGGGTGAGTGTGAGCAGGAGGTTAGTGAGCTGGGCCTGGACTCCAGAGTGAGATTTCCCCAGCTGCTGAGTGGGGGAGAGCAGGGGACCAGGAGGAAATTCCATGCAGTGGGATCGGCACAGGTGAAGTAACGCTGGCCTGAAATGTTGACATTTGCCTGCGTGAGTTAATGAGGAGTAACCACCATCAGCTTGGACTGACCAATCACCAGCATCTGAGAAACCTGTCTTCCAGTTCTGCAGAAATCACACAGCAGGACCAGACAGAAGAACAAATAGATGGGAGCTACCAGGTGCCAGGTCTAGAACCCACTGTCTTGTCACTTCCAGTACTCCGGGCTCTGCGACCCTCCTGGGCAGGGGAGAGAAGAGAGAAGTGAAATAACCATGCACATCAAAAGCAGAGTTGTTTTTATACAGAAGCAAATTGTGGGGACGGAGATGGTTACTTTGCTTTAGCCAAATCTGTAAGAGGAAAATGGAACTCTTAGAGAATGGAGAAATGAGGATAAGTTAAAAAAAAGAAAAGAAGATTTGCCTTCTTTCAAACCACAGAGCATACCACTGAGAGTGGAGAAGCTGGAAGGAAATGAAGCTGGAAATCTAAGCAAAAGGCAGATTAAGGCTATGCGTCCCATGCTAGGGAGCTCAGATTTAACTCTGCACACCCGAGAGCTTTTGAAGAATTTTAAGCAGGAAACTGGCATTACCACATCTATGTTTTAGAAAGATTACCTTGGCTTCAGTGCAGTTGGGTGGATGTGAGGGTGAAAGACTGGAATTGATGAAATGAGACTGCCCTGTGTTGTTTCTATAATCCAGGAAAGAGAAAACCTGACAGCTAAAGTAAATCGTAGGGACATTGCACAGGTAAAATGTGGTGCCTGACTGGATAGTTGGGTGAGAATGAAGAGGTCCTGGGTGACTCTAAGATTTCCAGGCTGGGCAGCGGGTGGCAGGCTGGAATCTCTCACTGACTGTGCTGGGGAACCCAGAGGAGGAGCCAGTCTGGGTGATGCACAAGATACCTGAGGGACGTCCAGGTGGGAAGCCCCAATGTCCACTACAGGGGTGGACATGTGTCTGGTGCTCAGAAGAGAAATGTAGGCTGGAGATAGAGACTGGGAGACATGGAAAGATAGGGGTAGCGAGGAGGGCAGTCACACAGGACATCACTGTTGAGACCAACAGCCCGGATGGATCCAAAGTGGGCTGTGTGTAGAACTCAGGAAAGGAGGTGGGTTTGAAATTGTGAGCATGTTCTAAAATGCTGAGTTCAGCAGCAAGGGCAAGAAGGTAAAGGACAGAAACGTCTCTTTTGGCAACTCTGTGGTTACTGCTGACCTTGGCAGGAGGAGTTTTAGCCCTAGCCAAAATTGAAAGCTGGATTAAAGTAATCAAGGGTGAACAGGAGGGAAGAGGCAACAGGCAGGAAGGGAACAGGCAGGGAAGGGCAGAGATGAAGGTGCACCCAGTGGGGTGCTGAGCTGCAGGAGAGACTGGAGAACCTGCCTTTTTTATATACAATTTGTATTTTTTTGAGACAGAGTGTCAAGCTGTCACCCTGGGTAGAGGGCTGTGATGTCATAGCTCACAACAACCTCCAACTCTTGGGCTCAGTTTTTCTAATTTTAGGAGAGATAGGGTCTCACTTTTGCTCAGGCTGGTCTTGAACTCATGAGTTCAAGCTATCCACCCACCTTGGCCTTTCAGAACACTAGGATTCCAGGAGTGAGCCACCCCACCCACCTCCCTGCCTTTTTTTTTTTAAGAAGGAAGGATATGTGTGTGTGTGTGTGTGTGTGCGTAATCAGTAGGCGTATGATCACATTTGTGTATTTTATCTGTTGGAGCTTTGTATAGAGCTGATTCCTGCAGAAGTACCTTCCAGAACAGAGACAGGTAGTCTTCTTTTCATGTGGGGGAGAAGGAAGGGAAGGATGGCTGTGTACACTTGTGTGTGAATTTAACAGGGTGAAGCAGAGGCTGAGGGATGCTCAGCCTGATTTCCTGTTTCCTATATTAGTCAGAAGTTGATCGTCAATTTCAAGACTTTCATTTCCCATTAATGTTCATCTTGATCTTATAAAGCAAGTAACACAAAATACCACAAAAGCTTCGTAATTTATTTTTTACCTAATGGTACCTAAGGAGTCAAGAATAGCAGATTGCTAAGAAGAACATGTTACAACTTTCCATCCGTGTAAACATAAAAGAGGTAAAGTCTTCATTTTTCTTTAAGGCTGCATAATATTCTGTGGTGTACATATACTGTATGTATTAACCCATTCGTGGGTTGATGGGCACTTGAGCTTCTTCCATGACTTAGCAACTATAAATTGGGCTGCAATAAACATTGTGGTGCAAATATCTTTCTTATGAAGTTATTTTTGGTCTTCTGGTTGTATGCCTACTAGAGGAATTGCAGGGTTAAATGGCAGGTCTATTTTTAGATCCCTAAGGGATCTCCAATCTTCTTTCCAAAAGGAACATATTAGTTTGCATTCCCACCAGCAATGCAGAAGTGTGGCCTTTTCTCCACATCCACAACAACATCTATAGTTTTGGGACATATTCTTCTTAGCAAAGCATCTCAAGAATGGAAGAAAAAGTATCCAATGTACTCAGACCTACTATGAAACCAATATATAAGCACCTATACTTTTATATGAAAGCTATAACCCAACTACAGCCCAAGATGAAAGGGAAAGAGGAACGGGAGGGAAAGAGAGGAGGCAGGATGGGTGGAGGGAGGGTAATTGGTGGGACCACACCTATGGTGCATCTTACAAGAGTACATGTGAAGTCTACTAAGTGTAGAGTATAAATGTCTTAACACAATAATTAAGAAAGTGCGGTGAAGGCTATATTAACCAGTTTGATGAAAGTATTCCAAATTGTATACAAAACCAACACATTGTACCCCATAAACTCATTAATGTACACAGCTATGGTTTCTTTAAAAAAAAATAGCAGATTGGTGAGAGTAAGTAAAATCAACACGTCAGCTATTTGGGGAGAGCAAACTCTACCCTGATACCAACCCAAAGCAAACACACATGAACGTGTGTGCACACCCACAATTCTAAGACACTGGTGGACACCATAAGAGACACTTTAAATAGAAGAGTTATATTTAAATTCTAAGAACTACTGACTTCTATCAAAAATAAATCTCATCAAACCCATTCAGACTCAGCCTTAGCCTAGAGATCTCCAAAACATCTTCCTTAGCAGGGAATCAGCCACAATCATAAAGATAAAAATTGGCACTAGGACAACCAGAACAGAATCCGGTAGAGCCTCTCATAGGCGGGAACTGTGTCTTTTCTATTTCTGTATTCCAGAGGCAACCCCAACTAAATGAACGTTATATTTGTTCATTAAAGAATGAGAAATTTATCAAACTATAATTTTTTATATAACTATAAAACTCATTATAAAACCGTTTTCCAGTACCTCTGCTGAGCTATGGCAAGGTCCATACAGGTGAAAAAGGGGCCGCAGATTTCAAAACATTAGAAAGTAGATGGGGCAAATTGGAGCAGCCAGGAGAGATCACAGGGACTGTATTGGGTGAGGTTGTGCCACTCATCTAATTTCCAATGAATGGGAGGAAACTATTAGTTAATATTGGTAGGCCCCTTATGTGTTAAATGCTTCTTCTTTGGAAACTTTGGGGCTCTGTGTCCCAGGTAGCAGAGGTGATGCTTTAGGGGAGTAAGTTAGCCACTTCTGTCTGAAAGGCTTCCCAATGGACAATTCCTGCCTCACAGTGCTCTTTGTGGCAAGATACAACGCAGGTTGACTTTGTCATTAGTCATGAGAAGGCCTGAAGGCACACACAGTGAGACAGACTAAGCTTATTGTGAATTTGAGGAGTAGTTTAATTATTCTTTTTTGCTCATTAAAAGTAAAGATTAA
>NW_003852417.1:8863807-8867605 GCF_000181295.1 Otolemur garnettii
ATTTACTTATTTGACAAATAAAAATTGTATATATTTAATGTATACAGCATGATCTTTTGAAATATACATGCATAGTAGAATGGCCAAAACTATGCATTACCTCACAGACTTACAATTCTTCTGTGTGGTGAGAACACTCAAAATCCACTCTCTTAGTGCCTGGCATGTAGTTGCCATCCAATAAATATTTGTTGAATGGTGCCTGTATTAACAATATCAGCTTCATGCCCTCTTCTGCTCCCCGTAAGATACCCTCCAAGTTAGGATTTAGTCCATGTATCAGATGCCAAGCATTTGAATGTGGACTGATCACATTGGCAGCCGTGTGGAGCACCAGAAGCTCCAGAAGCAAAAAGGCTGGTTGTGAGCTCTCCACTAGGGGGGGCGATTCACCTTTATGGAAATCTACCCTCTAGGCTTCTACTAAACCCTACCTCCCTTATCTCATTTAGTTATCCCAACAACTTTAACAGGTATGTGTTACTTTCTCTGTGTTATGGGTATGGACAAAAAGTTTAAAGAAGTATCATATTCTGCCCTACTGACTCGGTTTATAAATGTCATTATCAGGATTTAAAACCAAGATTGTCAGCTTCTAAAATCCTCACCATTCCATGGCACCAGAGAACTGGACGTGAAAGAAAGTAATCAAGAAAAATTTCTTGGCAAAGGATGATTTGGAGCCGGTTTAACCAGACTAGGTCTCTAATAAGGGCTGACAGTGATTGAGGGTTTATTATGAACCAGGCCCTGCTTTGTGTGTATTCATTCATTAAATTCTCATAATACCCTGATGAACCTTTATGAAATAAGTGCTTTATCATCTGCATTTTATGGGTGAGAAAATCAAGGCATAACCAGCGTAAGTACTTTATTTTAAGGTTACGTAACTAGAAAACGGAGGATCTAGGATTTAAGGGCAACTCGTACCAGAGCACATGCTCTTGACCATGACATGGCACTTCCTGCAGTAAGTATCCAATAACAGTCAGTTTACGTTGACTTCTCTATTGTACCAGAAGAGCTTGTTAACTTATATATTAGTTAGCTCCCACTGTTCATACCTAAGTGTGAACCTAAGAGGATATTCCCTGAACAACACTAGAGAATATTCCCTGAATACCACCAGCAAAAAGTCCTATGACTTTGATTAAAGAACACCAAGTAATAGTATTCTCCTTGTCTTTGCTCCATCAGCCCAGAAGCTTTCACCAAGAAAAAGCTCTTGGGCTCTGCGACCGTTGCACAGTGGTTATGGCACCAGCCACATACACTGAGGGTGGTGGGTGCAAACCGAGCCCAGGCCACAAAAAATAGCCAGGGATTGTGGCAGGCACTTGTGGTCCCAACTTTTGGGAAGCTGAGGAAAGAGAATCACTTAAGCCCAAGAATTTGAGGTTGCTGTGAGCTGTAATGCCACAACACTCTACTGAGGATGATATAGTGAGACTCTGTCTCAAAAAAGATAAAGAAAAAAAGAAAAGACAAAGCTCTTGGCCATGACATTAATCTGCTCTATGAAATAAATTTTGTTCCAAATGCTCTGTCATTTCTTAGGCCTTTCGAGAAAGAGGCCTATTCTTCCTCCATAGGGACTCTAACATCTGATTTCTCTTTAGGGTTGAGATTTTCTCCAAAACAAATCACAACTGCTCCATGAGAATTAACAATTGATATTTCAACTTCTCCCTAGAAACATAAAAACCTAAGCTAATTAATAAAAGAGAGGGTCAAGGTCAGAAGATACGGAGGGCTCACCTCAACTGAAGCAAGTTACATAGGCTGAGGCAAAGGGATTTGGTTGGGGAAAGGGACAAGCCCCATTTTTCTCCTCAAATGATCACATTAACACTATCCTAGACCATAGATTTTATGAGACATCATTACTGGCGTTCCTGAGCTAAGTGGGGGCAGGAGGTATGGGGATAACCGAGGTGTGGAAAACTTGAGTAGGGAAAGTGGACTGTGTTGAAAATCAGGAAAGTGAGATCCTGCTAACAGCCTTGCAACAGCCAGGCAGGTGACCTGAATCACCCCTACTGTCTCAGCCGGTGCACGGCTCTTACCAGATCTTACTTTCAAGACTTAGCACAGGAGTAGGTAGTCACGAGTATTCCTTCTCCAGGAAGAATATAATTGTTGTATCTTGTTCAATATTTGCAGCCATGGATATACAATTCCTAGTTCCATCACCTATGGCATTAGATCTTCATGCATTAGCTGGAGAAAATGCAAAGAGAAACATTCCTTCACCTGCTATTGGCTACTCAATGATATAGTTTATATGGGAATGACAAGACAGATGCCTCACTCTTTCTGATCCTTTACTCAAGGTGCTGATGCCACCAAAGTCCTTCCTAAGGAGAACTTAATGACTTGTCCTGTGGTTGCTGTCTTGTTTCTTTCCTTTGCCATTTCATCTTCCTGCCTAGGCCACAAAGTCACCTTCTGTCCCTATTAGGCCATCCAAAGTGTCTCTGTTAAATCATCTCTTCCATCTCTCCCCTTTGCTATGGAATCCAGACTTGCTTATGTGTTTGTGTTAGACATAAAGGCAACAGCATTTCTTTCTTATCCCTTCAATTTGAAGGTATCATAACTTCATAAGCATTACTAAAAGTGAGAGACTATGGAAGAATGTAGTCCTTTGACTCTCAAAATAAACTGAAAATTATGTCGGCTCTGTGTCCTCCACATGGTGCAAACAATGAGTGGGAAACAGAAGACTCAGTCTGCTCTTTCTATGCCCTTTGTCTAAAACAAAGAAATTGTAATCTCCTTATCTTTAAAAGAAACATATTTTACTATATTTGATAGAATAGGATACATAAAAATGGGACTTCCGTCTGCACTGTCTGTGACTGAGCAGTTGTCCTGACCTTCGGGTGGGCATTGTTGACTTTCAAGAATGCTTCCTCTGCCACTACCATGAATCCACCTATACTTTGTTGTCCATTTTTCAGAAAAGGTGTCAAAATGAGTTTGAGGGAAATGTGTTACATAAGCCTAGTTCATACTTCCAGCTCTCCTGCAGCCTATGATTCAAAATTGTCATTGCCACTTAAAATCTCAGCATCTTGGCCTGTAAAATGAGATAATAACACATGCCTGGAAGATTAAATAACACAGCTACAACACCTTATGCATTAATACTTATTAAAAACATAGGTATTGAGCAAGAGCTTCTGTTCAATACTTCTTTATTTCTAGCTTTAATAAAGTACAAGTTTCAGAAATAAGGTAAAATCTTCATTCTCCTTAGATGAATGAAAAAAAAACAGTGAATATAATAATCACTCCCTTTACTAAAACAGTTTCTAAAACCTCCCTTAAGCAAAACCCCTTACTGTACCGCAAGTGTCTCTTACACATGGTAAACTTCCCAAAGAGAGGCCTGCTCTTTCTATCCTGAACTGGTGCTCCCTGACACACATCCTCAGCAAATGTCTTTGAACTGAACTGATCCAGCCTTTATGACAATATCATCAGTGCATCACTAAGCTACAGCATTTGATTTCTATAAAACTGTTTCCCTTGGAAGACTGTGAGATTCCAGAAGACCTTGAGTGGGAACACTCTCTGGTCTGCCCGGATGACATGCAGTTGGTGCTTCACAATGTCCATCATTTCTTCCAGAGGGCTTCACTAATTTTATTTCCTCTTCCTACCTCCTATTTCCAGAATACAAGAATTCAGCACTTTTCTACCCCTCTTCAATAATTCAGTGTTTCATCTGCCATTCCTCCAAGGACAAGGTCATATAAATCCTGTTGATTAGGTGTCTTATCTCCCCAACAG
>NW_003852417.1:8867847-8898378 GCF_000181295.1 Otolemur garnettii
CTCTCTGAATGAAGTATCTTCTCCAAAAAGCCTTCATTTTGACATATCCTTAATAACGCCTCCCTTGTCCTTAAATAATTAACGTGTTTAAAAATATCAGTCAATAGAAACAGGGTGATACATGGAGTGGAAGAAAACAGTGACTATTTTGGCAGAACAAATAAAAGCTGCATTACTAACCAGGCAAACCTCACTAATGGAGCTTATCAGCCTTTTCCCAGCTAGAGTTTCATTTCCTTTGTCACCAGAACTCATAAATCCCTGCCACATGACTGGCCCAACTGCTTTATTTGAGACTGATGCTAAGCCTCTTACGGGTGTTGGTGCCGTGGTTCATTTGTGCCAGGAGAGGAAAGGTAGGTGATGCTGACGGTCTCAGTAGAGAGGGCAGAGCAGGGCTGCGTTCTGCAGACTCAGGGCAGGAAAGTTCCCGCAGTAACTGACTTTGTTGCAGCCACAAAGGAAAGCCAGGAAAGTATAGTTCTCTCCTCTCTCTCTCTCTCTCTCTCACTCTCTCTCTCTCTCACTCTCTCTCTCTCTCACTCTCTCTCTGTCTCTCTCTCTCTCACGCACACACACACATATACACACACACTCCATTAAAGCCCACTGGCTTATTCTTATCACTGTTAAGGGGTTTAAGAAAGATCCTTTCTCTGACCTACCGACTCCTCAAGAAAATGTTGAGGAGGGACTCAATCAGGGAAAGAAGTAATTGCAAGTAATTTCATTTTCTCCATAAACATCAACCATGTTGGCTAAAAATCTGATATTCAAAGTATATCATTTTTGTTAACATAACAAAATGCTCTTTCTAATATTAATGGTTCTCCATTGGGAATGACTCCCACCCCAGGGAACATGCAGCAATGTTTGGAGACAATGTTGAATGCCAGGACTGAGTGGGAGCGGATGCCACGAGCACCTGGTAGTCAGAGGGCAGAAATGCTGCTAAACGTCCATAATGCAAAAGACAGGCCCCTCTGAGAAAAGATGACTCAGTCTAAAGTATCAATAACCGTTGAGAAATACTGGCCATTATGGAGTAAATTATAAGATAAGAGAGGAACAATTCACTTTTTCATTCAATAACGATTTACTAAGAAACCAAACAGCACGAAGTTTGTCCTAGATTCCAAAATTAGAGGTAAATAGGACACAATTCTAAGAGATCCTCTTCTGGAAATTTGATGGCCTAGAGATGCTGAAAGCCTCCTGTGATACAACATTACAAAATGCTTAGTGTACTATTAATATCCTTATAAAAGATGAAATAAGTCTGTAAGAAAAAAAAATAATCTGTTCAGGGCAAGAAGTCAGGACACGGAGCCTAGGGTAGGAGCCACACAGGAGCTGCTCCCTCCCGGGGGTGAAAGGAACTGTGGCCTGGAGCTTTGCCATGTTGCGGGGAAGGGAGAACAATTTTGCCTTTTACATATTCAGAAAATAAAATTGACACAAATCTAAGAAAACTGTAAAACTGAAAACAGTAGGAATAATTGTATTTCAAACTTCAGAGTCTATCAAACTAGTAATGAATTCATTGATTTTTACGAATAAAATTTTATAAGCTCAAAATGTGTAACACAAAAATTAACAGGTCTATAAGGAGAAGTTATTTGAAGAGTATATAACAAATCTCTCTTTTTCTAAAACAATAAGCAAAAAAATACTATGGTAGATTTCAGTATCATCAACAAAACTGTCTTACCACAGCAAGTAAGCAGGTGAGCTGATGGTTACATTCATCACCGTGATGGAAGCATGCCACACTGTTTATCAGTTCAGCACATTGTACCCCATAAATTCATTAACGTAAACAGTCATGATTTAATAGAGAAAGAAAAAAAAAACTGGCCTAAGAGACTAATGCAGACTGTTTCACATTACTGGTCACCAGCATTCATAAAAATTAACCATGAATTGTTAAATTATGGATTCTAGTAGGTTTTGTGGACTCTCTAAGATTTTCTTCACAGGTTATCATGTTGTTTCATAATAAAGAGTTTTATCTTCTGTTTCAATCTAGGAGACAATTATTTTGCTTATTGTACAAACTGGAACCTTCTGAACAGCGCTAAATAGAACTCTTGAAGAGTGAAGGGCCTATCTCTTTCCCCAGACCTTTCAACATTAAGGACATGTGACGTTAGTTGTAGTACTTTGCAGATGCTCTTTATTTCACTGAGGAAGTTCTTCTCATAGTACTTTGCTGCAAATTTTTAGAAAGAAAGGATATTGCGTTTTTATTTTGACCACTGCTTTTTCTGCACATACTGAAATGATTATGTAAATTTTATGATTTAGTCTGTGGATATGGGAAATTACATGAATTTTTTTTTTTTTTTTTGTAAAGACAGAGTCTCACTTTATCGCCCTTAGAGTGCTGTGACATCACAGCTCACAGCAACCTCCAACTCCTGGGCTTATGTGATTCTCTTGCCTCAGCCTGTGGAGTAGCTGGGACTACAGGTGCCTACCACAACACCCAACTACTTTTTTGTTGCAGTTTGGCCGGGGCCGGGTTTGAACCCGCCACCCTTGGTAAATGAGGCCAGCACCCTACCCACTGAGCCACAGGCACTGCCCTACCTTGATTAATTTTAACATGTTACACCAACCTTGCATTTCCAGGATAAACCCCTCATAGTCACAGCACATTATTTCCCCCCACATACACACAAAACACATTTTGCTTTAAATACTAATTTTTTTAGAATGACAGCTATATTCTTAAGAGATATTGGCCTGCAATTATTTTTGTCTGCAATGACTTTGGTATTAGTATCAGAATAATATTGTTCTCACAAAATGAGTTGGGAGATACAAACGCCTACCTTCTGGGAGAGTTTGCGTGGATGTGTGGAACTGGTATTATATGTCCCTTAAAGCACCTGTAGAATTTATTAGTAATGACATTCAGGCTAGAACATTTTCTTTTAGAGAAGTTTTGAAGCTACAGATTTACACACACACACTCACTCATGCACATATTTTCTTTTTCTATTTAATTAGTCTTGCAAGAGGATTGGAATTTGTCCTTTTCAACTTAGTTTTGAATTAATTAGCAAAAAGTGGGTCAGAATATTTCTTTTTATGTTTCTAATGTCTGTAAGATTTGCAAAATTGTCTCCTTACACTGGTAATCTCTACCTTTTCTCTTCGTCTCCCTTTTTTCCATGATTAATCTATCTAAAACTTCATCCATTTTATTGATCTTTTTGAAGAAGCAGTTTTTGCATTATTCATCATATTTTTGCTTTGTGTTTTCTATTTTCTATTTAATTAATCGGTCTCACTCTCCCTGAGATACGGAAACTCTCTCTAGGTAGTTGAGAGGAGTGGGCCAATTGTAGGCCTCACCATGTTTGTTTTTCTTTTTTAAGGGATCACTTTCTTGAGCTTCCTGTTATCCATTGTCTGGGAATAATTTTTCATGTATTTCATCTAGTCATTTTTAGCTATTAAAAGTGGGAAGAGCATCCAGTTCTTGTTAATCTACCACAGGAAGAAGTGAAAATCTTGTTGTTGGTTTGTTTTGCTCTTAATTTTAAAAAATCATGTTTCTCTTCTTCGTGTAAATTATATTAATAGATGTCCTAATGTTGAAATAGCTTAGCATTGCTAAGATGAATTGTAATTGTTTGATATATATCACTGCTGGAAGACCCTGTTAAAGGATAGGCAAATGCACTATTACATAATATTTTAATTTACATTTTTAATTTTTCTATCTGTATTCAAATTATGATTAGATTAATTTTTTCTTTTTGTTTATGCACGTCATGTGTCAAAGATTATCCCAGCTTCATTTAATAAAATGAGAAGTTGCTCACTTCATTTTTATGCAGGGAATAATTTTAAAACGTTTATCTGTTCAATATTTTGTGGAACAGTTATTTTTTGCGGTTATTTTTGTTTGTAATGACTTTGGTTTTGGTAACAGGGTAATATTGTTCTCATAAAATGAGTTGGGAGCTACAAACTCAAGCTCAAAAATATCTAAGAATAGTGAATTTCTGTGGGTTGACTTTGACAAATATTTCAACTTTTTTAATACAATTGATGTTTACTACTGGCTTTCTAGAACTTCTTGGATTAATTTGTAATTCATATTTTCGTAAAAGTCCATCAGTTTTATTCATAGTTTCCAACATATTGGTACGATAAAATGGAATATTCTACTGATTTTTACTTGTTTAGGGAAGGTACAACACCTTTATGATTCCTAAGATTGTTATTTATATTTTCTTTTTTTTATTTTCATACTTGTCAATTTTTAATTATCATATTAGGCTTATACACATAAAATAGTTTTATTTTATTTTATTTAGAAAATCTGTTTTCCGTTATCACTTCTTTTACTCCTATGAGTTTCTTTCTTACAATTGCAGTTTTTGCCGCCAACGTCCTTTCCCTTCTGCATTTGAATGCTTTGAATTTTTCTGTTAGCTGGATACATGCATTTAGGTATATAAATTTCCTGTAAGTGTTGCCTTGGCCATAGAATGAATTCTTTAAATTAATGCTATCCATTAAGAAGCTTTAATAGATAATAAAGCAGCTACTAATTTAAATAACATAAATAAGGGCAGCAACTGTGGCTCAAAGGCGCTGGCCCCATATACGGGAGGTGGTAGTTCAAACCCGGCCCTGGCCAAAAATAAATAAATAAATAAATAAATAACATAAATACATCTATTTATTTTCTGACTGGTCAGTTCAATATTCCTTTCCAGTCATCTGAACTTCTACCATGTGCCAGGTATAGACACTGACATTAAAAAATGTAACTATTATCAGGAAGTCATAATAAACCATCTCTCACAGGGCTCCCTACATAGCTACTTACTGAAGACCCCATATCTGATTCCCACTTAGCTCTGACAGGCCTTGATTTCAGATGTGACAGCACACTAACCTTCATGTTTTCTATTCCAATTTGGAACCTCCATTTGCACAATTTATGGCCTGGGGTGAATCCCTACCGCTATGCTGGCTTCTTTCTCTGGTATCTAACTGGATGACCTTGGCCTGCTTCTAAAATTTTCTATACTACTCTTTCCTTCCTTACATTGACACATGGTGATAGAGTTTTGGGTATATAATCTGGGTATTTAAGATATATACCCACAAAAAAACCCCACAACTCACTGATTTCAAAGTTTTCACCACATTTAACTAAACTTTGCTAACTGATTGTCCTCAAAGACTACCTGAAGTTGTTTCTTTTCACATTTTTCCATGCCCAAAGTGCCATGGCTTACATAGCTCAACTTATTTCATGAAGGTCCGCAGTCAGAATTCCTTCCTGTGTCACAAATAGGAACGCAGTCCCAAAGCTCTGAGATATTTTGACTCAGTCTCTCTAATCTCTCCCAGGTTTAAACTAAAAAAATACTATTCCTACTTCACAACAGAAATTGTCAATCCTTATTTCCATTTACTTCTTCCTCTCTTTTATAAAAATTAATATATTATTTATAGAAAATGTCAAGATATTCCCTTAAAAGTAAATGTTATTTGAAAACATATTTTAATGGCTACATAATATTCCATTGCACATTTTTATTTACTGAACAATCTTGGGTCAGGTGTGGTGAGTCACACTGTATTCATAGCACTCTGGGAGGCCAAGACAGGTGGTTCTCTTGAGGCCTGGAGTTTGAGATCAACGTGAGAGCAAGATCCTGTCTCTACTAAAAGTATAAAAATCAGCTGAGTGCACCTGTAGTCCCAGCTACTTGGGAAGCTGAGGCAGGAGGATAGTTTGAGCCCAGGAGGTTGAGGTTGCAGTGAACTCTGATGACTTCACTGCACTCTATCCAGGGCTACAACACAAGATCCTGTCTAAGAAAAAAATAAAATAAATGAAAAAATAATTTAAAAAAATGAAAACCAATATGGCAGTTTTTATATTGTCCATCATTTTCTTTTTAATTTTCAAGTAGGTATATTTTGCATGCATTTCTTTTTAATACTTTGAGGCATATTACTTTATAATATGATAAAAATTCTAGGCAAATCTTATTGGTATTTTTAAAGCTCAATCTTTATTGCTGAATACTTTTCTCAAGTTACACCAATTTATAGCAACAATTGTTGTGTGTATTATATCCCTCTTATATTTTTATGAATAGTTGACCTCTCTTTTGTCTTTGTCTTCTCTTAAACAAGTAAAAATAATATCCTTGCATTTAAATTTGCATCTTTAATAATTCTTAAGTACTTATCATAATCTTGTATTTATTCTTACATAAATTATTCTTTGCATTTTTTTTTTGTTTTAGTGCTTCCCTTACTGGTTTATAGAAATACTTCACAAAGAAAGTATATCAGTCCATATTTTATGTGTGAAATCAATATTATTAATGTATTGAGGTTTTACATTTTGACCTAGGGCAACATATTAGTATTTGCCTTCATGATTATTCTGATTGTTGATATCCTTATCAAGTTCATTTGCTTTGCAAGATCAATTAGCTATGCATGTTTAATTTTGTAATTAATAATTTTACTTTTATCAAACACCTGGAATTTGTTTTGAGTTCCTTATAAACTTTGCTATTTTCCAGAGAATTTCTACCCTAAATATAATTTTTGATATTCTCTATAATTTTCATAATACCTATTGGTTTTTGATTTCATACACAGATTAACACATCAATATAGGTCACATAGACAAAATAGGCACACACAGGGTCACATTTCCATATACATACCTGAAGAATTGATAAATGAATAGTTTTATAGATTCCCACCAATAGGTTTGCTATTATTTTCCAAAGTTCAATACCCCACAAAACTGAGAAATACTTGATTCCCAAAGCCTATTTTCTGCATTCAGAATAGCAAAATACTAAGTAAATTTATAGGAAGTTTTTTCTGCTCTCTAATTCACTAAATATACCTCCAGAAATGAGAATTTAAATGAATAGAGTTTGAATTCCCCGTTCTCCATTTCCTGCTTATGAATTTTGTATTTTATAGGTTTTGACTACATACACCAAAAATGGAATCACTGGAGCATAGTAGATTTGCTTACAAGTTTAATTTTTCCTTAATTTCACTCATGCAATAAATACTTAGCGGTCGTGTCCCTTAGTGGCAGAAACTAGTAGTAATGAGCCAATCACATTTCAAGGTCATCTCCCCCTAAGACCCTCCCTCCTGCTCCCTTCAGAGCAGCAGCACATTGTCTGAAAGGTCAAGGACACTGCCACGACCTGAAGGAAGTGCTCAAGCCTGTGCCTGCAGCTCACTAACACCCGGCTCTCACCGGCAGACTGAATTCCCTTTCATTGGTCAGAATAACTATGTCATTGTTTTAAGGTAAATACGTTGCATGAAGTTTTCCAGGTATGGAATATGAGGTACATGCAATTAAAATAAACTATAGAAGATTAATGGCACAGACACTTAGGGAGGAACTAAGACTGAGTGAGAGGGCCAGTGTTGGATGAAGAACATTCAATGTAGAAAACCTCAATGAGGTCACATTATTTAAACATATTCTTTGTCTTCTACATGATATTTTGCAATCTGCAAAAATGGTAGCTCTTATTCCAATGTCACCTACCACTGGTTTTGCAGGTCTACCTGGCACTCTCACAACTTGATAAGGTGTGTGCACATGTATACCCCTGAGCCTCAAAGTGCTACCTGAATGATCCTGCAAACCGAGTTAAACTTATGTGACTAGCAATGAATGCTGTACTGATTTGGATGTCTATTACACAGCCTGATATTGGCAACCTGGCGCTTTCTGGAGGTTGGATGCAAATTTGACCTTTTTAGTGAATGCTTTCATATTCCACCCCTGCCCTGTTATCATCGTCACAGCCTTATTTCTCAGTTCACTAGCTATCGGTATCTGAGAGTATGCTTATGTGCCTATGTGGGGAGTTGTTTAGCTGGTATCCAAGTTTTGCAGAGCAGATTGCATCTCTCATATTCCCTAAAGTTATGAAGCATCATAATTCACACTGACATCATCTCTGCTGTGCTATCTGGAAATGTTTCTCTCTTATGAGGCAGCACTTTCAATCAACATGTTTGTGTATGTAACTGACACTTTATGGATGAAAAATACAAGTGCTCTGGATCTACGTGACTGTAAACATGCTCAAAGAAGAGGCAGGAATAGGCTAGTCCTGCACCCCCCACGTTTTAAAACAGGAGGAGGAAGATTCTTGCCTTGGAGTTAGCTAGAATTATGTAAGAGTCCAGTCTTCATGTATAGCCAAAGGACCTTGAATTACTGGACCCTTACATTTCTACTCCATCCCCTAACTTTCTGTATCCTTATCTGTAACTCCAGACTTTAACCTGCTAACTTTACCTCTGTTCTAGATGATTTTTTCTTTGCTGCTAGTAGGATACAGCTTTGTCTGGATCTGACCCTGCACTCTATGGTAAACTAATCTCCTTATCCTTCAAGGCAAGTATTATCTCCAAAATGATCCAAAAAAATAAAAAGCAGTTCATCAGAATGAGATTTTCTCCTCCAACAGAATTGCTTATGAACAATAAAATAGCATAAAGATTGATTTGATCGATATTTTATGTTAGAATGAGCTGTCACAGAGCTCAATGCTGCCTTTGGTATTTTCATTTTCATTAATCTTACAGAAGATAAATAGTATTAATTAAATTTGCTGTTCTAAATTGGATAGCATTATAAATAAACTAGGGAGAAATGACCCACCATGGAAGATCTGAAATGGGTGGCAGTGGTGTTTACTGCCACAAGATTCCTCTTACAGGAGGAAAAACAACATCTCCCTACAAGAAAGTCTTTCTATTTGTTTTATTCACACTTCAAAAAGAAATAATGGAAGTAACGAAGACCCAGAAACTGATACCAGTGAATCTAAAATTTATGTAGCAGATCAGGAAATTTGAAAGCTACAATCAGGAAGGTAAAAGCCAAGCTAACTCCATCAAAATCTATCAAAATCATGTTTAGTTTTATGTTCTCCAAATATTTAATACTTAGAAAATTGGGTAGTTTAGGGGTGAGCAAGCAAGAAAGCTGTGTATATATACTTCTGTTGCTCAAGGTCACTAGTCTGGATCCAGAAAACTATCTGTGTGACCTTGGGGAATATATTCAAATCCTCTGAGCTTCAAATATCTTATGGATATCATGAGGGTAAAGATCATCTCTACTTCACTAGGTTGTTTCAGAATCAGATGAGAAAATGCATGTTAAAAGCCTGACAATGTATCTATTCCCTATTGAGTGATTGATGCATATTAACAATAGTTAAGGTATTATTTCAAAAACAATAATATGAATGTATGATCAAGAAAAGGTCAAGGTGTAGGTCAAGCCTAATCTGTAAATTTTGCTAGTAGGAAGGAGTAATAATAAGCCCATGTCATAGGCAGAGAATATGAGAGAAGTTAAGTCAGAAAAACTGCCCTCTAGAGCTCATAGGCTACAGAGAGAGAGAGAGAGAAAACAAGTATAAGGGAAGGGTCTGATTCCAACAACAGAAAAACCCATTAAGTGCTATGATAATCTGAGGGGGAAAATCAATCTGTATTGAGGACTTAGAAGAACCTTCACAGAGGAAATAGCATTCCAGGGTGCTTTAAAGATGAGAAGGAATTTTGCAAGTGGAGAAAGGTACAAGATCATCGTAAAGACGGAGAAAAGGGCCCACAGACAAGGATGTCGGATGGATTTGATTTAGACAGAGATAAAGCAAGGAGTGGAGGAGAGGAGGACAGGGCAGTGATTCAGCTGAGGAAGACATGGGTCCAGTTGGGGAAACCATGGGATGCCCGCTGGGAATGGACACACTACCCTGAAACAAGGGTGCACTGTAGGATATTAAGGTGAAGAAAAACAAGGCTTCAGCTCACAAGTACGGAACAGGACAGCAAGAAACCTGCAGCAGCGCAGCTGAAATGGGTATTTATCCTGCTCAAGAAAATCCCCAAGGAAAGAAAACTAAAAGAGATAGCTGAAAGTTCAAAGGGCACACACAGAGAACAGAGTGCTGCTCTGAGGAGAGCACAAGGGCCCAGCTATAGATCCAGGAGTTTATTATGGCAGATGCACAGCCCAGAGGCTGTCCACTTAAGAAGCCGCCCACTGTGATAAATTACTGATCCCTTAATCCATTGGTCAAGAGGAGTTTGTATGGAGTTTTCCTCAAGGGCTCACAAAGCCGGGGCCGCTATGAGCTAGGAGGGGAGAGAGAAGCGTCCTGAAGGGGGTATAAGGAGATTGTGAGAAGTGAGTCTGAGGAGACAAACCAGAGCCTATGAAAAGTCCAGCCTTTGTTCCCAACAGAAAAATGTTTTTTTCCTGAAAAAGTCTGGGGAGGGTCAATGGGGAAGAGGAGGACCACACACATCAACGTCCAAGTTTGATGAATAATGTGTCTGGGACAAGGCAGGAAAACAAACACTGGCTTTCCCGACTTTGCAGACATAGAAACTGAGCTTGAACTCCAAATCCATCTCACAACCGTACGATCTTGGCTGTATTACTGCACTGTTCTTAGCTGGTTTCCTCATCTGTGATGTGGGAATTATGATGCCTGTGCTGTCAGACTGCTGTGCAGATGAGCAGGGTAACATGTATAAGCCAAACACACTAACACCTGTTAACTCTCCTTCCTCAACTTCACCTCTGACCAGCTCTAGAAGCCTGGGGTGACCAGGTACAGACAACTTCATGACTTTATCCTACTTTCTGGAGGTTCAAAGTGTGAAAAAAGAGATCGAAGCATGTAGCTTTCCACACGAATACGACCACCGAATGCCCCGCCTCTCAGTGGCCCAGTGAGTGGCTTTCTTTCTATCATTATTTCCCATAATCTTCAAAGTGAAGTTTGTGGCTGCTCTTAGTGCAGATAATTTTTTTCTAAGAAGCTATTAATTCCATGGGGCTCGTGTAAATAGGGATTTAAAGGACCAACAGTAGAGTGTAACTTTCGAAACAAGTATCTGGCTGTCTTATTAAAACAATATTGGCAATGGATAGCTTCCTAAGCTCCTCATCATTTCCGTATACTTGACAGCCTTTGACTCTTCCTTTCTAAAGGGAAGTTCAGTAAGTATTTATATTAAATTGTTTTAGTCAACTGTATTGGGAATCCGTAGCATCACTTAAAAGCCATTGGAAAAACAAAATTCACTGTTGTTATTTCCTGAGCTCCAAACTGTACTACAATAAAATGTGACTAATTTCCCATCCCCACTGCATTCTGATTTCCCAACAGCTTATTAGCTCAGAATTACTGAAAAAAGTTCTTATCCCTTAAACTTTCAGTTTATCTAATATCTTGTAGAACATAGGCTTGCAGCTTTATGAACAACCATAAATTATTAAAATTAAACTACAGCCATGTCTCAATTTCCTCACTGAATTCATAATAGAGTGCTCTCAGCATTATTAAGGGGACCTAAATTGGTATAATGCAGAGAGCTGAGAAGAGTCAAGTGACCTGGTCTCTGTGCTGGACTCTGGGACCTTGTACAAGTCACTCTGCCCTCCAGTGTCACTTAGACATTTGGGAAAATGGGATAACGGCTATCCCTGTATCATTCAGGATTATGATGACACATTTTTTTCACATGCTTTTGAAAAGTACAATGCACAATATACAAGTCTGCTGGAATTACTAATATTGGAAATGGTGCAATTTATGCTGAATTTTAAACTATCAACTTATCAAAGACTTGTTTTCAGCCCAGGGTTCACTAATGCTTGACCCCCTCTAAAAATAACAAGCAATTTTTATAAATTGTAAAAGGGGAACATTTGCATGGCTTCATGGCTGCAATGTCAGTAAAGACCATTTATGTGCTTGAAATAAATGCCATTTAGATAGGACAAACATAAATCCCAAAATTTTCTATAACAAACTGTGCTCAGCAAAGGGAAAATTCCCATAGAAATCTACCACGTCAAAGGGTCTCCCAGGTACACAAAAGGCTTTTTTACAACAGGTGAATTGGAAGGGAGTTTATAAGTCTTACTGTAATTTTTAAACACTTTTCTCAAATGCAAGTTATCGCCACCTTCTAATTCACAACAAATGCTGCCCATTTGGTGATGACCCCTCAAGCTATATCTCTATCCCAGGAAACTCTGTCAAGATTAAGCCCCAGTCACTCAACAGGTAGCTGGGCATCCTATGTTCAGCATACCCATGACTAAACTTATCAGCCTCCACACCAATAACCATCCCCCTTTCCTCTCATGAATTCTGCTGGTTATATTTGCACAAGCCAAAATCTGCCTGGTCAATAGAGCCAAAGTTAGGTGCCACCAGAGGCCGGACTGCCATTTAAACATAAAAAGTTCATCTCTCATACCTCTGTGTGCCTATCTCTCTGCCTGCCTCCATGCATACCGAAAGTGACCTTACTCTACCATTTTCTCACCCCAGTAAGTAGTATATAGAGAAAAAGTAGTAACGTGGGAATAAAGCTGGCAATATTTTTGCTTGATCCTAGGACTAAGAATTAATGCTTGACATGTTTCATAATATGGATTCTGACTTTCTTTCTTGGTATGGAGAAAAGAAACTTAAATTGAGATTCAAACCCTGTCTGATCACTTACCAGTTTATGACCTTGAGAAAGTCAGTGTATCTGACCTCTGTGTCTTCATTTTATGATTTATATATACTAGTAGCTTCTTTCCTTCCCCACACAGTTGTAGTGGGGCTAAAAGAATATTTTTGCATTTAAAGAAGCAACACGTTTTGTAAAATTTTAGGCGGTACAAATGCCAGCATCTTTCCACCCAAAACCTGCAATTGTGCTGTATCGATTCTATCTCCTCCTTTCTTCCTGCTACCACGTTACATGAAGGCTCTTCTTACCACTGTCCAAGGCATCTACTTGTACCTTGCCCCAACTGGTTCCCTCTTATTCACTCAAGGATATTGTTCCTTCCCTATCGTCTTTCACGCTGAAGAAAGAGAGAGACAGAGACACACACACACACACAGAGATCCTGAATCCTTGAACTCTGGTGTTCTCCCAGTTCATCCTCACCCATGTACAAACATGGTGACTCTTCTATGTACCTTCCATCTTCCTCGACCTCCAACTGAATTCCCAGTTATTGTCTGTCTCTCTCTCTCCCTCTAAATGTCTTTGTCAGGAAAGTTGCTCACATACCTTTTCCCTTCTTCCTTACCACCTATTAAGAATTTAACCCATTTCAATCTAATTTTTTCCCACCCTTGGAAGTCAACAGAAATTGAACCCAATGTGAGCATTTTAAACAATTTCATCTTATTCAGTTTTCCACCTAGAATTTGA
This sequence comes from Otolemur garnettii, assembly GCF_000181295.1. Taxonomy (NCBI): domain Eukaryota; kingdom Metazoa; phylum Chordata; class Mammalia; order Primates; family Galagidae; genus Otolemur; species Otolemur garnettii. The sequence continues at coordinate 8,881,144 of NW_003852417.1, forward strand.
CATGATAATTGTCAAATCCCTCTCTCCTGAACTAACTCCTCCTCCTCTCTAACTTTCCACAACACTATCCTAGTTTAACATCCAAATTAACATTCTGAGCTTATTTGGATACAGTCTCTATCTCATGCATATGTATATCCTCAGCATCTAACATAGCTATCAGCACCACACTCAGTAAGTGTTTTTATTTATTTCCCTTGCTTGCTTGTTTTTAAAAAAACTGGTCTTCCAGTTTTGTTTTTAGTTCGTTTTGTGTTTGGAGAATGATGTGACACTGAGATAGAGTGGAATATATTACCAGTATATTCCAAACAAATTGTGGGGTTTTGTGTTCTTTTTATCTAATTTATTAGTAATTTTTTTGAATATATGCATATATATAACATAAAATAGTAGGTATTTGTCTTGTGCTATTTTTGACTTTGATGTTTTTTAATTTTTTTTAATTTTTTAAATAAATTTTATAATGGCCTCAAAATGATCTGGGTTTCTCTGTTTCTTATACAATGTTCCAGATATAGACATCATCTTCATTTATGTATTGTATTATTTATTTATATTGTATTCATTTATAATTGAAATTTGTGATCATCCATAAATTTATCCATATCTGCTACACTGTCCTCAGTTCATTCTTCAAATTTCATTCTTCTTATTTATAGGTATCAGTGAAATCTGGTTTCTATTCTTTTAGCTTCTATTGAAGTAAATTTACAAACAGTAAGTTCTCAGTTTAAAATACATTAATTTTCATTAAGGTATAAAGTGAAAACATTAAGATGCACCTTTTTTAAGTTCTGCAAGTTTTAACAAATGCACACAGTTCGCCACCACCACAATGAAAATATAGTGCAGTTCCATTATCCCCAAAGAATCCCTCTCTGCTAGGTGTAGTCAAGCTTGCCCCAGGACCCAAGCTCTGAGAAATCACTGATCTGTTTTCTATATCTAGAATTTTACTGTTTCCAGAATGTCAAATGAATGAAATAAGATGACCTATAGCTTCTTGAATGTGGCTTATCTTACTTATCAGAAGGTTTAAGATTTATTCCTGTTGCCGTATGTATTAGTTGTTCATTTCTTTTTATTCCTGAGTATTCCATGGTATGGACTTATTATTTTTTCTTTATTCACCAATTGTGGAAGGCAGACTAATCAAACCCCATTCCCCTCCCCCCCAAAGGTTCATGTTTTAATCCTGGAACCCAAGAATATGCTACTTTACATGTCAAAAAGGACTTTGCTAATGTGATTAAAGTTACAGGCCTTGAGAGGGCAAGGTAATCCTGGATTATCCAGGTGGGCCAAATATACTCACATACATCAGAGAGATGGTAGCATCAGAAGGATCTGATGCTGTGTTACTGGTTCTGAAGTAAAGGACTGTATGTAAGAATCAGAAAGAGGCAGATAGACTCTAAAGGTGGTAAAGGAAATGTGACCTCAGTTTTCATCTGCATAGAACTGTATTTTGCTAACATCTGAATAAGAGGGGAAATATTTTCCCTTAGAGCTTTCAGAAAAGAATGCAAGCCTACTGACACCTTGATTTTAGTGTAATGAGTCCTCTCTAGAATTCTGTCCATCAGAAGTGTAAGGTAATAAATTTGTGTGGTTTTAAGCCATTAAGATTGTAAAAATTTCTTATAGCAGTAATGAAAAAGTAATATACCAGTTGAAGGACATCCAGTTTGTTTTTAGTTTTGGTACTTATGAAAAAACCACTATAAAATGTACAGTACAGATTTTTATGTGAACTTTAATTTTCATTTCCCTTGAGTGGAATTGCTAGGTTGTATAAGTGTATATTTTATTAGAAATTGAAAAACTGTTCTCCAAAGTGAATGACTGGCATTTTTCATTTTCACGATTAATGTATGAGAGTCATAATTGTTCTGAATTTGGGATTGGCAGGAAATCTTATTTGTTGGTTCATTTGCCCTATTATGATAAATATATGGTGGGATTTCATTGTAGTTTTATTTGCATTTCCATAATGATTAATGATTTTGACTCGGTGAAATGTCTGTTCAAAATTTTTTTGCCAAATTTTAATTGGGTTATTTATTTTCTCATTGTTGGTTTTTACATGTTCATATCTTCTGTTGTATTTATTTCCTAGTGCTGTGTATATCACCACTAACTTGGTGGCTTATAATACCCATTTGTAATCACGTAGATTGTATGTAAAAAGTCTAACCATGGCATAACTGAGTTCTCTGCTCAGTTTTGTAAGTTTTACTAATGCAAGGTGTCAGCAGGCTGTATTTTTATCTGTTCTCTTCTGGAGCTCTGGGTCCTCTCCCAAGTTCATTCAGGTTGTTGACACAATTCAGTTCAGTGCTGTGATGGGCAGGACTGAGGTCATTAATTTCATTCTGGCTGCTTTCCAGGAGTTGTTCTCAACCAGTAGAGGCCACCCCTGTTTTAGTCAAGTATCCCTCCTACAACGTGGTTGCTGACTTCTTCAAAGCCAGGAGAATAATTTCCCTTTCACCTCTCTTATGGATAGTTGGAACTAAAGTGAATATCAGTCACATTTCCCCCCTAAACTGTAATCTAATCAGGGGAGTAACTATCCCATCATACTAGAAGATTCTGCCAATGCTCAAGGGGGAAGGATTATATAAGATTTTTAATTCAGAGTGTGAAAACAATGGACACCATCTTAGAATTCTGCCCACAGCATCTGGATACAAGTCTATGGTCAGATACATGTATCACAAAGGTTTCCTTGCAGTCTTTTCTTTTTCATTCTCTTAAAAAAGTAATCCTTTGAAGAATAGAACGGTTTAATTTAGAAAAAGTTCAGTCTTTCTCCTTTTTCTCTTTTATATATTGTTTTTGATTTCGTATGAAAGAGATCTTTGCTTTATTCAAGGGCACAACAATTTTCTCCCAGTTTTTTTCTTCTAAAGCTTTATAAGTTTAGGTTTTATATTTTTTATATTTTTTATATATGATCTATTTTGAATTAATTTTTGCATCTAAGGCATGAGTATGAGAGAAGGTCTTTTGTCAGCATATGGATATATCATTGTTCTAGCCCATTGGTTGAAAACATTATCCTTTCTCAATTGAATTGTCCTTCTACCTTTGTCAAATATCAATTTTTAATATATATGGATCTATTTCTGATTCTAAATTCTCTTCTGTTGAGCTATATACTCATCATGTGTCAGTATCTAGATTACTTTAGCTTCATAGTCAGTGATTTGATTCCAAATCTGTTCCCTTTCAAAATATCTTTGGCAGTGCCTGTGGCTCAAAGGAGTAGGCCTCTGGCCCCATATGCTGGAGGTGGCAGGTTCAAATCCAGCCCTGGCCAAAAAAAAAAAAAAAAAAATAAAATATCTTTGACTATTTTTTTTCTTATATTTTATTAATGTTTATAAGAGAAAATACATTTGCCTTATCAGATACATTTTAGAATGAGCTTGCCAATTTCAATAAAATTCTTTCTGGGAATTGATGGGAATTGTATTGAGTCTGTAGATAATTTTAGGAAAAATTTACATGTTAACAATATTGAACCTTGTAATCTATGAACATGATATAGCCCATCACTTATTCATGGATTGTTTAGTATCTCTTTTCAGGACTTCGTAGTTATCAGAATACCATTCTTGTACATATTTTGCTATATTTATACCCAAGTATTTCTTGTTCACTGGTGCTATTTTAAGTGGTATTTTTAAAATTCAGTTTCCAGCTTATTGTTCATTGTTAGTGTACAGAGTACTAGTGATATTTCTATATTGACTTTGTGTCCTACAATATTCCATTTACTACTTCTAAGGAGAGTTTTGAAATTTAGGGGGGAGGTGTATTTATGTAGACAATTCTGTCGTTTGTATATAGATGCAGTTTTATTACTTACTATGCAATCTGTGTATTTATCATCATTATTTTACTTCTTCTTCCCTGTTGCACTGGCTAGCACTTCCAGTAAGTTTGTAAATAGAAAAAGAAAGCCATAATTGCCTTATTCCAGTTTTAGAAAAAAAGCATTAATTCTTTCACCATTAGTATGTTAGTGCTACCATTTGTTTATTTCACCATTAGTATTATGTTAGTGGTGGATATTTTGAAGATTTGGTTATTGGACTGAGAAAGTTTCCCTCTATTGCTAGATTGATAAAGTTTGCATTATCAAAGGATTTTGACTCATGTTAAATACATTTTATACATTTGTTAAGAAGATTAAAGGCTTTTAAAATTATTATTCTGTTAATATGGAAAATAACATTGATTGATTTTTGAATAACAAACCAATCTAACATCTTGAGATGACCTCTATTTGATCATGATACATTATCCACTTTATATATTGCTGACTTTGATCTGCTAAAATATTAAGAATTTTGTATCTAATTTTATGAGGTCTAGGGGCCAAGGACATGGAAATTTGTTGAAAGTCACTGACATGAGGTAGACTGATTACCAGAACAAAAGGCATACAAATTTACTTAATGTGTATACCTGGGAGTCTTCAAAATGAAGACCCAAAGATAGAGGGAAAATTGTTCGTTTTTGCACTTTGTTTCTCAAAAGTATGAATGGTCATGTAGAAATATAATTAGGAAAAAAAAAAGGGTATGATCTAATGCTAATAGACTGAGTGGAGAGACCCAGCAAGGCCTGTCTGTCTAGATTCTTCTTGGCCTCCGAGTAGCATCCCTTCCTCTAGGGGTGAGGCAGCGCCCCCTCTGGAATGGGAGTTTCATGACCTACAGTCAAATAAGATAGAACTGATAATTTCTTTATGGCCAGTTTACACAGAATAATTTTAAGTTTTATGGCTAGCTCTTGTGAAAAAGTGTTCTGACATTTTTGACCTATTTTGGGGAAAAATGATCTTAGTTTTTATGGTTAGCCTCAGAGGAGAATAGGACTGAGAGACAGAACAGGAAAAGTCCAGAGAAAACCTCTGCCTTCTGAGCCCTTCATGTTGGGGTACCTATTTCTGTCTAGTTTTCTTTTCTTTTGATGGTTTTATGTTTTGGATTCAGAGTAATCTTGATCTTAAAAATGAGTCTAGAACTATCTTTCCCTCTACTTTTCTCTGGGAAAAAAATAAAACTGTGTTGTATCCCATCCAAGTTGTCCAGTGTACGGATGTGAAATTACTTGTAGCACTCCCTTGTCACCCTTTTAATGTCTGTTCTAGCTTCCAGTGCTGATGTCCTGCTGGTTATTTATGTTGCTGATAATGTACTTCTCTGTTTTCTTTTTTTTTTTTTTTTGAGATTTTAATTTTAATTTTTTTATTTGTTGTTTAAATTTTTTATTAAGTCCTAAACACATAGATCATGTATACTTTAATGCATTTATAGGATACAATGTGCTGATTTTGTATACAATTTGGAATGCTTATATCGAACTCGTTAACACATCCTTTACCTCATTTTTTAATGTCAGGTTACTATGAGAGAACAAATGATTAGGTAACATTTTCTGTTTCTAAGGTAAAGTTCAAGTTGTAGTTGAGCCCTCCATCCAGGGGGTAGCCGTGTACCCTTACATTGTGCCCATTTGGTACTATTTCTCTCTCTCTTTTTTCCCTTAGTCAGTCTAGCTATGGGTTTACCAATTTTATTGACCTGTTCAAAGAACTTACTTTCAGTTTCACTGATTACATTATTTTCCTGTTCTCAAGATGCAATGGATTTTGTTCTCAATGTCATTTTTTTTCTCCTTGTTTTGAATTTAATGTTCTTGTATTTTTCCACTTCTTATTGTGGGACTTTAGAACTTGCTTCTTTTTTAATATAAAATTTAATCTTCATGATTTTCCCCAAGCACTGCTTTAGTATAACCACAGAAACTTTGATGTTTATGTTTTTATTTAAAACTGAATATTCTTTGTTTTTATTTTTTGACTTATATAATATTTAGAATTGTATTTTTTAAAATGTAGTATGTAGGGATTCTCTAGATATCCTGTGTGAGTAATTTGTCATTTAATCTATGTGGTAAAAAGAATACTTTGGTTTCAACTCTCTCTCATTTGTTAAAGTTTACTATATTATGCATTTTGCCAAATGTTCATATATTTATGTTTTTATTCAACACTGAGTATTTTATAACTCCATTGTTTTTAATTTTTGACTTATATATTTAGAATTGCATTTGTTTAATGTAAAGTATGTAGGGATTCTCTAGATATCCTGTGTGAGTAATATGTTATTTAATATATATGGTAAAAAATACTTTGGTTTCAAGCTTTTCATATTTGTTAAAGTTTGCTTTATTATGCATTTTGGTAAACGTTCAATATGCAATTGAAATGAATATGTATTCTGCTGATGTTAAGTGTAGTGTTCTATAAATGCCAATTAGATCATGTTACTGCTAATGTCATTTGGGTGTCCTGTATCATTATAAATTTTCTTTTTATTTGGTTTATGAAGAGATAAATGTTCACATCGCCCATTTAACTTGTGGGTTTTTCTATTTCTCCCTTCTTTCTTTTAGCTTTTGATTCGTGTACCTTGAAATCTGTTTTCTGGGAGACATATATTTAGAATTATGTCTTCTTGGTTAGTTGAATCCTTTATTATTATATAGTATCTCTCTTCATAGCAGGGATCATTCTTTGCTCTGAAGTCTGTTTGCCTGATACTAGTCTAGCCATTCCATTCAGCTTCCATTCGATTACTGTTACACTGTACAGCTTTCTTTATGGTTTTTCATTTAAGTTACCTAAGTCTTTATATTTGAAATGAGTTTCTTGTAGCAACATATAGTTGGGTCCTGTTTTATTTTTTATCCTACTTGCCAATTTTTGTATTGTAGGTCCATGTTTAGGTCATTGGCATTTAATATTACAATTGACATAACTGAATAAAAATCACCACATTTATAGTGTTTTCTGTAATTTTCCATATGTTCTCTGTTCTTTTTTCCTCCTTTTTTCCCTTCCTTTGGAATAAATGTGTATTTTTTTATTTTTCTATTTAATCTTCACTATTGGTTTATTTTTCAGGCTCCTTTTAAAAAGATTATTGTTGCTATTAAGTTTACAATATGTTACAGTAACTTCAAATATCACTACTTCACATTATTATATAACTTACAACTATATGCCCCTAATTATCCCCTCTTTTCTTATGTGTCATTGTCATAATTTTACTTTTGAACATGCTGTAGACCCAAAATATACCCGACTTTTTTTACTTCAAAGACAGTCAATTATCTTTTAAATCAATTACAAAGAAAAGTATTTTATACTTATTCTCATGTTAACCATTTCTGAAGACCTCAGTTTCTTTTTGTAGGTTCAAGTTCCTTGTATTATCATATTCTTCTGCCCAAAGAATTTTCTCCTTGTTGTGACTGCCTGTCTTCAAATTTAGGCTAGTTGCTTGCTTTGCAACCTCATCTCTTCAAAGTCAATAAGAATTAAAATTTCTTATATTAATTTAATTTTCCCTGGAATTATGATGGGAAAGTATTCTTTCCAACCTTCTATGACCTAATTGGAAGCTATAAATCCATAATTTCTTGAACACAACAAAAATAATGTATATGCACACTAATCAAATCAATTTAGAAATCAATAACAACTTTAGTTATTACAAACAAATTCAGCTTCAGCATTTCCAGAAATTGTATTGTGTCCATGCAATTAAAGAATTATAAGGAAAAGACAAAATCCATCTTTCATAGAGTTTACAATCCATTAGGAAAAAATAGGACCATAAGGAAAGAACCAGTGTCAAATTATTTCTGTACAAAGATCCAGTGTCAAATTATTTCTGTTATTTCTCTCCATATCAGAATTGAATAATAAGGATAATATAATATCATAAATTTCTGTTGTGGAAGACTAGGGCTTGGGGCCTGATTCATGGAAACTCCATCAACCACTTCTCAAAGGCATGTAAGAGCTTATAGGAAGCATAGATTGCCACTACATTGTAGATATATTATCTTAATAAAATACTATAAAAGCAACAGGTTATACAAAAATTTAGCAGATTAAGAGAATTTAGAATAAAGCCAGGCAAGGTGGCTCACACCTGTAATCCCAGCACAAAGGAAGGGCCAAAATAGGAGGAACGCTTGAGGCCAGGCATTCGAGAATAGCATAGGTAAAATAATGCAACCCCATCTCTACAAAAGATTTAAAATTGAGTGGATGTGGTGGTAAGCACCTGTAGTTCTAGCTACTCAGGAAGCTGAGGTGGGAGGATTTTTTTAAGGCTAGGGCTTCAGACTACAGTGAGCTATCATCATATCTCTATTCTCCAGCTTGAGTGACAAAGTGACTAAAAAAAAAAAAAGATAGAATGTAAAACTATATCTGACTCAAAAATAATGTTGAAAATAATACTATTGATTCTCATTAATCTTCTGTGATGACTATTGAAATATATCTTCAGCACTTAATCTCTACTTTTCTTTGATCATATAGAGGAGGGGAAAGGATAAAAGAGAAAGGTGCAAGTAGACAGAAAAAAAGAAAATGATGATCATACCATTGCCCAAGGGATGGTTAACATTCACATATCTACAAAGAAAAGAATTTTAAAATTTTCTGCAAAACGAATCTGAATCGTGTTATATAATATGATATAAAAAAAAAAGACAAACTTGGCTTTTGAAGCAGAGAACAGAAGAGAATAGAATCAGCCAGATGTTCAGATAAATTGCTGAAGCCCCACAGCAGTTTCACTTCCTGCCACCCCACCGCTGCCTTTAGTGCAATTTAGGATCCAAAGCACAATCAGACTGACAAATACATTTGCTCAAGACCTTCTCAATTATAATTCCATTAATATCTCTGGGCCCAGAGCCAGCAAGAAACATCTGGTAGGGATTATGTTTTTGCAGAGATAAATGTGCAGATGTTCAAAATTATTTTTAAGAAAATTTAACTATAAAATGTTACGATAACAAAAGTGAAGAAGATGGCAAAAGTGTGATCAGGCATGATATGAACGTATTTTGGAAAATGAAAATTTTAAATATTGAAATGTAATAAAAGCAATATACTACATAGTTAAAAAAAATCAATCATATGAAAGACTAAAGGAAATTTTGATGTATTTTGCCAATTTTATTATATTTCCAGTCACTTTCCCCACTTAATTTCTATACACTATGTCTCTTAATAATTTTGGTAGTTTCCCCTCACCTTTCCAAAGTATATACTCATAGTTTAAATTCTTAAGCTATGACTATTGTTTAAAAATTGTTTCCCTCTTTAAAATATGAAAATATTATTTTTTAAATCTTGTTCCTTCTCTATCCATTTTGTATTTATGCTACTAATGTAAATCCTCATTGTTATTTCAGTTTCAGTCTACTTAAAGCTATATTTATTCATCTCTTCTCTCAGTACCTATTAGATTACATCTGATACCCCATCCCTGCATAAAATGAGGAGGGGAATGAATGCTCTGGACTCCTTCTCCGACACTAATCTCACTTGCTGACTGTTGTCAGCACCAATATCATTTTTACATTCTTAGATTTATAACATTTAAATTCTGTTTCTCAATGCTTGAGATATCCAAGCATTATCTACAGGAGGATAATGAAATTGAAAACAAAGTAAAATAATTTAAAATATTATGATCTTTTCCAACATTATGCACTACACATTCAGGAATGTGTTTGATCTCAAAAGTAGAAAATATAAGCCTGTCTCTGCACTCCTGCCAGTCAGAGAAGAGCATCTCAGGCCTCAAAGCCAAGTGGCATTTTTTCTTCATTACATGAATTGAGAAAATCCATAACATAAATCTCTTTCTTTCATTATTTGAATAATTACATGATTATTTGAATCCTGTCATTTTTCCCTGATTATTCAAATTGTCTATTGATCTCTGTTTATGAAACATGAGATCAGCATGATACCAGAGAGAGGGAAAAATGTCAGCTGAGAATGAACAAGTTAGTGTTATTTTTTTTTAATTCAAAGATAAGCTCTTAAGTTTAAGAAAAAAGTTCATTGTGAGAATGTTCACATTCAAAATCCTTGTTTTGTTGAGAGTGAGAAACTGATTAGTAAATAGGCTGGAAATGGCAGCTTCAAAATAAAGCCTGTTGCCTAAACAGGGACTCAAGAAGATGCAGAACTTCTTGCTGGACACAGTGGGAGACCCAGGAATGTCAAAGGAACCTGGACTAGCAGGGTTCAAAGTGTGGACAACGTAACCAGAGACCACAGAGGGAAGACACAGCAGCAGTTGTTTTGGAACATATACAGACCAGTTTTTATAAGTTGCATCAGCACTAACACAGGCTATCACCCAAGGACCAAACAGTGTAATATCTCCCAGTGGTGGCCATCAGGAACCCACTGGGTGTCTCCCAGAGCTGAAATAGGCTCACTTTCTCCCTCCCGCATGCAGCTGCACCCAGACATCACCTTGGGGATGAGGGGACTCAACCATGTTTCTCTCTTTCTCTCTCTTTTTTTTTTAATAGTTGTATAAGGTAGTAAATTTTCTAAGGTTATTTCACCTACTAAATCAATCATTTTATAGAACACATAGAATCGTACATTGATACAAAGTCGAATGGCATCATGACCAGCATCATCTATATACTCTTTGGAATGTATATTCAACATATCTGGCATGTGATTAAAAATTACTACCTATGCCAAAAATCAGTTGGTAAAAACAAACCCATATTTTCAGTTTAAGTCTGACTTGTTAAGACTTGGAAGTCATCCCTCCCATTGTCACAACAAGAAAAAGAATCTAAGCTAACAGAAAATCAACAACTCTTCTTAGATCAGAGAAATGAAGTCACAGGGCAACTGCTGCCCTGGAAACTAGAGAGACAGCTGGTTGCTGTGGGAGAGAGAAAATTTTCAGATAACTGAGCCTATGAAATAAATTAACAGTGGGAAGAGTAAGAGGAGAAAAGATATACAAGTTTATTATGTACACAGAAGCATGACATGAAGGAAAAGCAAATACCTCCTAACGCAGTTAGATCTAGAAGTTTATATGCCCTCTTTATATGGGAGAAAGGAGGGAGATTGTAGGTAATGTAGGGAAGAGTAAATGATTTGGAGGAAAGATGAGTGAGCCCTCAGAAGAAAAGCTGACAGCCTACAATGCCCCTCAGTCTTAATGCTCCTTGGTTTCTGAGATTCCTGGGCCAGAGGTTCAGAACAATTGGTTCCCTTTCTCCAGACCTGTCTTTAAGCAGTTAAGATGAGTTTAGAAAAAGCCCCTTCCAGCATTCACTGTTCCCTAAGAGCCCTCAGTTGATGTCCAAAGTAGCTTATCTGGGGGGTGGCATTTCCTGAACTCCTTGGATAGAGAGAATCACAGCTTATCTATCAAGAAAAAGGGATGCTGCTTTTGTTACCAGGAAGAGAAGCCAGTCCAGGTGGGAGGACTTCCATGGTAATTGTCCAGCTGCTGAAAGCCCATCAGGGACTGTTTGGAGAGAGCACAATTCCAAAGAGCCAGGCCCAAGTGGGCCCTGCCCTCCATGAGTTTTACCAACAGGACACACACCGCTTTCTCAGTGTAAAGATCAGAGAGAAATAGCGTAGTGCTTCTAGCAGGGGGAGGAGAAAAAAATAATCATTTCATTTATTTATTTACTGTGATTTAGTTTTAAAAATTTCAAAAGATGTAGGGGGCACAAGTATTTTTTGTTACATGGATGAATTATATAATGGTGAAGTGAGGGCTTTTAGCGTACCTGTCACCAGAATTTTAATTATTTCCAGAATATTTTATTTTCCTTAACAAAGATCTGCCCTCAAGGAAACTATTTTATCAAAACCTATACAACAAGGGTTTTATCAGAGTCTAACCCACAGGTAGGAAGGGAAAGCCCCTACTCGCACCCCAGGCCTTTATTCCAGGTGACAAGCCTGCCCCCTGCTCCTACCCCTCGCCTTTCTACCTCACTTAAGGGAGACAAAATGCTGAGGAGCATTTGCAAAAGTCACAGCCCAGGGTTATGAAAAAGTATGGGGAGTCTTAAAAGCATATTAGTAAGTGAAAGAAGCCAGTCCAAAGGCTACATACTGAATTCTTCTAGCAGTAAGACATTCTGGAGAGGTCAAAACTGTGGGGACAGTAAGAAGATCCATGGTTGTGAGGGGTTCAGAGGAGCAGAGGGGGAAGGAACAGGCAAAACAAAGGGTGTTCCCAGGGCTGTGAAACCATTCTGCATGATACTGTGATGTAGATACAAGGCCGTATGCATTTATGGAAAACCAGACTGTAATGTAAAGTATAAACTTTGGTTAATAATTGTGTATTGGTTCATTGATCAAGGCAGATACACCACACAAATGCAAGGTATCAGTGAAGGAAACTGCAGGGGCAGGGGACCAAGAAGGTATATGGGGACTTTCTGTATTTTCTGATCAATTTTTCTGTATACCTGAAACCACCCTAAAAAATAAAGAATAAAACAAACAAACAAACAAAAATACCGAGATGACTCAATGTTGCAGTGCGGGCTGGTATACTGGTTCATGGTCAGTCCTCTGCCTCCCTTAGTCTTTGGGGATGTGGTTCTCACTCCTATGGCATGGTTTTTCTGTGGTTTCAACAAAATATTGAAACAAAAAATATGAAGAAATAGCCCCATGTGTAAAGTAAGCATATGAAGGCTTGTGTGGCTCTATTAATATTAGACAAAGTAGACTTCATATCACAGAATATTACCAGGAATAATATTTTATAATGAAAAAAGAAGGAACAGACATAATTGCATGTGAATGTGATAATAGAGTTAAGAGGTGGACATCTTAATGGATCGAGTAATTAATAATGTATCAGTATATTTCAAAAATTAAATTTCGACAACTTAGAAAATTAAAATATTACTAAATATATTATCTGAATACATCATTAAATGAAGAATTAATAAAAATAAGATACACCAAAATTCCTCATATTATTCAATGCACTTCTTAAAAACCTATGAATTAAAGAAGCCACAATGGAAATAGAAAATACCTGGGACTGAATGACCGAAAAATAAAAATATCAAAACTCATGTAATGAAGGATGAAATGGGAAATTTATAGATTAATGCTTATATTGCAAAAGGTGAAAGTTTTACAAGTAATTCTTTAACTTTCCATCCTTAGAAGCTAGAAAAAGAGCAAATTAAACCTAAAGAAAAAAAGAATTAAATTGATTTCAATGGAATAAAATCGATTCCACAAAGAAACCCACAAATATATGATTAAATGATTTTGTGTAAACATGACAGTACAATTGGAAAATGAATGTATTTTCAGAAATATCTACTGGAACAACTTGATAAACATATGTGAAAAACTCCCTACCTCTTTCATGCACACACAACAACTAAATGAGATGACTTCAGATCTATGTAGAAAAATAGCTTTCCAATTTTGAGGTAAGCAAGTATTTGTTAGATGTTATACAAACAGCTGGAAAAGCAGAAGATTAAATCATGGTAAATTATTAAATCATGGCCATTATTAGAATTTAAAACTTCTCCATAGGTCACATGTTATTGTGGTAATCAAAGGCTAAAAATGAGAGAGAAAGAGTTTCAAGATAATGAATACTGAACAAATGCATCTGCACTTGGACAGTCTTTACACTGGACAGTCTTTACACCCTTGCACTGATAGTTAATCAACATTTCTTAGACCTACTATGTCAAAGCATTAAGCAAGCCTGCAGGAAGAAAGAACTAAGCAAGTAATGGCCTCTGATCAGCTCAAAGAATTTGTGATCTAGTAATTCACATTTATAATTGAATGTGAGAAAAGCCATCCTGAAAAGACAATAGGATACGATAGTCATTGATCGCAGGTTATGCAATCCTGTTCTAGGACTGTTCAGAGAGTGACATCTCAGTGGAGACCTAAAAGCTGAAGCGAAATCAACCAGGAACAAGGTTTGGTGTTTGGGAGGTTGCAGAGTGGAGAGAGAGTGAAGTGGAGAAGAGATACTCCAGGCAGAAAGAACCAAAGCATAGACAAAGGTTCTGGGGAGGAAGAAAGATGGAGCACGTGACTCGGGGTGGGATACACCACAGCACAGCTGAGTAGATATGGTACGGGGGAGAGTGAAAAGAGGGAAGAGAACCAAGCTGAATACAAAAGCAGAGATTCGGTTTTTGTAAGTTATATTTGTCCCATTAGATTTTATCTTGAGGTCAATGGGAAGATTGTGAAATGTTTGGCTTGTTTGATTTTAGCAGGGAATGTCTAGATGCATTACAAATTCTCTAGCTATTACCTGCAGGATAGATTGCATGTTGGCCGGGGTCAAGGAAACCTGCAAAGGAACTATACAATATAAATCACAGGCAGTGATGGCCTGAATGAGGCAGAGCGGGAGGTCTGGGGAGGAGTGAGTAGAATGGGTTTCAGAAATTCCTGATGGAACTTGATTTCTGGTCCTGGAGAGAGGGTATGGAGAAGAGCTAGATGCCCTCCATGGCCTGGGTCCTACAAGTTGGAGAAACCCCTCACCCCCCCCACCATTCTAAGCTGCAGAAAGTCCAGGGGTACAAGCAGTGTGGGTGTCCGTGAGTTTGAGCAAGAGGGAAGTCTTCACTACAGCAACGAGAAGTCCTTCAGCGTCATGATGGGGCAGAAGATGAATTTCAGTAGTAAATAAGAGAAAAACATGGCATGTTAGTTTGGAATTTTTCTTTTATAAATTTAACTGTGACTAGAAGAAGAGGGTTGTACATAGCTGAAGGGAACAAGGGTTCAGGAGTAGAGGGTAGTTGTTTTTTAATGAAAGGGTTTGGACTATGACTAAATCTACTGCAAGAAAGCGAGACGACAGGGAGACGGAAGTCACAGCAAAGGAAGGGATAACCCACACAGTGATTTCGCAGGCATGTGTCCTCTGTGTGTGGGTGGGGTGCAGGGAATGGGAGAGAGGCAAAGGCCAGAGGTAGAAGACACCCACACTGCAGATGAGCCTGAGAGGGGACATCATCTCACTGCATTCAGAAACCAGGCTTGTTTGTATTGTAGACACCAGTTGAAGGCGTTTCTGCTGGTCCCATTTTTCTGTGTGTGTGTCTGTGTCTGTGTATGTCTATAAAAATGGAGCTACCTACTGATAATCTTGGAAGACAAATAATGTTTTAGGAATTGAAAATTTTAAAATAGACTGTGTAAAAACACGGTAAGGCTAAGTAGAAGCGGATGTGTTTACTGAGCTCCGGTTCATGCTGACTGTCTTGATCCTATGTTATTAAATGCCACAGTTTTACCCTTTGGTTCAGCAAAGTACAGACAACTAAGCTAAGGGACAAAGAAGTCAGGCCACTGGATTGCTTCACATTAGTGATTTTTCAAGTGAAAGTGACAGAGAGTAAGGAGGAAAGCTGAGGCCGGTGGCAAGGGTGACCGAAGTGCAAGAGTGTGTGGGGAAGCTGGACCCAGGAGAGAAACAAGGCGAGGCCACAAGATACGGAACATGAAGGGGAGTCTGCAGACCACACAGCTTGTAAGGATATAGAATTCAGTCACTCAGTGAGTCAATGATAAAAAAAAAAAAACCCAGAAGGTTCTAGCTAGAGTAGCAGGTTTATATATAAAATCTTAGATGTTGAATAGTTGCAAGGTGTGGCAAATTCAAGCCTGCATAACTGAAAAGGGGGGACAAAAAGCACAACTGGAACCAACGAGGTCAAACTTTGGAATAGCCATCAGAGCGGACACGGGAATTACTCAAAATCATGGCCTGAGTGGGAATGAAGAGAAAGAGGCAAACATGTCTGGTAGGAGGAGGAGAAGTGAAGAAATGAAGGGAAAGGGCGCATCGAGGTTATTACAGGCAGGTGCATCACCTGTGCAAAGCTGCGTCCACCAGCACAAGGCAGCGAGTCTTAGAACAGCAGGTGCTGCTGCCTGGAGCCCGGGGCCGAGGAAGGGAAAAGGAGCAGGGAGAAGCAGGCTGCAGAGAGACCTCGCTTTCTCATCATCTTACAAAGGGACTTGTGAAGGCGTATTTATTTCTTAACAGATAAACAGACAAATGGCTGGATGTTTACAAACACATTTGTGTAACCTTTGTGTGTTTAAGTAGCAGGTTGTATGACAGCAGAGATATGAAATGGCGCTGTCACTGTATCTGAATTGAAAAAGTCATCGGAAATGTAAACAGTGGTTATTACATCTTCCAAAATTGGCTCTCTATCTCCAGAAACCTGCTAGAACTAGAAACTTGATGAGAAGGTGACTATAAAATGAATACAAGTGCTTTCAGCAGGAAAAAACATAATGAAAGCCCTGCTGGTGGAGAGAAACGGAGTTGGTCCATAATTAATATGAACATCAATCTTCTTGAATGTCAGCATGAAAGCCTATTCTTGCTGAAATAATTTGATTCACTGTCTCTTAAAATAGCACAGGAGGGAGAGAAAGGGGCATTGGCAAGGAAAAGGTTTGTGGAAACAGTAATGCCTGGCTTCTTCCCTTGTTTCCTTCGGCACACGAACTTCTAGACGAGGGAGGTGTGTGAATGTGAGACGCTGGGTCAGTCTGCTCTGGGACCAGCCTTTGGGACAGCAGGCACTGATTGAGCAGTAGAGGTTGCCCCAGAGGACAGGAAGTTTTTGGTCAATTTATATTACAAATAAAGTCACATTCCAGAGATATTCTAACCCAAAGTTCCATATTTCCTCATCATGCTACCCAGAACGATCCCTGACAAAAGCCAATAACATGTTTCATGCAAGATCCGTATGACATATGGCACCAAACAGCCCTGGAATTGCCTCTGAGTGAAGGCTGCCCTGGGGCAGGCACAGGCTTTATTGTGTCACTCCCTTCAGTCCTTTCAGCAGCCCTAGATGGTGACATAGTCCCCACTTTGAAGAGAGAAAAGGAAGCGTCAGGAAGGTGAAGTGTTAGATCATATATCTTAGAGGTAAGCTGCTGTCACTGTGGCTACCCACCCTGCGACCTTTCCAGCATATCACACTGCCTTCTGAACAAGTCACCATGGCACTTGCTTAGAAAAGGTCTGGATAGGGCCTGATGAATTACACCCTGCTGCAACTCAGAGCAATGCTCTTTCCAGCTCACTGGCTCCGTGGTGGTCAGGAATCAGACCTCTAACCCCAGGCTAGACCAATGGAGTGGGCTGCCCTTCCCTGCCACCCACAGAAGCTAATCTCTGCCACGACACCATCCAAAGCACAGTGGATATCTTAGCCCTTCCCCGCAACTGCAAAAGGCTCAGTTGCTCACTGAGGGCCAATCAGTCCTGGTGATGACTGTCATTCATGCAC